>NC_081414.1:473122663-473434627 GCF_030272615.1 Cryptomeria japonica
TTACAGATCAACAAATGCATCTCACCCTTTACTTTGTATTATTTTGTTATTGAACTTACAACAACTTGAAATGCATAAGTATTGTATGATTGAAAAACTACTTATATCGATTTATTGAATGAAGAATCGCTATCTATTATAGAAATTTTGTGTTTATTACAATCTATATGGAATGATCAATTGAATCTATGAATGGAAATATGGAATGAAATAGACTTATCAACTGATTTATGAGTTTATTTAAGAATAAAGAGTATTTCGGCTCATTATTGAAGTTACGTCTTTACACTATACTATAAATATTGTGATGTTTAGGTTTACACCTACGAATACATTTGTTTGGAAGTTTTTAAAGCCTCTTCAATAAATCCATTTTGCACAAACCTTCTATGTTTGTAGATGTAGACTATCTTCAAATGCATTTACATGAGATGCCAATTCTAAAGACATTTTGGCAAATAATTCAGGTGCTTTATCTATGAATCCACATTTTAGCATGTGTGTAGTAGGGAAACTACAACTACCACATTCAAAAATCCTTTCCCCTCCCAGTTTTGAATAATGCTCATAACCTATTCGAGCCTTTCATCCTGTGCAGGAGTATGGAGGTAACCAATAACTTCCAAGAACTCTTCTTTCCAAGTAGTTAACATAACTACTTTTAGTTGTGTTTTCAAAATTTACAACTCACAACGTAGTTGTGGATTATGAAAATGCATTTCACAACTCATGAGATGATGCCTCTATAAGGAATTTTGTCGAACAAGTCAGGTACATTGCCCATGCGTATCAAGGAGAGCACGGGTTGTAGAATTTGGCTTTGCAACAACCAATGTATTTACATGGAAATTTCTAAAGCCTTTTCAACAAATCTATTTTCATTCATATATTGTAATCATTGAATTTCATGAGATGCCATCTCCTTTAGGCAATTTGGTAAACAATTCACGGGTTCTGTCTATGTTTCCATATTCTTCATATTGTGTAATGTCATGAGTGCATTTCATTTGAGCATTTTCTTTTCAACTCTTATGGAGAAGGTTAAGAATGCTCCAAAACGGAGCATTTATAACCTTCTTGACAAAGCGGGCCCACACAAGGTTCGGAAATAAGGTTAGATATGCTCCATTTTGGAGAATTCTTAACCTTTTTTCTTCTTTTTCCTTTTTGAGGTTATGAATCTCGGTTAAGAATGCTCGAAAATGGAGCATTCTTAACCATTTTCTTTCAAAGGTTATGATTTTGACCTTTAGGAGCCATCGACCATGAAGGAGAACAAAGGGGAAATGGAAATGACATTTTTAGACAAATTTTTCCCGCAAATGACCAGAATATTAAAACAATTTAAAATATTAAATTTTTTTTTGAAAAATAATTTAAATATTATCAATTTAATGCCCAAGCTTAGGAAAGACGACCATATCCTTCGAACGGTAGGGAGTTAGGCTCTGAAATTTGTAACACGCATTGATGGTAGGGAAACGAGTCAAAATCATCATTTATTCCTCATTACAATACCTAGGAAGAGAGATTTTAATCATTTTTGGGCGAGGGACATCAAAATTTGAAAGTTTAATATATGATAAACTATGAACTAGGTTCAGGCAAAAATTAGCCACATGAAACAAAATGATGCTTACAACATGTCTATCAAATGATTTTCCTCAATTCTTAGTAATTTTCAAATCTCATCCATTTTTGACATTTTGACTAATAACGACCTTGGATCACATGCTCATTCGTTACGCACAGACGCACATTTGGGCCTTCATTCAACATTGGGACCAATTTGAAGTTCAAATTTTGGGTATGTCAAATATGGGACAACACGGCATTGAGAATCCATTGCATGATACTCAACGATCGTATTTTGATTAGCTATTGGGTGTGTACCTAAGTCAGCAAGCAAAGATTTTCCTCCTCATCCAACTTCCTAGGATAGAACGTTGTGTTTGGATTCTCTATGTGCATCAATGGCCAACGTGTATTCATTTCTTGATATCTCTTGTCAAATCCATCATAATCCTTCAATCCAAATCCATCATAATCCCATACTCATCCAAATCCAATCCAAACATAATCTTGTTGAGCATAGGAGAATAATCCACATCCAAATCAAGCAAGGAGCACATCAAGTGGAGCATCAAAGGGGCGCATCTTCACTTCATCAAGCTCAATCCGAGGGAGAGTGAAAGACAAGGTATAAAGTTGGTTTTTTGCATTTATATTGTGTCTTCTTTGATTTCTTTGCATTCTAACCTCCTTTTGTTCCTTCATTATTATTTCATCTTTATTCTTCCTATTATCTATTCGTTCTTCCATAATCATTCTCCCTCTAATACAATCAAATCTCCAAAATTCCAATCAATTAAATCAATCCATTTTTCTAATCTAGTTATTGAATCCCTCATCAATCAATCATCCAATTCAATACAATCCAATTCAATCCAATCCTATCCAATCAAGTCCTAATCCAAAGACCAATACAATCAAATCAAGTCCTAATCCAAGGACCAATCCAATCCAATTTCTAATCCAATCCAAATCTAATCAAATCCAATCCATCATCATTTGAAGCCAAGTCCTAATCCTCATATTCATCCAATTCCAATCTAATCCTTCATTCTGAACATGAATACCCAAAATTTCAAAGCTTGGTATGCGCAGATGCTCATGGAAGTTTACGAACCACCTCAACCTTCCCACCAAGTCAATCCCATAATCTCTCATCCACCTATCATACCTTCATCCATCCTACCTCAACACATTGCACCTAATCCCAAACCATATCATATCTCTTATCTCTCCTCTACCTTTGACAAGGGAAATCCATCTTATTCCCCATATGTATCTCCATATTTTCCCTCATCCACATATATACCTTCATCTTCCCCCCCGTCTACATCCCAATCCCCATCCTTTTACAACACATTCATTACCTCTACTCCCCATCCAAATCCTTTACTCCATAGTCCTCCAAGCATCAATCCTAATTCCCTAATACATTA
Organism: Cryptomeria japonica; assembly: GCF_030272615.1. Taxonomy (NCBI): domain Eukaryota; kingdom Viridiplantae; phylum Streptophyta; class Pinopsida; order Cupressales; family Cupressaceae; genus Cryptomeria; species Cryptomeria japonica. The sequence continues at coordinate 473,125,672 of NC_081414.1, forward strand.
TCCCAATCCTCCATCCAATCCTTATCCTCCATCTAATCCCAATCTTCCATCTAATCCTAATCCTCCAAAATCCGTATTATCCACATCCTCTAAATCCATCATCCATAATTTTATCCAAGACATGCTATCAAGGAGAAAAAATCCCCACCTCAAAACAAAAATGCCAAGTCTCCTTAAGTCCTCCATCCACCCCAATCACCTCCACCTCAAAACAAATCCCAATCCCCCACACTTCATGATACCCCAATTCCTCCATCTACTCACGTAAAATCTTCCATATCCTCCTCCATCACATAATCCCCACAACTCCAAACATGCCAAAATATTGTTCCAAAGCATGCGAGCATAGAATTCTCTCCATCTCATGACGCATCACCCTCCATTCCATCTAATGGTCCCATCTCCTCCACTTCCTCTCATGATCATATGATTCCTCCATCCAATCCTCTCCCTCCATCACATGATCCTCTTCCATCTCATGATCCAATCACCCCTCCCACTCCATCTCATGATACCCTCCTTAGTCAAGATCAAAGTATCCCTTCATCTCCATGTCATGATCCCAATCCATCTCAAGATCCTAATCCACCTTACACAACCCATCCCCTTCAAAATGGACTCGCATCTTATTTCCAAAATAATAAGGGTCCTCAAGCTAACACTCAAGATGGTTGTACATATCATATTCCTCCTAAATCTAAAGGCCCTTCATATAAATCAAAATCCCACCATCTCTCATCTTCCATATCCATTTTGGGACCCTATATTCCAAAGCTAAATCATCCATTCCTTCCATCCATTTTGGGTCCTTACATCCCTCCATTTCCTACCCTATCACCTCAAATAATCCCTAAGCAAGATCAAAAAAGGCACATATAATTGAATGCCTCCCAACACTCTCCTTCCATCATCCCACAATCCATAAAATCCTTAAGTCATTCATCCTCATGCACCCGTCTCATTTCTATTCGAAGTAATTTGGATGCCCAATTTAAAAAGCATAAAGCTCAAAATCCACAGAAATCAAAGGAAAAACATGTCCCCTCAAAACAAAATGCTCAAAAGAAAAATATGATCTGAAAGAAAGAAAAATAAAAAAGGCCTCAAAAGAAAAAATAAAAAACTAAGTGGATTCCCAATCTACTTAAAGAAGCAATGCATATCAAAGTAAAATCAAAATTGGTATCCAAACTTGCTAATCCAAAAGCTCCATCCATTCATAAATCTAACACTCCTCCATCTTCAAAATCCATTTTGGGTCCTTATGTCCTAGAATCCACCATCCCAACTCCATCATCTCCCCCTTCTATTTTTGGTCTTCATGTCCCAAAATCCACACTTTATCCTCCATCTATCCAAAATCCTCCCCTCCACTACTCCACCACCCTTCAAGGTGTGTGCCAATGTTGATCTTCCACAAATTTTTCAAAACCCCATCCATTACCCACCATCCATTTTTCCCAATCCCATTCCGTTAATCCAATCCTTTCATAATCCTTATCTTCCATCCCCTATCCATATCGTCTCCCTAATTATTGTTACCAACATCTATGAGCATACCTCCAGATTAAAGCAATATTAAGGGATACCATCCATGGAGCTAAATGCTTGATTCCTCCCTTCCTGCTTCACGCGTCCACTATCCACTCATCCTCATCCTTATCCATCCAAACTATTCCAAAAAAAAAAAAAGGCAGAAAAAGTACAGAAAAATCATTTCATCCAATGGTGAAAACCACTTCTTGTGGCGCCTTGGGTAAGTACCATGATGAAAACTTGGCAAACAAGCATCATGTGTAATCCCCTCATCCTCTTTCACCCTACACTTGGGGGCAAGCTTCATCCATGAAATCCTCCCATCCATCTGCACCCTATATTTGATCTTGACTATCCTATCCATATCCTCCATCTTATATCCCTCGTCCTATCAAAATGAATCCTCATTCTTATCTTTGGTCTTGGTCATATAGAGGCAAAATAATATATATACATGCATGCTTTGGAGCACACAAGCCTTAATACCTCTACCATCCATATCCATTACATATTATCCTTCAAACTCAAACATTATCATCCACAATCCTCGCATCCTTAATTCCACTACCTCTACTATGGGGCATTGCACTCCTTTGCAGTCCTTAGGCCTCCATCACCCTACCCTCCATTCCTTCATATCCCATCCATATCCATCCACTCAATCCATCAATTTCCTATCCAAACAAAATCTCTCCATCCATCCATCCTTTTACCAATCCTTGGTTCTCCCTTGTCATTAGTTTCAGTCAATCAAATCCTATCCACCAATCCACCCCATCCTATCCAATTTCTAATCCAGTCCTATCTCATCCAATCATATTCTCCATCTCTTCCAATTCAATCATTAATCCCATCCCCAATCCAATCCTACTCAATAATCCATCCCACTTTTCATCCTATCTAATCATTTATCCTTCTTCCAATGCTATCCAATCCATCAAACTGAGCTCTTCTCATCTACCTGAGCTTACCCTGACTTGTGCCAAATCCAAGCACCCATCCATACTCTCATAATCAAATCCAAGCAACAATCCTCTTATCTGCAAACCTTGCACATCCAACTTGTCTTTTGTCATCCATCAATCTATCCACATCCTGCCCATTGGGATGAATCCTTCCCATTTCTAGCAGTTCATCCAGATCCATCACCTGCCCATCGGGATGCATCCTTCCCTAGTTCGACAGTTTATCCAAATCCATGTCCTACTCTTGGAAAGAAATGTCAGTTGATCATGTGAATATTGTTTGCATGCTTGAGCTTTTCTCTTTGATTTTCATCGTGTGTCCCAGGACTATACTTGCTCATGGTTGCCTCAATAATCCTATATCTCTGAACCCTGCATTAGTGTTCATCAACACTTGCATTATTGTGTGCAAGGAATACCTGTTTGACTGAGCGTCAGTTCACGCCTCAGATCTTCATATCATCCTGGTTCTTATAATTAGTGGTGTAGACTATCCATGGCAATATCAAACCTAGGTTTGCTCTCTATATTTGCTCAAAAAGAAATCCAATCCATTTATCATTTCTTTGTCTCATTTCATTCACAAGACTCCAATTCATTCATTTATTCCCTCTTTCATCATCTTCATCCTTTCATCACCTAGTCTTCTAATCCATTTCGAGAGCACACCCGTGTTCCTCAAACCCACATGTCCTCTCGAGGGGGCATACAACTACTTCCTCGTCATCCTTCCCCCTTGTCATTCTTCTTCATCTTATGACTAGGCCATCATGCTACTAGTCCTTATCCTTTTATTCCACTATGTTTTATTCTTCTTTGATATAACATCATTTCACAACGCTATATCAAAGAGGGGCAAAATGTAGACACCTAAAATTAATATTTAATTAATTTAAGCTTGTCAACATAATTAATTGATTTAATTATGTTATCCTTGTTCCTCTCGTTGTTAATTTAATTAATCCTGTCACTATTTTCCAATAATTAATTTAACAAATAAATTAATTATTCCCCCATTCTAATGTCCCTCCAATAATTATTTCTTCTAAACCCGCTCATTTAATTAATTTTAATTAATTAACCTATTCATGTGATTCCTACAAATCACTTTTTCCTAATCCCACTCAACCTAATTAATCCTTCTCAAATCTCTCATAATCATGCTTATCATTATCCTTCAATTTTATATTCTCACTCATGTCACATCAACATTGAGCCTCTCAAACAAATTCAAATTTCTTTGTCCCTCAATGCATCCTTTATTTAGGAATTTTTAATTCCTTCTTTTGAAATTCAAATTTCCTTCCCCCCTCTTCTCAAGGAATTTTATATTCCTGTTTATTTTCCCAAGGCACCCTTGATCCATGCCTTCCATTTTAAATCAATCTCATCCCTCCATAACCAAATCAATCTTGGCCCTTAATTGGCCTCCTCCAATCTATAAATTGGAGTCTCATCTCCTCACAAAAGGATCCACTTCCTCTATAACATTCGCATGCTGCTAATTTTCTCTTCTGTTCTCTTCTATCATATCCTTATCATGTCCTTGTAATCCTTCAATCCAAATCCATCCAAATCCAATCCAAACATAATCTTGTTGAGCATAGGAGAGAAATCCACATCCAAATCAAGTAAGGAGCACATCAAATGGAGCATCAAAGGGGTGCATCTTCACTTCATCAAGCTCAATCCGAGGGAGAGGTGAAAGACAAGGTATAAAGTTGGTTGTTTGCATTTATATTGTGTCTTTGATTTCTTTGCATTCTAACCTCCTTTTGTCCCTTCATTCTTTTTTTGTCTTTTTTCCCCTCTTCAGTTGTCATTAATGGCAACTGATGTCTACTATGTTGTATTTTGTCATATAAGTCCTTTTGGTCTATCGAAAATGCCTTACCGGTATTGAGGACAATGAATTGAGAATTAGGACCTTAACCGGTAAACGTGGAGATGTTTTGATTTTTTCCAGCGATTGGTAATGATTGAAGTGTTGCGGTTTGGAGTATGAGTTTTTATCATTATATTATGTATCTGACTAGAACCGCATCATGTTTTGGTTACTAGAAGCCATGTTTATGATTTCTGTGATATTTTTGCTAGGGTTTAAGGACTGGTAAAGAATTCTCTTAACCAGTAATGATTTTTGGTTTGTGGTGATCTACATAAAGTTCATATGTTGGTGGTGACGTTGCACAACCCGCGTGAATTGTTTGAATTATGTTTTGGCGCGATCAAGAAGGAATTTCTTGGGAATGTGCAAAGTGCTTAGCAGAATGAGATAAGGGTTTGACTTTGTATCATATTGAGTTGTTGTGATGAGTTACAATCACTCAACAGTTGATATTGATGGTAAATCCATATGATGATCTATAATGCATTGTAAAGATCTATGATGTAAGTCTTAGGTTTTTGTAAACAACTAAGTTGTAGAGGTTATTTAGGTCTGTACAATTGATGTTTATTGTGTCAGTGTTTTGAGAAGTGTGTGAAGACGAACCAGGGTGTAAGAGATTTGCCAAAGTGTTGCAGATTTGAAGTATAATTGGATCTGATCAAGCAAGCACTTAAGTGCTATACCCAGATCATTCATTGTTGTTCTCTAACAATTGCATCAACTAAAATCCCTTAACCGGGTAGGTCCTAGTAGGCCTTACATTGTAAATCCCTTAACCGGGTAGCTCAACATCTGAGTGTTAAATCCTCTTGTGAGGTTGATCCTAATAGGTCATAGCTCCTAACAGGGCTCATTATCCAAATCTCTTAATCGGGTGACTCCTAATAGGGTCTGCTCCCAACAGAGCATCATTGTAAGCTTTTAACCAGGCTTGGATCCTAACATGGTGCATTCTAAAAGAGTGCAAAATATTTGTGGGTACCAATTCCCACCATGGTTTTTCCCTATTTGGGTTTCCACATGAAAAACATGGTGTTTATATGGTGAATGTTCTTATGTGTTGTTATGTTTATTTTCAGTTAATGCATGGTATTTGAACACTTGATGTGCAGACATGATAAATCACTTTAGCAAATGATTTGCAGTGGTTACCAGTACTGGTAAAGAGTTTATTACTTCTTTATGGTTGATTTGATTAAGTTTTATAAGGTTAAATTTTAAGTTTGAAATTGTTATTAATACTGATTCACACCCCCCCCTCTTAGTATTAACCAGATACTCTAAGATTAACATAATGTACTGGCCAAATCAAATCACCCAATAGGGGAGAGGATCCAAAATGTGCACGAGGTCCTAAACGTTCAATAGTGAATGGGTGGTTAGGGGCCCACACTTGGCCACCTGCTCACTCGGTACATGTCAACAAAATTGTCAATACGTGCCATATTTTAACCCATTCAATGTTATAAGCAAATCACAACAACTATTTATCCAAACATCATATATATATATATATATATATATATATATATATATATATATATATATACCATCAAAAGGTGACTTCCTAACAAGTTGGAGTACATCAATCAAATCTTGTCCAAATCACTTACACGTCCTAACCTTCTCATTACTATGTTGTACACTGTCAAAATTGGTGTCCATGTTAACCAAAAACAACCAAAACAATAAACTATTAAATTCCTTCCCCACCCTATTAAGACAACCTGCTTTTGATAAAACATTTCCACATCAAATCCCATCGACCCAAAATATGACCATCATATGTCCCTACATGCCTACTACCCATGACCCTTTCACAAGCCATCAAAGTGTGTGTCTCATCTATCTAGCTTTCATAGAACACCTATCAGTCACCTCAACTCACATCCCATGTGCATCCACCACAAGAAGTGTGTAAGGCCACAATTCTCCATTTATATGCAATAACTCAAAACAATTTGCTCAGCAAGATTCAAATTCAAAAAAGAAACCAATACTAGGCATTTATGAGTTCACTTATTCAAATTTATAATAATTATACACATAATGCTATCCATTTCAGTCAGCAAAGAAGATATAGCAGGCATTGTAGAGGAGAAAGAAGACAAAACGGGCATCTAAGAGGACAAAGAAGACATATAGGTATTCAGTTGTTCCATGATCTGAGACATACATGTATAATTTATTTCCTTGATTTTCTCAGTAATTTCAGTTTTCTAAACCCTTACTATTTTGCAGTTTTAAAAACCCTTACTATTAAACATTCTTAGATTCATTTATGTTCTTATCCTTCTCAGTTTTCTAAACCCTTACTATTTTCTTGTTTAATAAACCCTTACTGATACACATTCTTAGAACCTTTTCTTTCCATGATGTTCTTATCCTTCTCATTTTTGTAAACCCTTACTGTTTTCAAGTTTAATAAACCCTTACTATCTTCCACTTTTATAAACCCTTACTGTTATACATTCTTAAAACCCTGTATTGTCTTTTTGTGATATTCTTATCCTTCTTAGTTTTCTAAACCCTTACTGTTTTGCAGTTTTATAAACCCTTACCGTTATACATTTTTAGATCTATTTATTTTATTTCCTTTATGTTCTTATCCTTCTCATTTTTCTAAACCCATACTGTTACACATTCTTAAAACCTTTTCTTTCCCTGATGTTCTTATCCTTCTCATTTTTGTAAACCCTTATTGTTTTCAAGTTTTAGAAACCCTTATTGTCTTCCACTTTTATAAACCCTTACTGTTATACATTATTAAAACCCTATATTGTCTTTTCTTGATGTTCGTATCCTTCTTAGTTTTCTAAACCCTTACTATTTTCCAGTTTTATAAACCCTTACTGTTATACATTCTTATAACCCTTTATTTTCTTTCCCTGTTGATCTTATTCTTCTCAGTTTCATAAACCCTTTCTTTTCTTCTCTTGATATTCTTATCCTTCTCAGTTTTCCAAACCCTTATTGTTTTCCAGTTTCATAAACCCTTACTATTGTTGTTTTCTAGTTTTCTAATCCCTTAATTTGGCAGTGTATATGATGTTCACAATATATGTAGAATTGTTACTGTAACTATTTTCCTTGATGTTTAAGGTGTATATGCATTTGGTAGTATATATTTTGTTCAAGGTGTATATGTATTTAGTAGTGTATATGTTGTTCGCAATAAATGTAACTTACATTGTGTAAGGGAGAGTGTAGGGTGAGGGTGGAGTATACAAAGATAAGTGTGAGAGATGGGTGGCCAAGTGAGTTAATGCAATGGACAATTAATATGTTATAATTTCCTTTGTTTCCCATACCCCTACTATTTTACTGTCCATGCAAAAGTGTCAAATGAAACAAATCATGCATACAAGAATTCATCCTTTCTGTTCAAACCTCACTATCATCTCACATAAACACATTGTAATTGCATATCAAATTACATCACAAAGCATCAATGTAAATATTTTCTATTACAACATCATTGTAGAAAACAACATTACAAACAACATCATTGTTTTATAAACCCCTTCTATTTTCCAGTTTTATATACCCTTACTCTTAATATTCATTTTCAAGCAGCACTGTACTAAACATCATTACAATGCATCATTGTTATTATTTCTAACATATTGGTTCTACTTATTATGTGTAGGTGAGGAATGAACTTCAAAAGAAAAATGGATTACCAAAAAGAGCATCCACAAGTTTGCCTTCTCACAAAAGGGGAGTTATATTCCCTCAAGACGATGAAACCCCACTTCCAATTGCCAGAAATAAGCAGCCTCTTGCACCACCCATGGAGGTTGTTACACCTTCCAAAAGGCCTAAAATCACAATGCCACAAAAGCAGTGGACTGAAGGTGGCGTGAAAGTGGCCCTAAATGATGTAGAAGAAAATGAAATGCCAATGAGAGTTGCATCCCTCAAATGGAGCATCCCAACAACCACATTCTCTAAATGGTTAGGTGGTCTCACATCCACCTCCAAGAAAGGTCCCCCTACTATCCTCACCCCTGCTGAAGAAGATCTCATTGTTGAATGGTGCAAAGAGATGGCAGCAGTTGGATGCGGGCTTGAAATTGTGAATTTGAAGGCAGAGGTCGCTCAGGTTTACCAAAGTAGACCAAACCCTTTCATGAACAGGCTACCTGGGAAGTCCTGGTGGTCTAGTTTCAAAGCGCGACATCTAGAACTCATATTGTGGACTGATGAAAGCCTTGATAAAGATAGGGCAGTTAACCTCAAACCAGTAGTTGTGGCCGCTTTCTATGATATATTGTCTGCAACATATGCTGCAAATCCATATCGTCCTTCTCACATTTGGAATTATGATGAAACCGGTGTACAACAGGTGAAAATGGGGCAATGAGGGTGATGGCTAGAAGAGGAAGTAGAAACATCTCTTACATAATCCCCAAGAGTCGACAATGGATTACCATTCTTTGGTGTGTTAATGCTTCTGGGAAAAGTATTCCATGCTTCTATTTGTTCAAGGGAAAGAGGAAATTACATAATTACATCGCCAACTGTGAACCGGGTGCTTGCATGACAACCCAACCACGTGCATGGATGACAAAAGAACCATTCTTGAACTAGTTGCACCACTTTGCACGTTCAGTTCCATGGGGTTTTTCGTCAACCAAAAGACACTTGTTGATTTTCTATGGACATGGCAACCATGTTGCACTCACAACCATACAAGAGGCAAGAACACTAGGTATTGATCTACTTACATTGTCGGCTCACACATCACATAAATTACAACCCCTAGATGTGAGTGTGTTTTCTCCTTTCAAAAAATACTTCAAATTAGAACGAGCGAAATGGCTAGCAAAGTTTCCCAACATAGAAATCAAGAGGGTAGAACTTGCAGAATTAGGTAGCAAAGCATTCAGCAAAGCACTCACACCTTCAAACATTCAAGCAGGTTTTAAAAGGACTGGGATATGGCCCTCAATATGGATGCACTAAATGAGGATATGCAACCTAGCAACACTTTCCAAATTAATGACGAAGAAGATGCTTCAACAATGCAAAACATACTTAGCTTATCAAGAATTGATGTTTCATCCAAATATGTTGCACAATACATTGTTGAAAACAGTCAAACAACACAAAATTCACAAATTATATCTGATCAACCACTGAACAACATGCCTGACAACCACAATGAGAACATGGAAGACAGTTTGAGACTTCCATCAGAGCGACTACTAGAAGCATGGTTGGTGGATGGGTCAATGAATTTGGGCATTGACTTGCAAGTTGAAGATGAACAGGGGACTTTCACTTTGTCATTGCCGCCACCAACTGTCCCACTAGAATTGGTGCATTACTATGCCAATTGTGGACGTGATGGAGATTCCTCATAAAAGTCACCACCACTTGGTAATGATGGCAACGAAATGACAGAGACACAAGTAAGTGAGACCTAGTTTTCACAATCATAACCAATAATAAGAAAATTCTTGAAGCTGCCTATGCACATTGTCAATAAAATACACAACAATGTGCCTAACAATGGAATATGATTGAGCCACCAATCCCAACTATTAATATCTAATGATTACATGAATGCTTTAATGGGAGCAAGAGCAGATGAAGAAAGAACTTGATGAGATCAAAGTCTAAAAGAAAGAGAAAACCAAGGAGAATAAGGCAACACACGCACTAGCAAAGGAAAAGGAGGATAAAACCAAAAATGAAATTGCACGCAAAGAAAAGGATAGGCTCAAAGAAGTACAAAAGAAGGAAAAAGAGTCCAGAAAAGAGGCTGAGAAGGTTCTCCAAGAACAAGAGGTAGAAGAAAGGGCCATCCAAGATAAACAAAGGGATTTGGCTAGAAAGAGGTTGTTAACATTACCATCCACTCCATCGATGCCCATTCCCGAAAACCATATCATAATGCGAGATATGATCAACACACACATCGCTAACTATCCATCTACAATGAACTTCCTGATTGGGTCAGCACTCCAACACCTTCATGCTCCTTCCAAATATGTTGTAGGGGTCCCATTAGTTGTAACCAATAGTGGGTATTGCACCCCAACATCAGGGGTTGGAAACATGGTCCCCATTCCTTCCTCAAGGCCTCAACCTGCCTAACCTATATCCTCTTTTCTAGTGTGGATGCATAATTGAAACTACAGTTGGAAATCTTTATACTCACCAAAATCCCTTTGTTTTTTTGGTTCATGCTAAGTGCAATGATATGTTATGGTTTTTGAATGTTGATACATAATTGAAACGACAATTGGCAATCGTTATAGGCATTCTTTGTTTTGTTGTTTTTATGTGAAGTGCAATGATTTGTTATCAATTCATGGATATGTCATGTTTTTTATTTCCAAATCGGGAACCTGGACATATATGTTTTCTATTGTCTACATGTCCATATGCCACGTGTACTAGTCGGATTGGTCCATGGTATCCACATTAGGTTGATTTGGTCCATCGATCTAAACCTCTATGGGCACACCCTAGCAATTGTCCTTGCATGTCGTTTGAAACCAACATACACGCTGTGTGGCAGCTGCTTGTTTTGCCACTCATTTCTCCTAGTTTTCTGCATTTACACTCCACTGTCATCCTACACTCTCCCTTACACTACCATTTTTATATACAACGAACAACATATAAATTGGCCATGGTCGTGACTCACTTGGCCACCCATCTTTCCCACTTGTCTGCATTTAGACTCCATAATTACCCTAAACTCTTTCTTACACTACCATTTACTTCATGTCTCTTCACTTTTCTTCCAGCTCTCTCCTCTCATTTTTCAAGCAATAACTCATTCAATGCTCTGAGATCCTCGCCAATTGAGCCATCCCATTTTTCTTTGTTTACTGCTTGTTCTCGATCATTCGATGCGAGCACACACCATTAGGGGTTCACCCTAACAACACATGCCACTCTATTTGGATACTAGTCTCCCTTTAGAAAGGTACCCTCATTAACGAGCATTTCACATCCACTTTGAATCGGTTATGTAACAAGGACACATAACCATTTGAATGCCTTTCTAGTGTTAAAATATGTTGCAGACCTCAACCATTAAGTTTGAATGGTGAAGTACAACATAATTGAACACTGAAAGGACTTCAAATAATTGCATGTTCTGATTTCATAGACTGCATTATAGGGTGGATTGTGATACTGCTATGAAATAAATGTTGTTCAGAATGTTGTCTACATGTTTCTTTGACTATTTGATAATGACACGTTGTTCACACCTTTAGGACCTCGTGCACGAATTGACTCACCTCCCCTAGTGAATGTGATTGTCATAATGTGTATTGTGTCTACATGTATGAATCTAGAAGTGGTAAATATCATTGAATTCTACATACATGTAAATTGTAATGAATGCTAAGTGCTGACTACATTTATAATTATTTGAAAGATGTAAATATCACTGAATTCTAAGTGTCGAATTCACTATGTGTGATGTAAAAATCAGTGAATGGTAACTGTTTTCTACATTTAAAATTATATGAAATATGTATATAACAAGTGTTGAGTATTGAATAACTAGTATTGTTTTAAAGAAATACATTTACAATGTAAATAACAAGTGTTGACAACTGAATGTCATTGCGTAAATGTGTATTATGCCCACACACACACACACACAAACACAATATTGTTGTGTGTGTGTATATATGTACATATATACATATGTATGTATATGTATATATGTACATATATGTATATGTATATATGTACACATATACATACATATGTGATGCAATACATATATATGTGTATATATACATATATGTATATGTATATATGTACACATATACATACATATGTGATGTAATACATATATATTTGTATGTATACATATGTGTGTGTGTGTGCATATACATATATGTATATATACACATATGTATGTATACATACATAAATGTATGCATATATATGTTGTAAAGCGGAAAAATCGAACCCCAGTCGTTCTCCCCTCCCCAACTCCGAGGAGGGAGAAGGGAGAGTCACTAGGGTTGATGGTTTTCACTTAGGAGGGACTTTACATTCAAAAGAGGGGTTGAAACCCACAAGATCCAATCCCACGCAATGCAAGATTGGATTCTATATGAGTTTCAAGGGTTGTGATAGCAAGGATACCCTCTTTTGTAAAGAATGTAGATGGAAAGATTGAACTAGGAATGCATAGAAAGTGAGAAAGATTCGCTTATAAACTAAGTTAGGGATATAGGATGAAGCTGCGGACCTGGAATTAGTAGTAAAATGTCGATACGGCGCTATCCTGCAAATTTGAGCAAAAGTTGACGGGACGATGGCGCTCGGCATGCGCACGGTCCTCTGAAAAATCCGCGAAACGAAGGGGGATCTGTTCGTCTCTGCACAAGGATTCCAGATCTTCAATTTCAGCCGCGTACCTGCAACCTACACACAGAAAAGCGAAGACGATTGGGGGGTTAGGGATTAGGGGTTTGCCCTTAGGTCAAACCCCAGTTTTGGAATTAACCAAGAAATGAGAAATGCTGTAAATGTAATGTAAAACAAGTACTAATACCTTGTTGTAAGGATGTTTGTATCCTTATATGCGAAGGTATAGATGTTGTTGTTTGTTGTATGTTGTAGCATGTAATGTGTTGTAAGTGATCTCCTCTTCAATGGTTGAATCCTTGTCTTGAATGCAACACTTAGCCTTGAATGGAGACTTGGAATGAATGCTTGAAGGAATGCTTGAATGCTTGAATGTTTTAATATCGTTTTCACCTTTTTTTCCTCTTTTTTTTCAAATGAGAGAGGAAAAGTAGTTTATATACTTGCCAATTAGGGTTAAAAGACTGATTTTCCCGACCTTAGGCCGACCAGGAAATGTTATTTTCCAATTTGCAAACAAAAAGGCCCGAAGTCCCATAGGAGACCGGGCCCAAAATAGGGCCAGGGACCAGGGCGCTGGGCGCTCTGGTCCCACCTCCCGGGACAGCAGGGTGCAAGGAGGATCAGGCCAGGGTGCTGGAAAAATGCAGTTTTTGGTGTCATGAGCAAGTTTCGGGGTCTCCATTCAGGTTTAGTGTTGCGTCGCCATCGTGAAGACCCAAATGCGGTCGAAATTGCAAGTGTCGCAATTTTAGGACGCTACATATGTATATATATATATATGTATGTATGTATGTATGTATATATATACATTCAAACATATATATATGTATGCATGTATGTGTCTCAAACCACGTGGTAGAGGAACATAACAATAAAAGATGATTATATAAGTTCCCAATGTGATGGTCTGCATGACATAAATCTATTTGAGGTGTTGGGGGTCGATATATGTAAGTATGCATATGTGAATGTATGTATGTATACGTAAATGTATGTATCTAAGTAAGTATAAATTAATATAGTTACATACAAACATAATATTTACATACATATGTACATATATACATACAAATTACAATATAGTAAGGGTTTAGAAAATTGAGATGGAAAAGAACATCAAGGAAATAACATTTATTCAAGACATTTAGAGAAAGAACATCTTCAGTGGTAGCTTTGTCAAGGTTATATAAGTTATGTATGCATTTGAAATAAGGGTAAACACCTTATTGTGTCTACAAGCATTGATCACTCGAGAACAAGCAGGAAAACAAGAGAGACACAACATTATGTGAAAGCTTTTATACTATTAAATTATGTTGCATATCTACAATTCAGTTTGAATTGGTAGAATGCAACATAATTGAATAATATAAAAGGTTTCATACATACATTGAAACATAGAATGCAACATAATTGAATAGTATAATTGAATTGGTAGAATGCAACAATTGAGAACAAGCAGGAAATAAAGAAAGTTGAAATGGCTCAAATGGCGAGGAGTGGGGAGCATTGAATGATTTTTTGGTCAAGAATGGCGAGGAATGCAGTGTAAGGAAGGGGGAGGGAGATTATAAATCAATTGTAAATTCTTGAAGCTAATACACTTAGCACTTGTACACAACAATGAACACCAGGATGAATACATGAGAGGAGATGCACCCCCTATAATATTAAAATCGGCACACCCCCTACAATGAACACATAAGATGAAGACATGGGATCATGTGTTAACATACACCCCCTACAATGAGCACTGCAAGAGAGACAATACATTCAAAGAAAGCTTTTATAGTATTAAATTATGTTGCATATCTATAATTCAAACTGAATTGGTAGATTGCAACATAATTGAATACTATAAATGGTTTCATATGATGTAAGGATGTAAAACATAATGAAATAGTAAATCAAATCTGTAATATGTAAATATCACAAAGCTACCATAGTGACCACTTGTAGAAAACATTGGACACGAAGATGAAGACATGAGAAAGGATGCACATGTACACAACTTAAACCAATAAACTGAGAATTAAATGAACATCAAGGAAACATAATGCATACATATACAATAAATTATATTGAACTTAATACATACATACAATGCCAACAATGCTGCCAAATCGCACACACCTTAAATACTGCCAAGTTACAATTATACATATACATATACCTGACACATAAAAACAAATGTAGGAGACAACCTGTAGATGGGTTAAAAACACCATGCTAGACACCTAAAATGCAAAGGGATCCCATCACATTATACTTTTATGACCCTAAAGACGTTAACATAAACAAATGATAATAAATATACCATGGCATAAGTATTTGCATTTCAGATGCAAGCATGTTGTATCAATCCATCTCCCTATTTGTAATGCGACTGCAAGTGACTATTATAATATTGTGTGCAAGGGGATCAATTATAACAACATATACACCTTAAACATCAACAAAAACAACAACAATAAAAATTATACATATTCATATACATTGCCAAACAAAAACACTAATTTTGATCCTAAAATATACTAAAGTGATCTAGATCTTGTAGAAACAAAAGGTGATTATGTTTAAATTTATCTTTTGTCCATTTTTGGTGTGGGTGTCTCGAATACACAATTCTAGCACATGATCTTAACTGATTTGGTGTTCCTGCTAACCTAAAACTCAATTTTACCATAAAAAACTAAGCTGAACTTCTCAACCATGTTATAACTCTTAGATTATCAACTTTTATCCTCAAATAAAACAACTTTTAAAAATTATTTCTTGTCCCAAGTGGGTTCTTGAAGTACCTACAAAAAACAATGATACATGACAAATCCAATGTTGATCTGATAACCTAACTCATGACCCTACTAGAATGTGGCCAATATAATTGAACTTATTCAATACTACATGGAGAAATATATTTGATTAGCCTAACTCACTTAAATATATCTTTTGAATTAAAAAAATGATTTCTATTTCAAATAATGGATTCACTTAACTTAAATTAATTCACTTTAGCAAACTATTACTTTTCCTAACAAAATTCCATTCACTTTAACTACCAAAAATCTATTAAAAGATTTGAAGGCCTAGTTTAGAATTGAATGCATGAATTATTGCATACACATGATTTATTGCCCAAAATATACACTACCAAATAAATATATTATGCAATAACAGTAAAAATTATACATACATATATACATTTTAAGCAATACACTGCCAAATACATTTACATGTGCATATACATTGCCAAATAAATATAATTATACAATAATAGTAAAAATTATACATGTGCCATATACATTTTAAGCAATACATTGCCAAATACATTTATATATGTACATATACATATACACTGTCGACCATATACATTGCCAAACAAATATAATTATACAATAATAGTAAAAATTATACATATAGATATACATTTTAAGCAAAACACTGCCAAATACATTTACATGTGCATATACATTGCCGACCATATACACTACCAAATAAATATAATTATGCAATAACAGTAAAAATTATACATGCCATATACATTTAAGCAATACACTCTCAAATACATTTATATATATACATATACACTGCCGACCATATACACTGCCAAATAAATATGTGCATACAATAACAGTAAAAATTATACATATAGATATACATTTTAAGTAATACATTGCCAAATACAGATACATATACATAAACATCGCTGACCATATACACTACCAAATACATATTGATGAATAATGATGAACAGTAAATACCCAACAGATACTGAGAGAGGGGGGAGGGGGGAGGGTGAATCAGTATAGACAAAAACTTCTTAAACAACTTAAACTGCAAAGACTGCACTAACTGGTAAACAATATCACCAATCTAAATCAAGGCACTACTGGTAAAACACAGTATGACTGTAAAGGATATAAATCGGTAACATCTAGATCTTCTCAAAACCTTATATCTCATCTCAACTTCACCCATATGCTTAAGCAAGTAATACATCAGAAATACAATGACCATTGGATCAACTTGCATTACCGCTTAACAGAAAACACTAAAACATCACATGAAAAAGCATCACACATAACACACTGTTTTTTCAAGTGGAAACCCAACTGGGAAAAACCACAGTGGGGATGAATATCCACAAGTTGTTCTTGAACTCTTCTGAAGTTCGCTCTGTTAGGAGCCTGGTTCGGTTAAAGACTTTACAACTGGTTCTGTTAGGAACCGATCCTGCTAGGGATCACCCAGTTAAGGGATGGCTAAATACCCGGTTAGAGGTTAAAACCCTGTTAAAGGTTACCTTGTAAGAGGATTTGAAGAACTCAATGATTTTGAGTCACCCTGTTAAATGATTTACAAAAATCCTGTTAAAGCTACCCGATAAAGGGATTTTCCATTTGCTGAAATGGTTAGAAATCAACAGGTAATACACTGATCTAATAACAACACTTAATGCCAAGGCAGATCCGCTTCAGTTTCTTTACATCTACAATCACACTCTGCAAATCTCTTCTTACTCCTTTGGTTTGGCAAGAATCACCTCACATACATTCATTTGCCAACAACTTCAAATAAAAATCATCATCGACCTTATAGACAACAACTAGGTCGATGACCAAAACCTAAAACCCTAAGCATCTAGGTTAACAATAGAGTCGGTCCAATCCTGGCCGTTTAAACACATTACGTAGGGTAAAACAATCTTGAACAAATCTCAAGACGTTCTCCATCGTCCATTCTTCACCGCTTCTAGAAGTTGATAACCCATCACGCGCTCTCCACCGTTTACTAATATTTTGCACATTCCCAAGGTAGATAGAATCAATCTTCTTCATGCAAAATCCTCAAGGAGATCCTTCATGCGCACAAGGATGGCTTGGTAACACGATCTAATCTTCATTTCAATGCTAACTCATCATAGGATGTCATCAGTCGAATCACACAGACTTGGAATGCATCAACCGGAAACCCTGAAGCCGAGACTACCAATCGGTAGTCATATCAAATGAAACCCCGATACAAACTTTGCATATATCGGTTCACACTCCAACTTACCGGTTCACTTTTTGCATATACCGGTTCATACCATCATACTGGTTCACTTGCTAGTTTGCTTACTTCAATATACCGGTTCATACTTCAACATATTGACATCAATGACAACATACAATCCCATCATGTCATCAAACTCTGCACATATGCCAACACATAAACACTGCCGACCATAAACACTGCCGACCATAAACACTGCCGACCATTTACATATTCGCAGTTAAAAGCATAAAGGAAACAAAAGAAAGGGTTTTAAGAATGTATAACAACAAGGGTTTATATAATTGGAAAATAGTAATGGTTTATAAGACTCGGACACAGTAAGGGTTTATAAAACTCGAATATAGTAAGGGTCTATAAAATTGGAAAACAGTAAGGGTTTATAAAACTTCATATGAAATAACAGTAAGGCTTGAACGGAATAGGACAAATCCCCAAAATTGTATGTTTATGAACACATATTGTAGTGTTCATAAACACAACTTATATAACTTTGACAGAACAACCACCGATGATGAACCACACCAAAATAATGCAGCCTTAGTGAGGATTTATCCTCACCCCATGAAACCTTCACATTAGTAAAAACACATACCAAAAAACGCAAACCAAATTGTAAGATTATTGTAGACAAGGAATAATGTAGCCTTAGTGAGGAATTATCCTCCCCTGGGTCGAAGATCACTCGTATGTCGTCGTCGTGGAGGTTGAAATTGAGCAGGAGCTTTATGGTGTTGCAGAAGAACTTCATGTCGTCCTCATTGCCGAGCTCTGCAACCACAACCATTGTCGAGAAAGAAGCGAGATTGGTATTTGAAACAAGCGGCATGTGGGGTTAGGGTGAACACCTGATGGTGTTTGCTCGCATCGAATGATCGAGAACAAGCGGGAAAGAAAGAAAACTGAGATGTCTCAAATGGCGAGGAGTTTGGAGCATTGAATGAGTTTTTGCTCGAAAAATGGGAGGAGAGAGCTGGAAGTAAGGTGAAGGGATGCGAAGTAAATGACAGTGTAAGGAAGAGCATCGGGTGACGACAAAGTGTAAATGCTGACAAGTGGGAGAAATGGGTGGTGAAACAAGTAATTGCCACGTGGCGAGCTTGCTCGTTTCAAACGACATGTGATGATAGTTGTTGGGGTGGGCCCGTGCAGGTTTGGGTCGATGGACCAAATCGGCCAAATGTGGACATTGTGGACCAATCCGACCAGCACACGTGGCAAATTAACACGTAGACAATAAAAAGTATATGCACAAATTCTCGACGTGACAGTCCAAATTAGGCAGGAATTTTTTGATCGTGAGGGTCGACGTGGAAGTCCACGTGGACGGCCGAAGTTAGCCCGCGCACATATTGGCTCCCCTCCCCTAAATGCATTTCCATTTCCTTAAAATTATCAAAATCACATGAGCGCTCAAATAGAGACCATGGTCACATCATATTTCATAAGAGGCGACCTGTTGCAGTAGTTATTTGGGATAAGAGATTAATTTTTAATAGTCGACAAGAGGAGAGGGAAGCGGAGAAGAAGAAGCCATGGCTGCTGCCCAAATGAGTTTCGTCTCTTCCTCACTCTCCTTTCCTTCGCAACAACGTCCCTCGCTTCCCACATTTTGCAGAGGAAAACTCTCATCAAAATCGAATAGCTCAATTGCGATCGTAACTAGCTCAACATATAGAGCGAGAAAGGCGCGATATGTTTCGCAGCGGCCTCTAACCATTTTAATGAATCTTCCTACAGCGTAAGCATTAGTGCTGTTTCTCTCTTACACCACACTATGTGAATGACAATACATATATCATTTTCAAGACTAAGAGTTCTGCATCATCCTGTCTCTGCAGAAACCCAGAATGGGCCGCCAACGGGAAAATTCCAAAGTAAGTTTTTTTATTTCCCTCTACTTTTAGCCTTCTTGCATTGTCTGTTCTCGCCAGTTCAAGGGGTGATTGGACCCCTTCTTAAAACAACAACAAACCCTAGAAAGTAAGCAACCTAATACACTTATTGTGTCTACAACAAAATCTTACACTGTTGTTTTGACAGACAGCTGCTAATGCTTCCATCTTATCCTCCTGTTCGAGAGCCCTTCCAGAGCCAGATACACATGAAATAAAAATAGAAATTTACATTGCAAATTAATATAAATGGACACACACAATATAATTTACATCACAAAATTTCACCTATAAAGTCATTCTCCCAGTTAACTTCCAAGTACTGGACAATAACTAAAAGTGCCCAACGCCACTAACCGCACTTACATTAAACTAAGTCAACATTAATAAAAATTCAAACAAAATTATCTACAGAAAATCCACTTCTACTCATATCTGCTTGTTCAATCCTAATACAAACTTTCTGATATGGAACCTATCATCTATTTACATTTTACAAACATTGTACTCTCCGCTTCAATTTTTAATAGTTAAGTGTCAACTCTCACTTGCCATCAGATAAGTAGAAGTGCACCATCAAAGTAGAGCATTTTTTGGCTTAGATGCCTGTTTTTTATTTTTGAACTTCTATGGAAGTTGTAATCTTTACCTTTCATCAGATTACATTCATATGGGAGTTGCAACTTACACCCACCCACGTCCATATGCCTCTCACCATTGTGGTTGCATTAATACGCCGAGCATGCTCAGTGAGGCTTGAATCCAGTGTATTTTTTATCCTACAGTATAGAAACAAACCGTAAATGGCAGGTTGCTATAATATAAAATATAAAAAGTGGACATAAAAGAATAAAATCTGTTTGATCAAATTGGTCTAAACAAATAACTAAAACCTTATTTCTGTGTACAACATGAATATTATTTATAAATTTGATTTTTAATAATTTTTCAATAGACTTAATTTTTTTCCATATTCAAGGTCCATTTGCATAAAAAGCGCTCTGAATGAAAGTGGCTACCCTAGTCATCATTGTGGCAATGACTTTGCCTTATCACTGCACCTGGACTACTGGGCCTATATTACCAGCTTCTTAAGGGAACAGCTGAAGAATTTTTTAGAAGTTAAATCACCTACTTGTGGTTAAATCTAAATCTGCCCATATACTGGGAGAATCTCATGCAAATCATTTAGTAATTCAGGTAAACTCCATTTGACGGCCTTCAAATGGAGTAGAAGCATTCTGTGTTATCAATTAGGGGTTTTATTAGGTCAAGCTTGACAACTGACATCTTGTGCAATGGTGCCACTGATTTTCATCACCTTATAATGTTAATGGTGCAGAAGATGATATTTGCATCAATGAAGTTTGGTTTTGGTGTGAAAAGGTTGATATTCTATATAGAGTTTTTAGTGAGAAAATATTCAAAAAGAAGTTTTCTCTTCATTTGCGTAATCAGAAAGCTCTGGCAGAGTTTATCTTAATCAGGATGAATGTATTATTTATGTTATATGAGAAAAAAAGCACAAAATCAATCACCTAGCAATTATACCAGGGCCTGTAGTGTTGGGCATTCTAGAATTCAAAATGAACCCATAGTTCAACCTTTTTACAAACTGGTGTGGAGCAGAGACATTCTTAATTGTAAACCCCAAAAATGTGACACATGCGATGCTTTGTAGCTTTTGACATCAATTTAAGATCAAGGGTTCTGCTTGAGAGTGAAACAGGAGTATTAAATAATAAATCAAAATGAACTAGCAATGGATGTTTTAGAATTTGTAAGGATTGAGTCTCACATGTCAAATCTGACATGGCTACTGGCTGTTTGATGTTACAGCACCTTCAAGGTCCTGCTGCATGGAATGAGATTGTCATTCGAGCTCTTTTTCTATCTCCAATAGTTGTTTGTATTTGTACTACACCTTGTTGGCCTGATGTTCTGGCATATGTATATAGTTTTTAACAATATTTCGAAATAGACACAAATATAGCTTGGTTGAGCATCAAAGGTATACAAAGATCATATCAATACAGAGGCACAATACAAAAAGGTAAAGTATCAACCCCATGAGTGAACGTAACCAATTGAAAGGAGAACAACAATCTACAACACCAAAAGCTGGCCCTCATCTGTATAGCATAAAAATAGATCATCTATGAAGAGAAATCTGATGCAGCATACCATGATTAAAACAAAGGTTAACTCTACAAAACTGCAATACAGAGTACTAAAGGAGCATCATACTGAATGTCACATAGAGTCACAAACTCAGCCTCATAGTACCAATAATAGTCAAAGGAATCAATTATTAGCCGATCTTCTTCTTAGCTAAAAAGAAATATCAACAAGACTCACAGCCCAATCAACAAGGGAACAGCCAATTACCAAGTCTTCCTTAATGCTTCTTTTTTGTAAACTTCTCATCCAACTTATTAACAAAAACCTCCGCTTTCTTCCTAATAGATTTTATTGTGAAATCCATGCATTCTTGAAACCGATCATCAGGAAAATACCTTATAGTAACCACATGAAAAGGAGGATGACCATCCTCATTGCCATCGTCAGATGGACAGTCAACCCGAAACACACCTTTAGGAACAGAGACACCAGCAACCACCACTTTTACTTTATCAACCAACACAGGATCAAAGCTTCTATGAACAAGAACAGGATCACAACTGCAATGAACAGGAGAAATATTGCTAAGAACAAGAACAGGATCACAACTGCTATGAACAGGAACAGGGACATGACAGTTATGCAAAGGCACTGGAAGTTGATTAATATGGACGGAACACCAACCACTCCGGAAGCATCATTGCTAAAACAGAAACATAAACTTGTTTGCTAAGAACAGGTACACGAACTTGACAGCCAAGAACAGGCAAAAGATCTTGATTATTATGAATGGGACTATTAACCCCATTGGAAACATTATGGCCAGCTGGAATAACAGGGGTCAAACTAGCAGGAACTGCACCATCAAAAGCAACGGGCACCTGACTGCCAAGCTTAGGAAAGCCTGCCAAACCAGATCCAATATTAATTTGCTTCACCAACCTGTAAATCCTCAGTGCTATCCAAACCTGAATCCTTGGCCAGAACATAAACAAATTCACTGCCCTTATGCTTTGGCCACTCAGCATCACCTTGATAGGCCAAATGAAAACTAGACACATTCTCCAAGTTGCTAGACTCTGGAATAGGGGAACCATCCAAATAGATTCGCTTAAAAGCATCTTTATCTTTTGGAATCTGCAAAACCACACTATGCACAACAGATAATTTGTATCGGACCAACATCCGAAACCCCATTTATGAAGTAGAAGAATATGCGTAGAATCAGTGTTCTGAACTTGAAAGGATGTTTCTTATTTTCTTTGATCTTCTTTATATTCTTAATAAGCTCACTCCAGAGCAACTCACAAAGATCTAATTTCTTATTCTCCCTCATCATTTCATAAGTAGCATAATAGCAGTACTGGAGACAGAGTTCATTCGGCTAGAATATTAAATTTTGTAACCAATCACCATGGATGCAAATTGGATGTCATCAATAGTCATCTCTCTCTTATCAAATTCTGACCCGGTTGCGTTGGTCACAATATCATTCTTTGTAGCTTCCAGTGAGGGCAGCTCTCCGGTTGAACACAATCTTGTTATGGCCTCAATCACACCTTTTGTGATTTTGTGCGGCTTATCTAACCACATAAATTTGTCATGTACACGACTCAGTATATATTGGATCCATTCCTGTTGAAAATTTAACGAACTGTGCGAAACCCTTGCTTTCTAGATCTTGAAATTCAGGCTTCAGCCGCGAGCTTCCATCAGATAGCCGGTTATTGTATAGACTCAGCATTTGAGAGCTTCCCAATTCTTCAATCTGACAATGAATATAAACTCTTATGTTTTCATTGTGCAAAACTCCGTAGGGCATCGACGAAAATGCACTTTTACGGTCATCCTCCATGGAAATGAAGGGATGATTCTTGAAATTAGGTCGTTCACGCTCAGTGATCTCAACAACCAAAGGAGTTGCAGTACCAGATGCAACCATCTTACTAATTCCAAATTTCAAACTTCAACCGAAAAGGGGTTTCATTGTTAAATACCGTTCAACCAGATGCAAGATCGCACACCTAATCTGGATATCGCTTGGAATCTCTGCAAATTCTCCTTTACTACGCTCTCTTGCTCTTTCGCTTCGAATGCAAAGCGAGGAATGAAAGGTTAATTCGCCTTTTATCCTTCGCATGCCTAACTTTTGATTGCAATAAATGCACTTAACGCTAATACTTCCGGATACTTTGTGTCTCAGAAATTCTTCTCCGGATCCTCAAATGGGCTCAAACTCTTTCGGAAATCCATCATAAACATCTGTGATCATCACATACACCTCTGCAACTTGCCAATATCAGGCACAAATCTCATACAGGGGGTTTATAAGCTTTTCATGAAAACCTCCCCCTAAGGCCGGATGCTTTAGTTTAGTTACTGGATGAGGTTCCAGCACCAGAATCAGGTGCGGACCCATTTCCTGCCTCAGAATCACTTTTCTTGACCCATGTCTTCTTCATTTGATCTCTGATCTCTTCAACTTTTGCTTTACCCTTCTCATCTGCCTTCACATTCTTGTTTTTGTCTTTCGAACTTGTCCTATTCACATTTCTGTTTCTGCAATATTTAGCAGTGTGACGGATTTGTTGCAAGCATAACAAACAACTTTTCCTTGTCTAGGCTTGAAGTTCATCTGATTTCCTCTAGATCTGTATTGATTGGCAACATGTCCAAGCATACCACATGCATATCATCTGACATTTCTTCTACTCAAAAAGTTATTCATCACACTTTTGCACACATTTGCGTTATGACCATACTTATTGCATTTGAAACATTGATCAGTAAAAGATGGACCATTATTATTCATTCTATTTCTGCATTGACTAGCCATATGACCAAATTTATTGCAAACAACGCAGTTACCATTAAACTTATGAGCATTAGGCTGTCTTACTGGAGGCCTTCTTGAGTTGTTCTTCTATTGAGTTGACTTGGAGCTTTCACCTTTCTCAAATCCAAGGCCTTGTGTGCTATTAGGATTCTTCTGACTTGCAAGCATTTCATCAAGTTTGGCTGAGCTGACTTGGAACTTCTCCTTGTACTCATTTGCAACGTCAAGATCATGTCTAATAAGAATGATCTGCCTTTCAAGATCTTCCTCATGTTGTTTGGAGTTTTGCAGGTCAAGCTTCAGTTGTCCATTCTCTCTCAAGTCTGTAACATTCTTCAGATTTGTCTTTTAGGGATTGAGCAAGCTTCTCCTCATTCTTCTTCCTTTCTTCAATTTTCCTTGTCAGTCTCATCACAGTGGTTTCCATCTCATTCTTCTGGACTATATTAGCTCTAGCAAGTCTCTCACACTTTTCAATCTTTTCCTTCAGGGCTTCTTCATCAATGCTTTGACTTTCTTTCTCTTTTAGCTTATCAACAAGTTCCTTTCTCTTTTCCCTTGACTTGTTCAACTGATCTTTTAATGTTTCAATGTATTCCTTATCATCTTTAAGATTTTCTTTCGCTTGCCGGTTCTCATCTTGTGCATGATCAAGATCTTCAAGAGCAACAACCAGCTGCTGTCTAAGACTACCAGAATCCATTGATTCACTTTCCCGGATCCACCTCAAGCTATTAGGCTTCTTCTGAGGAACTAGGCTCTGATACCAATTGTTGGAATCAAGGAACACTGAGAGGGGGGGCAAATCAGTGTTATGCAATTTTTAACTTTATTAACCTGTTCTTTTAACCACTTAATGCACATGAATAAAAGTAAAGTGCAGAAACACAAAGCAAAGATCAACAACACCATAACACTAAGATTTTTACGTGGAAACCCGGTTAAGGAAAAAACCATGGTGGGATTCAAATCCACAATATTAATATACTTTGTTAGAAGTATAAAAATATTACATAAGGGGAATGCACATGCATTCAAGCACACTGCCTAGAGCTCATTGCTCAATTACAAGTAAGGGCTACAACCCCGGAAGACTCACTGCCTTACAAATGATTACATAAAATAATTGGAATGTCTGAACCGATGAACAACATCTACATATGCCAAAGACAGTTCCAGTTAAGCACAAAATATTGTATTTTACTCAACTCTGCAACACTACTCTGTTTTGATATTCTGCATTATACCGGAGCACAAATCTTTCAATTGCGCACGTGAAACTGTGCACAATCGCTCATACACACTTTCCACACCATCATCGATCACTAAAATGAACAAATAAACCTGTCTTATATATCCGCATCACCAATTTAGGATTTCATCATGTTGGCTTCAAGAACATGGCACAAAAGATGAAATGTGTACACAAGTCAACTCATTCATATTAACACCAATCATGCGGACCAAAACAAAATTTCCACACGCTTTCCACATGTCGGCTCACTAACCTCGAACACACAAACATTCGTCAAAATCATTCTGCACTGAATCAATAGGAGCCATGGATGCAATAGTACTAATATCATCAGAAACAACAGTCGATGTAGGAGATGAAGTATCAACACATATCTCTTGAACCTTAGTTGAAAGAATACCAGGATTCACTTGACCATATTGATTCCCCACAAAAGTGTCCACACTAGATGCCTGAGTGTGTACGTTAGTTGAAGGAACAATAGAGGAAAAATGTGACAAGGTGTATATTCGAGATTGATGATCTACCTCCCCAATTGCAACAATATCTCTATTATGCGAATCCCGAATAATCACAAAATGTGGAGTGAACTCAACACTTTTTCCTTCTCCACCATGTGTGATCTGATAGATAGAAAGGATATTTGTTGACAGTGAGGGCACACAAAGGACATCATTGAATGATCCTTCATCTATGGCAATAGATCCTTTCCCACAAACACGCATATATGTGTTGTTAGCAATTAGAATGTTTGGTGATGAACAAGTTTTAAATGAAGAGAACATATCCTGTGATGAAGCCATATGATGTGAAACTCCAGAATCAAGGATCCATCTCTCTGACTCAGAATCTGCAATTGCAACAAGTGCTTTCCCCTTTTGTTTCTTTGACTTTGAATTAGATGAAGATGTTGAATCCTTTGACATAGTTGAAGGTAAATTGATTTTATTCTTTGCTAAAAGATTGTTCAACTCATCAATTTGTTTTAAATAACGTTGGTGTTCATCATGCCCAAATTTATTGCAATATGCACAAGTGGGCTTCTCCTTTTTAGACGATTCCCTTTTTGAGGAAGAGGATTCTGGTTCTTTTTGTGACTTTTTCTTTTTTTTCTTTTGTTTCTGATTAGGATACCCTAATTCTTTCTGTACCTTAGGTTCACTAGCAACCAATGCTTGTGACTTGGAAGTTTTGATGAGACCTGTTGACGTGTTTTTTATGACAGCGTCTAACACAGAATAAAGTTGCCTAACGGTCACTTCACTCTCTCTTGATCAAAGTGCGATTGCATGCTAAGATTGCAAGAAGTTCAAGTAATCGACTCCAAGGTTCCTTTATGCTACGGACGTGACTCAGTTGGCTGAGTGATTGCTGGTAATCCAAGGGGCCTTACGTTTTCATCGTTCTTTCACTTCTTTGCTGTGGCTGGAACTCCATCATCGGATATGGCAATTCTGCGATGCTGCTGCTTCGAATGGACTAAAATGAATTGAAAGAAAAGGGAAAGGGTTCAGAAGGATCTAAATCTATTCCTAAGGGCCATGATATCAACAATTAATGCTTTGGTGGACAAATTCCAAACAAACCAAGCTTTAGTTCATCCCTGATTCCTTCCTTGCCTTAGAAATTTTATCTTCAATTCATCCTTGGATGTGATTTCTTGTTGTGGAGGAATTCTCCTTTGGAAAGAAATTTGTTCCTTACCCCGAGGAAGGAAATTCTTCATGCCTTAGCCAATTTTCATGATTTCCAAGAACTATGTCCCGAAGGAAGAAATTTCAAACACTTAGCCAATTTTTTCACTTTCTTGGTAATCTTCTTCTTGGGTGCAATTTTGACTTGGTGGAGGATTCAGTGAATTTTGTGAATCCTCCATGCCTCATTGGTTTTGGTGCCTGTCCTTCATCTTGGGCGAAATTTTGACTTGGTGGAGGATTCAATGAAATTTGTGAATCCTCCATGCCTCCTTCATTTTGGTGCTCGTCCTTCATCTTGGACAAAATTTTGACTTGGTGGAGGATTCAGTGAATTTGTGAATCCTCCATGCCTCCTTGGTTTTGGCGCTTGACCTTCATCTTGGGCGGAATTTTGACTTGGTGGAGGATTCAGTGAAATTTGTGAATCCTCCATGCCTCCTTCATTTTGGCCCTTGTCCTTCATCTTGGGCAGAATTTTGACATGGGCCAAGGATTCATGAAATTTGTCCGCTTATCCTTGCCTCCTCCATTTTGGCGCCCAAGTCCACATCTGGGCGGATTTTCTCATGGGCCAAGGATTCATGAAATTTGTCCGCTTATTCTTGCCTCCTCCATTTTGGCACCCAAGTCCTCATCTGGGCAGATTTTCTCATGGGCCAAGGATTCATGAAATTTGTCCGCTTATCCTTGCCTCCTCCATTTTGGCGCCCAAGTCCACAGCTGGGCGGATTTTCACCTGGGCTGAGGATTCATGAAATTTGTAGTTCGATTTTCTAGACCTAGGACAATCTGACCCCTTTGCAATTTTGGAATGACCTCCTGAACCTTGGTGAATTTTTGAGCTTTCCATTTTAGGCATAGGCTTCCAGCACTTGATCAATTTTTGGCTTTCTTTGTTTGTTGTCTGACTTTCCGGAATTAGAAATGTCTGCGAACGTCTGATCCTTGTTGCCTTATCTGACTGACCTTGCCAGTACTGACTTTCCAAAAATAGAAACCTTCAAAATGTCAGCGTTAGACCCCTAGATAGGGTGCAGGAATAACTTACTATAAATAGAAACTTACTAAAAATAGTAAGTTTGATTTTTGGCAAAATGACGACATTCCGGGACCTGGAAAAATCCCTAAAAAATAGGGACTTTCTAAAAATAGAAAGTTGCTCCCTTTGGGCTCAAATTTTACTGGGAGGTTCCTTGAAGGGTCCTGATTCCAGTTGTATGTTCAGTTTTCCCAAAACCTTAAAAGAAACCCCTAAAATCTAGGACAAAAGACAAAAACCCTAAAATTCACAAAACGAGTCCTAGACTTAGCCGAATTTGCTCAAACGAAAGGCAAACCTGACCAATATGACCCCCAAACACTTGCAAAGCGGAGAAACTGACGAGACTGCTGCGAAAAGACCCCAAAAACAAAGCCAAAAGACTGGAAGGGTCTAAAAAGTAGGGGGTCTTCATTTGCAATGGGGCGATGTGTGAAAACATCACAATTAGCTTCGCTTCCTCTTGGATTAGAAGATCTGAAAATGCATCAAAAGTGGGCTGAACATATGCAGTTCCCATAGAAACCCTATTGGTATGAAAGCTAGAAACAAACATAGAATACTCCGGACCAAGCTTGGATAACACATTGAGATTCAACTGTAAATCCTCCTTAGTAATCTTGCAATTCTTTAGTTTCGTTCTTAGCTGCTTATTCTTGGAGATATAGTCTTGGATGTTGTTGAAACTTTTTGGATCAAGATTCATTAGATCATTATCAATCTGATAACCCTTAATCTTATCAGTTTTACCGTACAAATTTTCAAGAGTATCCCAAGCCTCCTTAGGTGTCTTGCATGATTCAAGATGAAATTGTAAATCAAAAGAGACTAGTGAACATATGTAACCAAGAGCTCTCTCACGATTGATCTCCCATGCTTGAAGAGCATTAACATCAGTAGGTGCAGGAATAGATTCTTTCACATAGCCAGTGCAACCTTTTTCCCTTAGATAATTCTATACTGATTTTTTCCATGATTTATAATTATATGGAGTTAGGAGTTCAATTTGATATTTCCTCATTGTACTAATACACAACAAAAGAATGAAAGCTATCAAAACACACAAGATCAACCCCCCAAATTTACTCAATCAATGATCCCCCCCCCAAGAAAAATATGATGGCGGCACTTTATAAATCAGTGCGTTTACAATACTGGAGTTGTTTTCTAGAGTTTTACAATGTCCAATTATGGACCCAAATACTGAAAGTACAAAAATATCTCAGAATGAGAACCTCAAACCAGCACCAATGTGTAGTGCTTGGAAAAATATTAACTTAAAAAAAACGGCACCTCAATTCGAGATCGTATGCGAAAGCTATAGTCGTTTGAAGTTACAAAACTGAGGATTGCCCTTCAGATCTGCTAAGAAAATTTGATTTTTGGAAAATCCGGATCACTTGAGCAAAAACTGATTCCACCACTACAAAGCTTACAAATTTTTGCCCCAATTAAAAAAAATTGCTCGCAAAATGGAGCCTGAATGATTGAGATATTGCATTTAGAAGATTGGGTGCAAAACTGAAAAATTCAAATGGAGAGGGGTCCAAGTTTGCACAAATCAACCTTCACCAAATTGAATGAGACTGCTGCTAAGTTTGATGTGCCACCAAAATTTGTTGGACCAACAAATTTGTCATTTTACTAAATTAAAAAAAATCTCCAAATAATAATGGATCTTTCCCAAATTTGAACAATCCACTAAATAAACCGCTAACTTTAGCGGAGGTGCCAAATTCCTGGCATGACAGCCAAAGTGATCAAGTGCAGTAGAGG
Source organism: Cryptomeria japonica (assembly GCF_030272615.1). Classification (NCBI taxonomy): domain Eukaryota; kingdom Viridiplantae; phylum Streptophyta; class Pinopsida; order Cupressales; family Cupressaceae; genus Cryptomeria; species Cryptomeria japonica. Next base: position 473,156,096 of record NC_081414.1, read on the forward strand.
CAGAAGTACAGATTCATGCAGACTGATGACAAGTGAGCAGCAAAGATTCCAATATTTTAAAAGTTTTGAATTATTTTAAATTTTTGTTTTAAATATATTTTAAATATTTTCAAAACTTTTATAAAGTGTAGGGGTAATTCCACCCCACGTACACTTAAGGAATGAGTTTGCTGCCCAAAATTAATGGGTGCAGCAACAAGTGGGGGCTGTGAAGGTACCGTGGGGTACTCTATGCAAGTACGCTTGTGCAGGGGTAAATCCCCTTTTACTTTTTTTTAATCTCTTTTGATTTTTTCAAATTTTCAAAGAATTTTTTTTTTTTTTTTTACAATAATAAATTTAAATAATATAATTTTTTTTTAATAAAAATATATATTTTCTTTCAAAGCGTGATTTAAAAAAAATAAAAATTCAATCCGTACTGTATTGCGCAGGTGGGCCATGGGGCTCATCTGCTAAATTTTTTTTGCCTTGAATTTGATTTCCAACAAAATAGAGAGTATTTTATATCAAAATTCATCTGTTCAGCCTTCTGGATTGGATGGTGATTTTCTTTTTGACTGAAAATGCATCCAGCAAAAACTCAACATTGATTATCTCCCGAATTCGAGAAGGGGCTTGCAGATCTGGAAGCTCTGATACCATGTTAGGGTCACTGATGGACTCAATCTCCTAGGATCACTGCAAAACTAAGATCAACCCATAGAAACGGGATTCAAACTTGGCGAGGCCGACTCGACTCGAGACTTGGACTTGGCAAAAAAAAACTCGGCTCAGACTCGGCAAAGTGAAAAACTCAAGAAATTTAGAGATTTTTAAAGATTTAAAACTTGTTTCATGCACCCTTTATTAAATACACCTTAAAGACACAATAACATCATCAAATAGAAGCTAATTTGATTACATATACAAGTATACATCGATCACATAAGCATAAACGCAAATTGTAGCTGAAGGAAATAACAAACATAGATATATAAATATTGTCAAATGTATACAATATTACAAAACTCATGGAATAAAAAATCCATGTCATCATATGATCAAATGAGATGCAAACTCTTCCTTTCCAACTCTTAATGCACCAAATGACAGTATATGTTGTTATATGGAGCCTAATTAGACTCGGAGGTTAAAATTTCCCTACTTTTATTAGCGCATTTTCCCCCCTAATTTTATGATGGGGGTTTGGGGGCAGCGCCCCTGGCGCGCTCCTTGTCGCGATACAGGGCGGGGCTGCCCTGCGAGGCCAAAAGACTTCTATTATTTTATAAAGGCGTCAGGTGTTATTTTTCTATTGTTTCTCCTCACAACTCAGCTTTCTCCTCCTATTTTGCCAAATGAATGAAATGAAGTTCACTTTTAGGCTCAAAGCATAATATAAGCCAAAAAAAATCAATTTGAAACATATTAGAAGTGTTTTTTTAAACTTAAAGTTACATGCCGCCGGTCGAGTTTGGGAGTTGGGACTCGCCAAACTTGGCCAAAATCGTCGAGTCCAAGTTTGGGCGATTTTGGGCCCCACACTCGGTCGAGTCCGAGTCCAAGTCCGAGCCCCCTGGACTCGCCCAACCTGACTTGACTTAGAAATCGCCCAAACTCGGCAATTTCTAGCGATTCTCGTTTCTCTTGATCAACCTTCTACACGAGAGCAACAAAGAGGATGAAATGCTGGAATATGGTGCAATAATAGAATAATGATATTATCACACTCCAATTGATACAACATGGATCGGCTCAACCTTGTACTGACTGAGTTGATATGAACTCATCTGGATTAACTCTAAGGGAGAGGTGAGTGCTGATTATATAGTTGAATAAGGGTATAGAATTCCAAGAGGAATAATAACTCCCAAATACCCAAAATAGGAGGGAGTTTTACCTACTTGGTAAATGCCAAATGCATTGTTATGCCAACTCAGGTAAAGACAAACAAATGGCTATGGGGAGGTGGCTAATAAATCCAAAAGAGGGTGTGACATTCAACTACTCAAATGTGGGTGTGAATGACACATGTGATTGTAGGATTATGCCATGTGTCCTCATACTGACCATCCTAATATAACCTAAGTATGCTTAATAATGTGTAGGAAAAATAAATATAAAAACCTACACTAATAGTCACCTCCTTATTTTCTTCCCATTCCTTTCTTCTCCATTAATCCTTCCTTAAGTCCTATGCTCCATTCTCTCTTCCTTCCTCCCTACCCCCTTTCTAATGAACTCTTCTCCCTTTTATATCTCATGTTTGAGACTCTTCATTTCATGTGTCTTGACCGTTCATTAAACTTAATTAAATTTTAATATATTATATTTTATTGTTATTATTTTATATTATAATTTTATTATTATTTATTATTAAATCCTGTTTCAAAAAAGGGGATATTGCAAACAGATTAAACTCTTAATAGAAACTAGCTTTTATAATATATTACACTTTTCCATAGCAGACCAAAGAAAATAATTTGGTAGGACCATAAGCGGGAAATTATTATAATATCAACTTTAATCTTCATATAATATTTAGCTCTCCAAAGGTTGTGGTGGGATTACATACTAATTTTCCTAGTGCGGGTCGCACATGACATTCTATAGGGCTGTGATTAGAATTCATCATAGACAGAATATCTGAGTTAGATTTCTATCAGTACATTGTCCCTTCTTGATACAAAATTATAATTTTGAATAAGTAGATGTGATCACTTTTTTGATGGCTGCAATTGGGGACCATTAATTGTCTACCATTTTGTCATTCCACCTCCTATTGCCATTTCCTTTAAATTGCAACAACACCATATACTTTAATTGAATTCTCCAATATAAGTCTTGCGAATAGGTAAGGATATACGATGACTCTAGTACTTGCTTAGTGACCACCCTTGGGTATTGTGTCCATACTACAGTCCCTTTGGCACAATAAAGTATTCAAAATGTATATGACTAATCTTTAGTAAGGTACAACCAATATAATATTTATCTTCGAAGATAAAACATAATAATAATCTAGAATAATAGAAAATCAAAAAGCCTTTACAAACCATAATAAATTTCTGTATTAAATTCAAAGATACCTAAACAATCAAAATCTCAAAAACCACAAACCAATTGAATCTAAAAATAGTTTGCTGCTTAGCACAACTGCTGAAATCTTCAATATGTTCGTGAAATAATCTTTCCACACAAATGCAATTCTTAGATGGAATCGCCTCTTACTGGATATGAGGGTTTTTGTCCCCAAATCCAATCTGGAAACCAAAAGGGTTTTTATTTTTTAATCTCAATACTAAAAGGTTTTTCGTCTTGTGGCCAAAAGATGAACAACAAATGTTCAATATTAAAGAAAAGAGTTTTTGGCAATAAACAATGGATACTTCTCCTCAAGACGAGTTCCTTTTATAACATTTGTTTGCTACTTTTAGCCCTTCTTAAGAAGTCTCTAGAAATTCTTTTTCTTTTTAATTTAATATTTCAATTTGTTCCCATGTCCTAGTAACACTTAGAGAACATTTTAAGCCCTCTTTTAAAAACGCTTAATAAATCACTTTTTAAGGCATGATTTAATTTAATATTTAATAATAAGACATAAGTTGCTTTTTACAAAATTAAAATTACTTTTTGGACAACTTAATTAAATTATTAAATTCTTTTCTCAGTTCAAAAATGGGGAGATGATAGTCCGGTCTTCCAAAAGATTGCTTGTCCTCAAGCAATGTTGGCTTAGCCCATACCAAATCAATCTTGGGGATTTTTAATTCCCAATCCTCGATCCTTCTTGTGATTTAGTTAGTTGGCTTTTGCTGTGCTACTTTAATATTATCACAAACGAAAGAACTTGAACCAAAAGATAAATTTGCGTCCATCTTATAAAGTGGGTTATTTGCAAATCAATGAAATCTAGGAAATATTGAAATTTATTCCTGTTTTCCTATTTAGCTCATTCTTCATACTGACCCAATTCTATGCAGATTTTTTTTGAAGCCATCATTTTTGATTTCCATCCAGTTGTGTTTTCCTCAAGTTGCTTTGTTTGCCGATCCACAATTCCCTACAATACTTTCTTAGTCATGCCCAAATCTGTATTTGCAACTTCTAGCTCTCCATGGAAACTATTCCTTGTGTAAAGTGTTGAATTAAGCTTCAAAGTGAGCTCATCAACCTTTTCTATTATTCTCTAAGATTCAATTATTTCCTGATTTGCAAAACTGATTATCATATTTTTGTCTTTAATCAAATGCATTCTAAGTTCATTTTTCTCAATGTATTTTTCACTACGTGCAAGTTTGCAGACTGCCTATACGCTTAGTCTTGACAACATTTATTTCATCTGTTATGTTTTTCTCCTGCTCCTTTATTTATGCCTTTTCTAAACTTAGAGTTAGCCATGCTATCCGGCTATGTTAGGACTGGCACTTCTTTTTCTTTTGTTACCAATCATTGGTCCTTCCATTCATGTAGCTCTCTATACCTTTGCTCAACATGGGCAAGATGACATAGCTTGGCTATAAATTATAGCTTCTCCACATAAAAAAGGTTTAGAAGTATCTTCATAGATGGAAAGAAAATTGCTTGTGAATGCAACATGATCTTCAATACTCTATCTTTCCCTTTGTGAGAGTGATTTGCATACCTAAGCTGATTTAATTTTGAGTTGCAAATGTTTCATTAACTATTGCTTTACATATTGGAGTTTCTGTAATCTCATATGCTCCGCTAAAGTTAACCACTTGAGGAAGGTCCCATGTGTTGAATATTTTGTCATTGATGTCAAAGGTTGATGATCAAGGTTGTATAAATTTCGGAGGATTACTCAAAGTAATAGGGAACTATGGTACATTGTTTTTCTATGCTTGGGTTTCTGAAAAGAGAACTGAAATGAAATACTAGTCAAGTTGCTGATTAGTCATCAGATTTTCATTAGCTGCTTGGCTACTTGCTTGAGCTGGTTGCTTACTTGCTTGAGCTACTTGGTTGCATGCTTCAGCTACTTGGTTGCATGCTTCAGCTACTTGGTTGTGTGCTTGACCTGCTTGGTCATCTGCTTGAGCTGGTTACCTACTTGCCTATCTACTTCTTTGTGCCTAGTCGGATTATTAGCCATGTCATCTTTTGAAGGTTGACTCTTCAAAACAAGTCGATGAAAAGAGGCACGATTAATTTAAATATGGGCTGTGATAGTCTTTTGAAAATGGCAGTTAAAGTTAGTATGCTCTCATCCTATATTTCTTAATGCTTTTGGGACGACATCAGAAATTTATGCTTGGCGATTCTAATTAAAATGATTTTATTAATTCTTATAGTCTTTAGAGCAACGACGTATGAGAGTGGGGTGGCTTCAAGCCTTTGTAACGTCTTTCTGCCTTTATAAACCGAATTGAGATTCTTTTTTAGAATATACGTTGTATCATGCATAAGACAAATTATTTTTTGGTTGTCGCTATGATAACACGTTTTTGAGCGTTTCCCTTTATTGTGGTGATAATCCGAGTTATTTAGGACTAATGCGTTTTCCTTTATCGTGGTGATAATCTGAGTTATTCAGGGCTATCACATTTCTTTTATAAGATTCTTTGGAGAAAATGTTGCTTGTTGATAAAAAATGGGTTGATCGGTACATGTGGATATATCATTTTCTATGTGCTTTTCAATCGGTATTGGAGCTCCTTCGGAAATAGAGCTTAAACGCTTGGAGGTTGATCCTGATTGCCACATGGGTTCTCTTGAAGGTCTTGCTACGAATAGAGCACCTTTATTTGATGGCTCCAACTAATGTCTCCTGGTTTTGATGTTTGGAAAAGTGCAGTGTCTAGTTACACAATTCCTTCAATTCCTCCAATAGATACTGATGGGAAGAAGAATTTTGAAAAGAATGCAAAAGCCATGAATGCAATCTTTTGTGGGTTGGAAGTAATGCTTGAGGAATTGTTCATTGACGGGCAACAAAATATCCTCTCTAGTCAATTTCTCCCAAAAGTTTAGAAATTTTGTAAGGGCCTTTCCAAAGTCTGTTGAATTTATCATGTTCACCCCTTTTCTCATGTGCTTTGTCCCAGCATAGGACCAAGTCTGAAATATTGAATGCCTTGACCTTAGCTTGTCTATTGAACCATCACTTCACAAGTGTCCTTGATTTTGCAAAGTTATCTAAGGCTTCGTCTCTCTTCTCTTCAAGATGTAACAGTCGTGACAACGTGTTTGGACTCTATCCTCACCCTCTAAGTGTTCTTGCATAAACTGCAGAGTGGGGATTCGTAACTGAACTGGGAAAACCGGGTCTTGTCCATACGCTAAGTGATAGGGACAGGTCCCTAAAGAGCTCTTAATTCTTGTTCTATCAGCCCAAAGAGCATAATTTAGTTGCGTGTGCCAATCCTTAGAATTTGTCCATTAACTTCTTAGTTATGCTCAAGAGGTTTTTGTTTGTAGATTTAGCCTAGCCATTCCCTTGAGGATAGCAGTTTGATGAAAACTTTAAGATTATACCATGCTCAAAATCCCAATTTTAAAATTTAAGTGACTTGAATGCAAGACCATTGTCACAAATTAAAGCATGAGGACAACCAAACCTGCTGACAATATTTTCCTCTAAAAACTTAATCACAACTTTAATAGTATAGAATTTTAAAGCTTGAGCTTTTGACCAGCTAGTGCAATAGTCAGTCGCAGTTAGGATATACCTATGCTGTGTTGAGGAAGGGGGATTGATCATAACAATGAAATCGAGACCCCATTTTACAAAAGGTCTTACTTTGATCACGGGCTGTAAGGACATGGCAAGATTCCTTTCTTGTATGGCAGCTACTTGGCAAATATCACATATTTTCACATGTTCATGTGCATCTTTGAACAATGTGGGCCAGTCAGTAATATTCCGCTCTTAGGATCCGGTGAGTTGTAGCTAAAGCACCTCCATGACCAATTCTGAATTTATTATGGAAATGTTCCATAATCTCCTTTGCTTCATTTCTCCCGACACATCTTCATGGTTTATTCTATAGAGCACTGATCCTTGAAGCATGTATATTTGACTCTTCATCCTTAATGCTCTTTTCTATATTGGATTCAAATGGGAGGGACATTTCTGACTAAGCAAGTAACACACAATATCCATTTATCACTCATCTAGGGTTACATCTTGGAGCTCTTAGATTTGTTGAACTAATCCAGGCCCATCGATCGCAATTGTTTATGTCAAAGCTTGTCCTCGCATGAGCTTCATGGGTTGGATTTCTATGTCATACTACTTTCCTCTTTTCTCACGTAGTTCACTTTGCATTCAAAGTGTTTTCACTACTGCATCTGGGACGATAACATGAACTTTGCTTCTTAGGATATAATATCGAAACTTCTTAATTGCCTTTACCAACACGTATGCTTGCTTCTCTACTTTTGGATATCTTAGCTCTGCGTCTTTAAATGGTGCACTCATGAATGCAATAGGATGCTTATTCTTCTCTTCCGTTCTTTGGGTAAGAATAGTTACATAGGTATGTTCTAAGGAAAATGAATATAAATAAAATGGCCTTGTGTAATCTAGACTAATAAGGATAGAAGCATCAACAATCGCTTGCTTTATTTCTCCAAACGCTTTTTTTGCTAGTGGTGTCGACTCCATCTTTGAGTCTTTCTTCAACATTTCATTCAAAGGCCTAACTATCTTGGCAAACCCAGTTATGAACTTTCTTACGAAATTGATTTTCCCAAAACAGGATTTTAACACTTTCTTACTTGCAGGCATATTTATCTTTGAAATAGCCTCTATTTGATCAGGGTCAATGGAAATCCCTTTCTTTGAGATCACATGTCCCAATAATTTTCCTTCTGTGATCCCAAACATGCACTTCTTTGGATTGAGAGAGATCCTGTATTTTTTGCATCTTTGGAAATTTTTCCTTAAATTAGGCACATGATCTCTTTTTTTTGAAAATAGTGTAATGCCATCTATATATATGATGATGCACTTTCCCACTAGATCTTGGAAAGCAATGTTCCATGGCTCTCTGGAAGGTGGCTCCGACGTTAATCAACTTGAAAGGCATCCTTCTGTATGCAAATATTCCTCCACTTGGTTGTGAAAGTGGTTTACAACCTATCTTCGTGCTCAACCATCACTTGATTGTATCTTGAATAGCCATCCTGAAAGGACATCTTCTAAGATCCATTCACAATTTGAAGTACTTCATCTAATGATGGCAAAGGGTAATTATCTTTCTCTAATGCCTTGTTGAGATTTCGGGAATCTACACAACCTTATTTCACCATTCTTCTTTTTGATTGGGACTAGATTGGCAACTTACATTGAGTGTCTTACTGGAAAGATAATCCTTGCTGAGAGCAACTTCTTTACTTCTTGATAAATGAGTGGTTCTAATAGTGGATTGACTGGCCTCTCATGTTGTCGAAAGGGCTTTCTTCTAGGCTTGAGAGGAATTGTATGTGTGATGATGGAAGTGTCATATGTTTTCAAATCTTTGTAACCCCACACAATCACATTAGAAAATTCTCTCATATTCTTAAGTATACCTTCCTTCTCCTCAAGTGTGCACACTTTTCCTATAAAAACATTTTTTTACTTCTGCATCGGTTCCCAAATTCATGGTTTCACATTTGCCTCGTTCTGTACTCTGATACTTGAGTGAACTCAACTTATCAAAATCAAAGATTCTCTCTTGTTGGATCATTCCTTTTGGGATAGTATTAGTTTTCAAATTCATGATCCCTTTTGGATCAAACTCAGCTTCTTCGATTTCTTCTTCATCAATTATCTGAGTTAGAAACACATCTGAATTGGTCAAGAAGTCTAATATGTGCTTATCATCATCAAACACTTGGAAATTGGTGATGTTGTCTGGGACTAAGGGTACCAGAGTCAATTCAATTGCAAATTTCTTCAATCCTTCCATAGTGAGTGGTTCTAATGAACTTGCAGCTTGTGGCAATGAATTTGCCACCGGATTCTTTGACCGGTAACTGGACTTGATATTAAATGCGTCAAAATTCTTAATGAGGTCCCAAACCCGGTTGCGGTAGCGACTGAATCTTTTGTCATGACAAACATATCGTTTTCTTACTTGCCTTATGATCACTCCGAAATCTCCAAATACGTGCAAAACTTTAACTCCCTTCTTGATAGCAAGCAATAATCCATGAACAAATGATTCATATTTTGTAACGTTGTTGGTACATGGAAACTGCAATCTATGAGCTGCTAGGTAAGCTTCTTCAAATGGACTGATTAACTCAAAACCGACGACGACTCCTTTTTTGGATTTAGATCCATTAAACCTTAGTGTCCACGCTTGGTTCTTCTCTTGAGTGCTCTGGCATTGATTTTGACTATCACTAATATGTTCTTTATGTGCCTCTTGTAAAATTTGATCTTGTTTTTGTTCAATGTTATCATCCTCAACTTCTTCTACTGCTGGCAACACTTCTTTGGAATGGTTCACACTATTCTTAGGCGCTTCAATACTTTCAACTCTTGATGCTTGCGGAATCCTCTTGTAGACTTGGTCTAAGACAACCTTGCACATTGCACATGAGAACTCAGAATGAAAAGCATTATGTATTCTGCACCAATTGAGTAGTAACAAATCTTGAATGCGAGTGTAATGTCCCCACAAATTTGTTTTTAATTAATTTCCAGTTACAACACAACAAGAACTTGTTAAGCTTAGGAAATGAAAATACAATAATGCTGGAATTGTAACCCTTACACTTTCTGATCACCAAGAGCCCAATATGGGAAGGTGAGAGCATATGGTGTTGAGGGGATCGTTAGCTTCAACAACTGGAAATATTACAATGCTTGGGCGGCAAGCCAGCTCCTTCCGCTTATCTAGCGGGTGATAGAAGTGCTGATAACATTTGGCGGTAAACCAACCAAGGACAAAACAAGGAAAATAAAGCAAACAATCACCCAACCGCTTATTCAGCGGGAGGACTGGAAATTACAATCATGGAATAGATCGCTCAACCACTTATGCAGTGGGAGTAGTACATTACTAACTGAAGACTGAAGCTGGAAAGATAAATAACAATGCAAGGCGGTAAACCAGCCTCTTCCACATTCAGTGGGAAATGAAGAGCAATTCCAGATACAACTTGCTGATAGTACTACCATTCAGCATTACAATATTTATCATGTCTGCAACAAGGGTAAACATTGAACACAGCTGCACATATTGCTCAATCTACTCCACAAGGTACAAGGGACTCTCCACACAAGAAAATAACTCCAAACTCAAAAAACTCTAAATCTGATAAACTTCCAGCATGCTGAAAACACACAGACCAACAACACCAAATCCCACTAAAACACTCTACTCCCTCTATCTTAACAAAATGACATGAGACTGAAAGCATATGACTCCTAGGAGGCAGACAATCAAGCCTAGAACAACAAACCACTGCAAACTGACCCAAATAAATAACGCACGCATCTCAAATCACTCAACCACATGGTACGACCAGCTAAGGGGGGCGATTTGCAAAATAAAATCCAAGACATTGAATTAAGCTCTATAAACTCACAAAATGCATCACCTAAACCAAAAAGAGAGATAGAGGAAATACCCAAAACGAGAAGAACACAATGAGACTTAAGAACAAAAACCTTCTTCAGCACACCACACGAATAGCAACCCGAACACTCTAAAGCACTTCCAAAGATCAGAAAACAATACATAAATCTGCAACATTATCTTCAATCCACTCCTCTAAATGAAGAGTAGGCTCTGGCTTGACTAGTTGCTATATTGCAAGCAAGAAATCAAGCAATGGCTAGGAGGTAAGCATTCCCCGAAGCTTCACTCTGCATTTTGACAACACTTCGTTATAAACTTGCTCATGATCATTTCAAATGAAGGCCAAGGCACTTATTTATAACCTTCTCCCAAATCAAACCTCCTTTTCCCTCCAATGTGGGACTAAACAATGACATTCAAATTCACTTTAATTTGCATTTCATTTCATCCCTTTTACCAAGTCCCCCCATTTTGCCTAGACAAGACACTTTATTAAAATGCAAATAACACATAATGTGAGTGCCCAACATATAATTGAGAAAATGACTTTAATATAACTTAAGCAATTCTTTTAATAAATTGTCCATATTGCCTTAAGTTATAATCCAACTTTAAACAATATTTTCCAACAAATCGACCCCCTCAAGGAAGCAAATATACTTCATAAAAATATCAATAAAGTGTGTTATGGTGTCCAAGGTAATAAAGTAAATTATTTCATAAAATTAACTTATTTCTTTCTAAGGCGTCCATCATGCCTTATAAATAATTCACTTATAAAATATTTTTCGTCAACCATGAAGTCGCCCAACATAAGCTCAAACTTGCCAAAATAGCTCCAAAAATGTTGGAAGACCAATTGCTCAAATTGACTTGCCAAAAATAGCCATCTGAACTGACCCGCTGAAACCCTGCTAAAAATAGCACTTACTAAAGATAGCATATTGCTAATAGTAAGTGTGTCCAAATGCATTTTAACCACATTCTGAGCAGCCGTCACAACTTACTAAAAATAGTAATTCCGGAAAAGTCTTCGGATTCGTTTGCATGTCACACCATCATGAGGCTCTTTGAAAACCCAGAAAAACTCAAAAAAATAAGCTATCCTCGCCCCCACTTACTAAAAATAGTAAGTTCGGAAAAGTCCTCAGATTCAGTTGCATGTCACACTATTGCGAAGCTCTCTGAAAACCTAGAAGAAATCCTAAATCAGAACTGTGAAATTCCAACATGCAAACCACCAAAATTGCCAAAACATCCTCCTAGAAAATATGAAACCCTAATTTTTCCTCTGACTGACCAACGGGTCTCGGAATTGGCCAACAGTCCCCAAAACAAACTAGAGCGGAAAATGGGACATTACACCGAGCATGATTACCCAATTGAATTCCTTGCTTTACATTCTGGAGAACAAAAATTTAAAGTTTTCAAACATACCATCACTCTCTTCGGAAGAAGAATCACGATCACTTTCGATAAGCACTTCCGTAGAATCTGAAATTTCCTGCAAATTGTCTTCTTTTGGGCTTTGCAACATTAATATTTCCTCCACTTTGGGCCAATAAAGACCAAGGTTTGTTTCTAGGAACAAGATTTCATTATCTTCTCCATACTCAGTTGTCATGAGCTTCAATTTGTTGGAGATTGTTGGAGTTTGTTGATAGTATGAGCTTTTATGGTTGTCATTGATGTCAAACCTAGTTATCTGGGTGGATGTTGGTCCGGATATGCTTTGTCAGAGTTTGGTTTATTGGATGGATGTTGGTTTGGATATGCTTTTGGTGTTGGTTGTGTCATCCTGTATTCAATATGGTCCAAAATGCTTTTGGAGTCCTTCAGACATGTTGCTAATTGCATTGTAGTTTAATGGATCATATTCTTTTGGTCATAATATGTGTTGAAAGATGTATTGAGATGTTTATTTGGGTTTTACCTTGGCGTGTGGAGATTTGCATGGAGTATTTTGCATTGGACGTGGTTATGTGGTTGATTGGTTGATTATGTCTACACGTTATGTCTGATGTTGGATCATTCATGGAATAATGTATTGTGATATGTTTTGGCTCCCTATTTCTCATGGAGTTGACCGATCTGAATATTTTAGGTCCGGATGGTTTATTTTATGTAATATTGCTTATTCTGTTTTGGCTAACTCTCAATTAGGTTTTCAATGTTGTATCTCATAGTTAAGATGTGCGGATGGATGAATTGTGTGTGGATGAGAAGTGCATGCAAATGATTTGCAAGTAGATTTGTGTTTGTGGCGATGTGAAAGTCAGTTTGAGAAGAGCTTTAAAGGTGATATAATCATGTAAGGCAGTGTATTCTTAGAGTGAAGTTTATTAGAGATGTTTGCCATGATGTTGGTCGCTTGATTCAGTTTTTCAAGGACAATTTCATGATCAAGAGAATCCTTCTCAATTTTAATTCAGCTATTTCATTTGTTGCTGATTGACAGTGAGTCCAACAACAATTTGTATCTTGTCCCGGAGAAGTGTTCTTCAATTGTGTAAGTCCTCTTTGTATCTTGCTTAAGGTCGTGTCCCTTAGTTCTACAAGTCCTTCAGGTGTTGGTGCTCCTTGGCTGCATGCCTAAAACGTTGTAAACAGTTATTCATATTGTGAGTTAGATTCTCACCGTGGTTTTCCCCTATTTGGGGTTTCCATGTAAATTTGGTGTTCATGTGTTGATGCTTGATGTTTATGTGTTGATGGTTAATGTGCTATTGTTGGAGAAGTTGATTAATATTTGGTTTTGAAGTTTAGGATTGATTCATCTCCCCTCTAAGTCTTGCTAGGTGTTCAACAATTGGTATTAGAGCAAGGTTCCTCTTTGGAAGGTTTAACCGCTTGAGGTAGATCTAGAGATGGCGCAAGACCTTCATGTTAAAGCACCGATGTTTGATGGAACAAACTTTAACTATTGGAAGGAAAGAATTGAGTCTTACTTTGAAGCATTGCACAATGGAATTTGGGAGATTATTTAGATAGGTTATCAACGCCCTCCTAATGCACCATCAACTTCGGATGAAATTAAGGCTCATGAGAGAAATGCAAAAGCTAGAACAATTCTTATCAGTTGTCTTAGTCATGAAGTATTTGACAAGGTTAAAGGAATGAAAGAAGCTAGGGAAATCTAGAACAAGTTATGCATATGAAGGTGATCTGAAGACTCAACAAGCAAAACTTTTGAACTTGAAACAAAAATTTGAAGGTTTCCGAATGGCTGATGATGAAAATGTTGAGAGCTACATACATAGAGTGAATGATACAGCGGAAGCTATCGGAGTTGTTGGTGGAGTGCTAGAAGAAAGTGATGTCATCAGAAAGATCTTGTTTACATTGACAAACCCCTACAGACCAAAGTTGTGTGCTATTGAAGAGATGGAAGACATAAAATCCTATCGATGAGAAGCTGCATTTAACGTTTCAAGGATATCACGAGATAAACCAGAAACTAGTGAGAACTTGGATGAGATCAAAGCAACCTTTGTAAGAAGACTAATGAGAGTAACTGGTAAGCACAAAGGTAAGTTGCCCTTGAAATGCTTTAATAGTAGAAGAATTGGATATTATGATTCTAAATGTATATACAAAGAAGATTACAGAAAGTTTGATGATGATGAAAAAAAGTAGATATAGAAGAAATGATTTTAAGAGAAGAATAGATGGTAAAGGGAAACAAAGTTTTTGCTCTATGGAGTCACATTCATCTGAAGAAGAAGATGCTGAAGACTCAAATGAAGAATCTTTATTTCTGGCTATAGAGGTCAAGTATCAGGGAAGTTTCGGAAGTTCGAAAGAGAAGACTGCACTCCATGCTAAAGTTGAACCAAGATCATGGATCATTGATATCTGATGCTTGAATCACATGACCGAAGACAAAGACAAGTTTATCACTCTGAAGAAGTATGATAGTGGATCAATGACATTTGTAGGAATAGGAAGTATCTCGATTGATGGTTAGCATAAAATTATTATGTAGAAGCTTTGAAACAAAGTTTGTTGAGTGTTAGTCAGATGTGCAATAGAGGTTATGAAGTTGTGTTTACAAAAACTAGATGTATGATCAGAAAATGTAGAATCGGAAAGTTGGTAGCAGAAGGAATAAAGACAAGTGGAAATGTTCACTACATAAAGGAAAAAAGTGGAAACAAATGTTATTTGAGTTAGAGTAATGAATGCTAGTTATGGCATAAAAGGACGGGACATGTTAACTTTGACAACATGATAAAGATCAGTAATTTTAAGGCAGTAAGAGATTTACCAAGAATTATCAAGCCTATTGACACTGTGTGCAGGGAATGTCAGTTGGGGAAGCAAACTAGGAGAAGCTTCAAGAACAAGGAGTATTCTACGTTATATCCATTGGAGATGATTCATACAAACTTGTGTGGCCCTTCAAGGACAAGTTGACTTAATGGTGAAAGGTGTTTTATTTTTGATGATTATTCTAAACTGACATGGGTTACATTTTTGACAGAAAAAATTGAAGCTTTTGAAAGATTTAAAGTTTTCAAGTCAATGGTAGAGAATCAAGTTGACGCTAGAATCAAGTGTTTGAGATCTGATAGAGGTGACGAATTTACTTCAAATGAATTTGACAATTTATGTGAGAAATATGGTATTATGAGACATCTTTTTGCTCCGAGAACTCCTCAGCAGAATGGTGTGGCAGAAAGGAATAATAGAACACTTATTGAGATGGCTAGTTTTATGAAGAAAGATGCTAACTTGGCTAATGTGTATTGGAAAGAAGATGTGCATACTACTGTTTACATTCTTAACAGGGTTCAGATAAGAATAAATTATACAAAGACACCTTCTGAGTTGTGGTATGGAAGACCACTTACTGTGAAATATTTCAAAATCTTTGGGAGTAAGCGCTATATCAGAAAAGATGAGAATGACCTTGGAAAGTTTGATACCAGATTTGATGAAGGAATATTTTGGGATATGCCATGAACAACAAAGCCTACCAATGTTACAATAAGAGACTAAACAAGATTGTGGAGAGTACAATTGTGAAATTATGCTAGATATGGGATTAGACTGCCCCTAAACTTGTTTAAGAGATTGAATTTGAGATCATTCTTGCAGTTGTAGAAGAAAAGACAACTCCAGAAGGAAGCAATGAAGAGAAACTAGATGAAGCAGAAGAAGTCGACAAAGAAGAACCAGAGCAAACAATTGAAACCCCAAAATATGTGTAGAGGAATCATTCAGAAGATTAGATAATCAGAGACAACAACAAAGGAGTTCAGACAAGAAGTGTTACAGAGGTAAATGAGCAAACTGATTGCTGTTGTCTTTCACTTATTGAAGCTAAATAATATGAAGAAGCAAGTAAAGAAAAAAGTTGGGTTAAAGCAATGGAAGAAGAATTGAATCATATATAGAAGAATCAGGCTTGGGAGCTAGTACGTAGACCGGTGGATAAAAATGTGATAGGAACTAAGTGGGTTTTCTGGAACAAACTGAATGAACAAGGACAAGTCACAAGAAACAAGGCAAGATTGGTGTATAAAGGCTACTCTCAGGTATAAGGTATTGATTTTGAAGAGACTTTTGCCCCAGTTGCTAGGATGGAAGCTATTAGAATGTTTCTTGCTTTTTTTGCTTACAAGAACTTTAGAGTATATTAAATGGATGTTAAGTCAACATTTTTGAATAGAGAACTAGAAGAAGTATACATTGAACAATTGGATGGATTTAGACTATCAGATGATCCGGACATGGTTTGCAGATTAAAGAAGGCATTGTGTGGACTCAAACAAGCACCTAGAGCGTGGTATGCAAGACTGGACAAATATTTGTTATAGGAAAATTTCAGGAAAGACAATACAAACAACAATCTCTATTTCAAGGTTGAAGGCAATAAGTTGTTGATTGTTGTTGTTTATGTTGATGATATTATCTTTGGAGGAAGTGATGGTTTATGTAGAGAATTTGCAGAAGAGATGTAGAAAGAATTTGAGATGTCTATGTTTGGAGAGATGTCATTTTTTTTTGGTCTTCAAGTTACTCAATTGAATGATAGAATCTTTAATTCTCAAATTAAGTGTGCTAAAGAGATGTTAAAGAAGTCTGATATGGAGAATTGTAAACCTGTTACTACTCCTTTAGCTGTTGGATGCAAGTTAGGAAAAGATGATACATCTTTGGATGCTGATCAGAAAAACGTACAGATCTATAATTGTAGGACTGTTATATCTTACCGCTTGTAGAGCAGATATTACACAAGCTATATGCTTGGTTGCAAGATTTCAAGCTAGTCCGAAGCAAACTCATGATAAAGCAGTGAAGAGGATTTTCAGTTATTTGAAAGGAACTTAGGATTTCGTCCTATGGTACAAGAAAGATGGAGATTTCATGTTGAAAGCATATACAGATGCTGATTGGTCCGGAAGTGTTGATGACATGAAAAGTACCAGTGGTGGTGCATTCTTTTTGGGAGAAAGATTGGTTTCATTGATAAGTAAGAAACAAGAATCAATATCATTACACACTACAAAAGCTGAATACATTGCTACAACATCTTGTTGTACTCAAGTTTTGTGTATGAAGTAGAATCTTAAGGATATCAAAGTAGTGTATGATGAAGCTGTTCCTATCATGCATGATAATACTAGTGCTATAAACATTTCAAAGAATCTGGTTATGCATTCAAGAACTAAACATTTTTTAATCCCTTATCATTTCTTGAGAGGGAAGGTTGCAGAGAAAGAAGTCAAGCTGGAATACATTTTTGCATCAACATAGATAGCAAACATTTTTACCTAGGCTTTGGCGAAGGATACTTTTGAGTATCTTAGGTAGAAGTTAGGGGTTATTACCCCTCCTTTTTTGAACTAGATGCATTTTCAGTGCTGCATCTTTCTAGGGGGAGACTTAGCACTTATCCTTGCCTCCTTGATTGATACTGTTGCTGCTCTTAGGGGGAGCAGTGGTGTGAGTTGGTCAGTATGGTTTTTTTGCACCCTTTGTCATTGTTGACAAAGGGGGAGAGAGCTGTTGTGAGATTTGGAGAGAGAGCTGTTTGAGATTTGGAGAGAGTTGTGAGATCATCAGTTTTTCATTGGTGTTGTTGTTTTGGTGTTGCCATCAATGACAAAGGGGGAAATTGTTGGAGATTGTTGGAGTTGTTGATAGTTCGAGCTTGTATGGTTGTCATTGATGTCAAACTTGGTTATCTAGATGGATGTTGGTATGGATATGCTTTGTCAGAATTTGGTTATCTGGATGGATGTTGGTTCGGATATGCTTTAGGTGTTGGTTGTGTCATCTTGTATTCAGGATGGTTCAAAATGCTTTTGGTACCCTTTGGACATTTTGCTAATTGCATTGCGGTTTAATGGATCATATTATTTTGGTCTAGACATGTGTTGAAAGATGTATTGAGACGTTTATTTGGGTCTTACCTTGGCGTGTGGATATTTGTATGGAGTATTTTGCATTGGAAGTGGTTATGTGGTCGACTGGTTGATTATGTCTACATGTTATGCCTTGTAACGCTGTTTGGAGTATGTGCTAGTGTGTGCGGATTGTTGGATCATTCGTTATGTATTGTGATATCTTTTGGTTCCCTCTTTCTCTTGGAGTGGACCGATCTAAATATTTTAGGTTCGGGTGGCTTATTTTGTTTTGGCCGACCCTCAATTAGGTTTTCAATGTTGTAACTCATATTTAAGATGTGCGGATGGATGAATTGTTTGTAGATGAGAAGTGAATTGTGTGAGAAGTGTATGCGAATACTATGCAAGTGGATTTCAGTTTTTGGTGACGCAAAAGTCAATTTGAGAAGAGATTTGAAGGTGATATATTCTGCAAGACTGTGTGTTGTGACAACAAAATTTATTAGAGATGTTTGCCATGATGTTGGTCGTTGCTTGATTTAGTTGTTCAAGGACAATTTCATGATCAAGAGAATCCTGCTCAATTTCAATTCAACTTCATTCGTTGCTGATTGACAGTGAGTCCTCCGGCAACAGTTTGGTTCTTGTCCCAAAGAAGTTTTCTTTAGCTGTGCAAATCCTCTTTGTATCTTGCTTAAGGTTGTGCGCTTTAGTTCTGTCAGAGATTGTTGGGAAGTTTGCTGGAATAGTTTGTTGTCATTCATGTCAACATATTCTTCTGTGTATTCTATTGTTGCAGTTAGGTTGGATGAGTTGGTTTAGCCTGTGTGTTGCAGATGAGTTGATGCAGTTTAATGGGTTTTGAGATACTTATCTCTAGTTGATTCAACAAAAGTTTTAGAGGTCCGTGTGTTGATTTGATCGAGTTATGAGATCCGGTATTGAGGATGCATTCAGTTGTTCGTGTTATTTGGTATTCTGGTTTGTACTCTGTATTGCTCTGGAATTGTAATATCTTTTGTTGCAGATGTATGGGATGTATTCTGGACGTTGATATGTGTCCTTAGTTCGATTGGTTCATGATTTGGAAATCCACAAGCAAATCTTTCAGGTTGACAGTCAGGTTATGTTGATGTTCTCGAGCTCCAGTAGAGAGATGATGGTGATTCTAGTGATCTGAGTTGTTGCTGTTGTTGTGGTGCAATTCACGTTGCTTGTGAATGTTTCTAGATTGTGTTCTATGTGTATTGGTGGTCTGCATTGATTATTGTGCCCGTTATTGATTTTTTTTTTGTTTGATAATGTTCTTCGTGTTATGCGACATTCTTGGTGTTATAGCGTGTTGCAGATGATCGAGGCGTAATTATTGGAGGTGTTTCATATTTGCGGTGGTTGTTTTGGTCTAGACTATGTCTTAGCCGACATTGTTTTGGTCCACATGCATTGTTGTAGCATGTGTAATTATATTTTTGTAATATGTAGCGTGTGTTGAGCCGACCTATATTTCATGGGTTGATGACTTGTATAAATAAATGCAATAATCATTGTGAGGTATCATGCAATGTGCAAATATTGTATTAATCATTCAATAGAAGGGAAGTTGTGTGAAGAAGTGTGTTGCCGAGAAGATTTGACAGTGAGCTTAACTGGAACTGTACTCAGGTATATGGAGATGCTATTTTCACAGTTCATGTAATCCAGATTGTTGTCTGAATGCTTTTGTAAGTCAGTGAGACTTCCTGTAAGGCAATGAGCCTTCCCTAAGGGTTGTAGCCTTTATGGGTTTCTTGTATTTGAGTAGTGGGCTTTAGGCAGTGTGCTTGAATGCATGTACATTCCCTATTGTAGTGTTTCATTTACTCCAAATAGGGTATTATCTCATTGTGGGTAGGTTCCCACCGTGCTTTTCCCCTTAACCGGGTTTATCACATCAAAAACCTTGGTGTTATTTGTGTTATTGATGTGGTGTTGTTTCATGCTTTAATTGATAATTATTAGATCTGATTTGTGGTTTAAGTTGCAGTAAGTTCTTGTGCAAATTGATTCAACCCCCCCCCCCCCCCCCCTCTCAGTTTGCTGCATTGTTGCCAACAATTGGTATCGGAGCTAGATCCTCCGGAAGAAGCTTGACCGCTTGAGGAGATCTGGGATGGCAACCTTTGCTTTCAAGAAGGATAGTCCGAGATTTGATGGAACAAAATACACTCTCTGGAAAAGCCAGATGCAATGTCATTTGAGATGCGTTGGAGAAGAGTACTGGAAGATTACTAAGAATGTATATAATGTTCCTTAGAATGGTCCTACTACTTCGGATGAGATAAAGGAAGCAAAATTCAATATTAGAGCTAAGGAAGTATTGCTGAGTGCCTTGTCAGATTTCGAAATGACTAATGTGATGGACTTAGAGATTGCTCATGACATTTGGATAAGATTGGAGACCTTGCATGAAGGTGATAGTCATGTGAAGATTGCTAAGTTACAGAGCTTGAAGGGCAAATATGAGACCTTGAAGATGAGAACATTACTTCTTTTTATGCGGAAAGTGAATGAGCTTGTTACTAAAGTGTTGAGATCCTTGCTTCCTGCTTACAAACATAAAGCTACTGCTATTGATGAGATCCAGACTGTGACAAATGTGACAAGAGACATGCTGATTGGTAAACTTGCTACTTTTGAGCTGAGTGATTTTGGAGACTCTCTTCCTAAGATTGAATCTGCATTCAAAGCTACTGTTTTCGAGAAGCAGAGATATGATCTCGGAGAAAGTTCTACAAGAGTATCTAGATATGAGAAAGAGATGGAAGATGAAGAAAGAGAGCTTGAGGAGCTTGAAGCACTTATTGCCAGAAGATTGCCTAAAGGTGCCGATAAGTATGAAAGAAAGCTACCTCTCAAATGTTTTTCATGTAATAAGATAGGACATTTTGCATCAAGGTGTCCGAAAAGAGATAGCAATCCTAAGAAGCCATTTAAGCCATATAAGCCTAAATATAAGACAATAGGAGGTAATATAAGACAGATCAGATCTCGCGGATATGATTCTGATGATCAAGATGCTAGTTCAGATAAAGGAGTTGATGTTCTTGAGCTCCGGTAGAGAGATGATGATGATTCTAGCGATCCAAGTTGTTGCTGTTGTTGTGGTGCAATTAACGTTGCTTGTGAATGTTTCTAGATCGTGTTCTATGTGTATTGGTGGTCTGCATTGATTATTGTGCACGTTATTGATAATTTTTCATTTTCCGGTGATGTTCTTCGTGTTATGCAACATTTTTGGTGTTCTAGCGTGTTGCAGATAATCGAGGCGTAATTCTTGGAGGTGTTTCATATTTGTGGTGGTTGTTTTGGTCAAGACTATGTCCTAGCTGACATTGTTTTGGTTCACATGCATTGTTGTAGCGTGTGTAAATATATATTTGTAATATGATGTGTGTGTTGAGATGACCTATATTTCATGGGTTGATGACTTGTATAAATAAATGTAATAATCATTGTGAGGTATCATGCTATGTGCGAATATTGTATCAATTATTCAGTAGTAGGGAAGTTGTGCGAAGAAGTGTGTTGCAGAGAAGATT
Source organism: Cryptomeria japonica (assembly GCF_030272615.1). Taxonomy (NCBI): domain Eukaryota; kingdom Viridiplantae; phylum Streptophyta; class Pinopsida; order Cupressales; family Cupressaceae; genus Cryptomeria; species Cryptomeria japonica. Next base: position 473,177,552 of record NC_081414.1, read on the forward strand.
TGACAGTGAGCTTAATCGAAACTCTACTCAGGCATATGGAGATGCTATTTTCATAGTTCATGTAATCCAGATTGTTGTCCGAATGCTTTTGTAAGTCAGTGAAACTTCCTGTAAGGCAGTGAGCCTTCCCTAAGGTTTGTAGCTTTTCTGGGTTTCTTGTATTTGAGCAGTGAGCTCTAGGCAGTGTGCCTGAATGCATGTGCATTCCCCATTGTAATATTTCATTTACTTCTAACAGGGTATTATCTCATTGTGGGTAGGTTCCCACCATGGTTTTTCCCTTAACCGGGATTTCCACGTCAAAAATCTTGGTGTTGTGTGTTATTGATGTGTTGTTTCATGCTTTAACTGATAATTATCAGATCTGATTTGTGGTTTAAGTTGCAGTAAGTTCTTGTGCAAACTGATTCACCCCCCGTCTCAGTTTGCTGCATTGTTGCCAGCAAGTTCTACAAGTCCTTTAGGTGTTGGTGTTCCTTGGCTGCATGCCTAAAACGTTGCAAACAATTTTATTCATATTGTGAGTTAGATTTTCACTGTGTTTTTTCCCTATTTGGGTTTTGCATGTAAATTTGGTGTTCATGTGTTGATGGTTGATGTTTATGTGCTGATGGTTGATGTGCCTTTGTTGGATAATTTGATAAATTTTTGTTTTTGAAGTTTTGGATTGATTCACCCACCCTCTCTAAGTCCTGCTTGGTGTTCAACACAATCTTGGTGTGCTATCTATCTTTATTTGATTTGGGAGCCCTTTCCATGGCAACCATATGTGTGAGAAATTGGCAACTACATATCCATTCAATCTTCTAGACCAATCTCTGCTTAGGAGCATACTGTATCCATCTGGAATATCCACCACTGTAATGTCGACAAAATGTTGAATCCTCGGATCAGCTGCCGGCTGCATGTGGATGTTGTTTATTTCTCCTACTTCTAGGACTTTTGTCTTATCCAATTGAGAGGAGTCGAACCCAATCTTCTACATATGGCTAAAGGCATCACATTGCTAGATGCGCCTGAATCCATCAAGTATTTGTATAGAAGTTCTCCAAAAATTTTGATAGATAAATAAACCGGAGCAGGTTCATCTTTTCCTTGATAAAAGACCACTAATTTTTCCTTTTCAGAACTTGAACTTTCTTCCTTCTTTGTATTGCACACAATTTCACTCCCTTTTGGGCCTTCATCTATTGCTACATTTTCTCTTTTCACAACTTCTTTGCTTTTCATAACCTTTTCATTCCTTGTTGCACTTTCACTTTTCATCACATTTTCACCTTTTGTTGCGCTTCTAGCTATAGCAGATGAACTTTGAACTTTTGTAACATTTTCATTTTTAGTTGCATCTTTTCTATTTTTTTGCACAATCATTCTTGGATGTGCTCGTATTCTTTGTTGTATTTTCTTCTTTTGGTGTGCTAGATGAACTTTGAACCATGTAGTTAGTATTTGGTGGCTAATGGGTAACACCAGGTTCACTTTGAGGAGCAGGTGGTGCATTTTGGACTACATTCATGTTTTGAGTTATATTGGATTGGGGAGCACTCAACGTCTTTCTAGGAATGTTAGATGTATTTTGGGTAGTACTCTTCGCGGTGTTAGTATCATTCAAAATTCCGAACAATGTTTCTCTATTTCTGGCATTGTCATCAATTCAATCAAAGACAAGCTCACCTTCACTTTCTTGAATTCTTCCAACACATATAAACTCAACCTTTTCAATTCACTCTTAGGAGAAGCAACTCTCTGTCTATGTTCTGGCAAATCCTTTGGATAGCTTGGAGTGTTACTTGTATTTGGGTTTAGTGGAGTTGAGATGTTATTAGGAGAAATCGATGTGGTCAATGGATCTTGTGATTGATAATTCTTCTGATAGACTTTGGGTCTAGGATGTCCAGATGATTGCTGAAACGCTCAAAATTCTCTTACAATTCAAATCTTGAACTTGTCCATTTGAAGATGAAGGTATAAATTGAAAACCTGGTGACTCCATTGGACCATGTGTTGCTGCTGGTGGAATTCTGCCATTTTGGTCTTGTATCATACCATTGTCAAATTCAAGAGGAAACTTGAAATCCTTAATGATCAAGGCTTGATCATATCTTACCATGGGAACTATTTCATATCTTGTTACAAGAGAATTCTCTTGTGCTTCATTGCTACTCATCTCCTTCCGAAATATATCAGTTGCTATCTTGAACTTAGGGCATTGTAATTCAGAATGTTGATTAGTGTTGTGCAACCTACACCAATTTGATAAAGCTGCTTCAGCTAGGAACACCTTCTTTGCTAGTCGATTCTTAGAATTTGGTGGATTGTCCAAAGGTGAAGGCACATTTCCATTACTAGGTGCAATATTCCATGTTTTGGTTTGTCTTTGGAAGCCCTGATTATTTCCTTGAAATCCTTTGTTTGTTTTCTTGATATCCTTGGTAATTCCTTTGCATACTTTGCAACTGATTGTTTTTGTTTCTCAAGTATGTAACATCGGTGGACAATCGTTTCACTTGTTCAATTAATTCCTCCATCTCATGTTTTTCCTCGAGTTCAGGTGGATGATGTTGCATTTTGGAGGTATACTGGCTGTGATGGTGGTGTTTGAAAAAGAGGATCTCCTGGATGAAGAACTAGTTGATTGTTTGGAGTTGGGATGGGGTTCATCACAAGAGTATGACGTGCCAATGCATGATTGAGTCCTTGAATTTGATTTGGCATAGCAACCTACCCCATGTGATTGAATGGTCCCATAGCGTTCGTCTCCATTTCAATATTAACCTTGATTGATTCCGTGTAGCTCGTTTTGAGATTGGTGGGGGCTGGGATAACTCTTCTCATAAACATGGATGGAAAATTATCTAAGGCAGCATAATAAACTGGTAGTGCCGCAGTGTTATCCAAGTTGTATGGATGACGTAATCATGTGTAAGCCTTGTGAAACCTATTGTTGAAGGTGCTGATTGGTTCATGTGGTTGTCTCTTTATCTCCACAAGTTGCCTATATAATTCCACCAAGCTAATTGGCAATATGAATTTTGCCAAGAAGGAATCCCTCATCCCTTCCCAAGTGCAAACTGAATCAACCGACAAATTGCATACCAATAAAATGCCTCTTCTCCCAAAGAATACAGGAATAGTCGACAAGTAATGTCCTCATGTTGGATGTCTCTATTTTGAAGAGTATCTTCAAAAATCTTGATGTGCTCAATGACAGCCTGATTCATATCACCTTCTTGAAACTTAGATAAAAAATGCTTCGGATTCTTGGGCATGTCATGATAATTAGTAAATGAAGTAAGAGGAGAAGCATTTGTGGGATGCCAAGCCATTGGAGCGTTTGTTTGAGTTGCTTGACTTGTTTGAATTGGTATTTGTTGATTGCTTGATTGAGTAGTTCCTTGAATTTGAGCTCGAGGTGGTGGAGTTTGGAATAAACTCGAAATATCTTCTCCACTTGGGTATTTATTGACTAGATGAAGCTTCTTTCCTTCCACGCCTAGGCTTGGGAGTGAATTTTAATTCTGCTAGCTCTTTTGGTCCTGGAGTGGACCTTAGAATTCTTTCAAATTTTTTTAGTGAGAATGAGTTGATATGATCTAGCGTTGCCTTCTTTGACTTTATTGAGGATGTGCGGGTAGTGGTTGATTCCTTTGGATGATAACTTGAGGAAATGGTTCAACTTCTCTTTGGAACACACCTTGTGGTCATTGGGCTAATTCTTCTTCTTCTTTGATAATATTTACTCGCATATATTCAGCAGCGTTCCTTCTATTTTTCCACGTGAGAGAATTCAATTGTGAAATGATGTCTTCTTGTTTGTTTTGCCACCCTAAATTGGTTGAAGTTCTGGAAATAGTTTCTCATGCGGTGAAACCATTTTGACTAATGGTGAGAAATTGTGGTTGTTGACATCCTTCGATTGATGATTCTCCTTGATGAGAGCCCTCCTTCTAATGCCAATTCTGTTGATTTGTGTTTTGTGACACCTTACAACACAAAATAAAGTATTGAATACTCTATCCTCTCTTGAACAAAATCTTTCCAAATGCTGAACTAAGTGATCACTTGAGATGGCTCCAAAATTTATATATTGTCAGGTCTTGACATGTGGATACTCAGTTGGATATGTATATGCTGGTAATTCAAGGGGACTTACTCAATTGTTCTAGGAGATGATCACTTCAAAGCAAGGGACTTATGCAATTGTTCTAGGAGATGATCACTTCAAAGCAAGGAAAATGCCCTACGAATCTGATTTCAAAGATTATGTTTTCCGAATGATTTCCGAATGATTTCCGTTGAAGTTCTTTGATTACTACTAGTAATGATTTATATAAACAAAAAGTGAAAAAGGAATAGGGCTTGAGAGATCCTAATCTAATTCTAGAATGCAAGAGACAATGAATGACTTAGTGAAACTCAACCATGCTTTGTTTCGGCATCCAATGAAAAACTAGGCAAAGATGGTGCAATCTCCTAAGGTAAACAAATGATGTTGAAATCACTACTAACAATCATTAACACCATCAACCGTATGCATATCAATGAGTGAGCAGCAATCAAAGTTAAGCTTATTTTAATGGGTAAGCCAACCATGCACTACAACTTATAATCAACAAATTGTAAATGGTATGAACATATAAGTTTCACAATGAATCATCCACAATAACTTCTATTCAACTAAAATAACTTAAACAAATATAAATTCATTTGAGAAGATGCATGCAAATACTCCAAGATAACATATAAAACCCATGTGAGCTTTTAAGGGAAGAAGAATCCCAATTATGGATCAAGGCACTTAACCTTTGATTACCTAGGTGTGTGCAAATGCATTCATTTTGACTCATAAGACCATTGCGACTCTTAGAATCCACCATGATGAGTTACGTGAGTAGTCCTAACTTCAAAAGCATCTTGGTAAGAGCATCATTGCTAGCGAGCATCCATAGCCTGAATGAGGCTATCACTGTAATCTCACGAATATTACTCCATTGCCAGTCGGGTGTCTATAGCCCCAGTGGAGTTACTCGCATGTTCCCAATAGCCAAGTTTTTTGGTATTTCTTTTCTTTTCAGTTCATTTTTCTTTTGATGATACTTTGTTTTCTCATTTTTTCTTTATTTTGATACAGCTTTCCTTTTTTCACATATTTTCACACTTTGGCGTGTAAGCAATGAAGCTCACAATGGGTTTGAGGATTACAATGGCGTTGAAGAAGGATTTAAGATTTTTCACTAACCACAACTTCACCTAAGCAACCATAATGGCTTAGAGAAAATAACTGTGTAAAATATAATGAAAAATGTCAGCATTAAGACACAATATGTGATTCCCTTTTGAGTCGAGTACAAATCCTAACGTAATGATAAAAACGGAGAAGAATAACCTCTAATTCTAAGCATTTCATGAGTAGTTATTTAGGAAATGGGCCGAACATAAATCCAAAATATTGCTAGCATGCGCGAAAACAACACAAAACCTTTCTCACAAATAAGTTCCCACTTATGACTCTAAACTAAGCAAACCAACTAACTAAAGCAAACTAAAGGCAAAGCAAACTAAGCTAAAGAAAGCAAATGAAACTACTTGAGCTACTTAAGAATCTTGAACCAAATGACTCAAGGCAAATTAATGACCTGGCTTGACAAAATGATTAAAACAATAGGAAAACCTACTCTAGACTAAACTATATACAAGACTCCTAAGATGGAAACAACTCAAAAGATCTAAATATGTACATGACTTAGCATGATTTCTCAAAATGTTCAACAAGAGCAAGGCATTGGTCACAGTTAGAAGTTTTGCAAATTCATCTTTGAACTTGGAGAAGTAGGCTCTCACAACACATCTCTCATACTTAAGCAAAACTGCACGCAAATTGATCAGTTGGGGCAATTCATAAGGTCCATGGTCAATCCAAATGCAAGTTGTTTTTCCTTAACCTCCATAATCAAATTCATAACAACTTTCAAAACTAGGATTAAGGAAAGAGACAACTTGGCATGTTTTGGGCTCAAATAGAAACTCTTGCGTGCGCTCTACCATTGCATCATAAGAAGAGAGATCATCAACCGCTTCAGGAGGTCGCCATTGGTGATGTATCACTCCATGCGCATTTATGACCTATTGATTCTTTCTCACTTGTTCTTCTTGAAACAGACCTAGCGCCCCTTCAAATAGCTCAACATTCTTTGCTTGTGTAATAACATCTTGTTCATTTCTTTGCATAAACTATGCATTCTTATGAAACTCCATAAGCATATCTTCAAAAATTAGGGACTCCTTGATAGGTTAACCTTCAAAAATTTCCTCTAGTTGATCCTCAAATAGAATCTCTGGTGGTCATCCTCAAGCAATATCTCAGGAGGTCAGAGTTGATGATGAATCATTCCACTTGCCACAACTCGCTTTTCTTGGAATAACGTTGGTAGTGACTCCATTTGTATTTCCTCCATGAGGTCTTTCAGCGCCCCTTCAAATACCATTGTGGTGATAATGTCTTTCAGTGCCCCCTCGAATTTCTCTTCATACTTTGATTCGCTTGTGATATCTTGTAATTCCTCATTTAACACGTCCATTTGATTGTCTTCCTCTCGGATGACACTTGAAACTTCTTGCAATTCATTCTCAAGAATCTCCTTTTGTAGCAAGAATGGAAATTCATCAAGGACTGCTTCTTTCTGCAATGGACTTTACTCCTTGAGGGCTATTCCAATACATTTATCTTTAATGGCTTGAACATCTTTCGGTGCTTTCTCAACCTCCACTATAACAGGTGCTTCTTTCTTTGGTATAAGGTATGCGAATTCGCTCTCAATTGTATTGCACTGATTGGTATGTTCAATTGTTCCATCTTCACTATTGGATACTGTAGTAATACCTTATTTTGATACTAAGTTGATTGGTTGAAGGTTTGCATTCCACAACTTTTCTATACTGGTTCCAGCCACGATCGATTTGAACGTGAACACCTCTTGCAAATTCGATTGATGATCTAGCATTCTCACCTTCCTTCTTGTGGTAATTTTGTCGAGCGTAGAAGATGACTCTCCATTGATCCTCCATTGAATTGATAGGCTTTGACGTTCACAAGTCCAATTGTTCACATGTTCAAGATTTATGTTTGCCCTTCTTCTAGCGCCAATTCTATTGATATGTGTTTTGTGACACCTTCAACATAGAATAAAATACTGAGTATTTTATCCTCTCTTGAACAAAATCTCCTCGAATGCTAAGTTGTGTTATAATAAGAGTTGACTCCAAGTTTCCTAATGTCAGGTCTTGGATGAATACATTCCTTAAACCAGGGTTTGCTTCGCCATGCTAGGAACAACAACACAAAACTTTTGCGATCTCCCAAGGAATTGAAAGGTTTTCATATTATGAACATTCATTCAAATACCGTGCAACTTGAACATTTATCTATAATCGAACTTAGCACAATTTGAGATTTAGGCTAACTATGCACTGCAATTAGAAATCATCTAACCACATTGTATGAACTAAGAGATTATCAACATCCACACATCACTCCATCATAATCAATGACCTTCATCTAATTTGAGGATATAACAAGAAACCATGCAATATGCAGAAGAAACACAACTATTCACTATAAATTCAATGAAAAGTATGTTTGTTTACAAGCCTTGGCAACAATTTCTGCCTTCTCTTACTTCTAGCTTCTAACCAACTGAGATACTACTATTAACTATTCACTATTAACCTTTACAAATAAGAGGTCTCAGCCTTATATAGAGGTCTCTTTACTGTTTGGTGGCTTAGATTGATTTACAATGAACGACCAAGATTACATGACAAAACCCGAATTAGGGTTAGTTACAACTATCTCCTTTTCGACCAATGAGAATATTACATTATGTTGGACACATTTCCTTCTTTGAATTCGAACCAATGAGAGATGAGGTTAGGTAGGATAAACAATATTTGATGAAATGCCATGTGTCACTTGCTTCTTCATGGGATAAGTCAGGTACACTTAACCTGTACATGATGATTTTAGAGTAACTTGACTTGTTGATGATGAATAAGATGCCACCTATATCATGTGGATTTGCTACCTCACCACAAAGAAAGAATGAGGTGTGATCAAATCCATGTGTAGGCTTCTTTCCATGTTGCAACGTTGATCTTTTCCTTCCCATTAAAGTCTTGATGTGAATGTGATTTCTTATTGTCAATGAATTCTTCCTCATTTGTAATCATTTTTATCAAGCCTTAACATATGCATTCTGGTCACCATTCCTTAATTGGGGCGAAGTTACAAGGATGGAGTGGGATAGCGCCCTCCTCGATGTTGCATTGTTGAGGTTGGAATACTTTATCGTGTGAATATCATCATTGATGCTTGGGAATCTCGACCCCTTCATTATATTGCTGCGTCTTGCATCCAGCAATGGCTGCACTTCTTCACTTGCAATGCTGATGTCTTTCTGTGATGCTTTCTCCATGTAGTGAAATCCCTTGTTTCGTGCTTCAGGCATCCTTTTGTCTTCACTCTTGACTGGCCATCATTTGTAGCAAGCCTTCTTCTAGTCTGGATCTTCATGGTTTCTTTCTTCTTACATCAGACCTGCAAAATAAACAAATGATGCATTAGAACACTAATGAAATGAATGAAAGAACATTAACCCTTCACAAAACTTGTTACTTAAAGCCCTTGCAAATTGGAAATGGGAGCTTCAAATCTGGAAATATTAATATTGTAGATCTGGTTCACCCATCGTAAGTCTGGAAATGATAATTTAAATCAAGAAATCAGTCCTTGATGAATTCGCCCCTGATATTTGATCTGAAATTTACACTTTAGGGCTGGGAATGACTTTGTTCAGGTCTGCAAATCAAATCTCAAGTCTGTAAATGTCATACCTCAAGCCTGCAATTACTCAGAAATTCACTTTCAATGGTGGTTGAATTTGCCTTGATGTTAAATGTGTGATTGAAATTTGCTGATGTTGTTTGAAATTCACCTTCGATGTTTGGTGAAATTCGCTTTAATATTGTTTGCAATTCACTTTTCGTTGATGATCAAACTCATACCTGCCTCCTATCATTCTGATTTTGTTAGCTGGGTTGATCTGCCTTGATTGGGATTGAATCGAATTGATAAGCAAATAAAATGGCTATCCATCTTTTATAGGTGTTGAAGCTTGAGTCACAACCATTGGCATTTTAATTCCTAAGCATGCCGACCTTTCAATTTGCAATTTAAATTTAAATTTTAAACATTTTTGACCTCATGGAGGGCCCACTTACTTAGTTCTTGAATCAACACATCCCACTTCATTAAGCATGTGCCTCATTTGGCTCATGAAAGTCGTGGATTTTATCATGTTATGGACAATTTTTTCATCTCACCTCAAAGTCGTGGATTTCTTAATGTTGTGGATATCATGAATGAGGTTGTGGATTCTTTCAACCATGGAAAATTTGTGCCTTCCACCAAAAAGTTGTGAATTTTGTGAGGTGAAGGACAAAATTGGATACCTCTTCAAAAGCCGTGGATTTCTTGCATTCAAGGGAAATTTTGCTATTGCATCACTTTTTCGTAAATTTTACCTCATGGAAAAATGCGCATCATGATTTTTTGTGGATTTTGAAGGTGAAGGAAAAATTTGATCTTTGATCATCTTGTGATGGATTTTCTTCCTTCATTGATTCAAACTTGCTATCAACTCCACAATTTCGTGGATTTTAGGAGTATAAGTAGGTTCGCTCTTCACCTTCTTGGCATGGATAATTCCTTGATAGAGTCGTAATTCCTTGATAGAGTCGTGGATTTTCCAAAGGCATGGACAAATTTTTCATTCTACCGAAAAGTCGTTGATTTAGCCAAGGCAAAATTTCATCTTTCATTCCCTAAGTCGTGGATTCTTCAACCTCATGGAGAATTGTGATCTTCACCTTATGTCATCGATAAAGTTGATCGTTTCAGTTCTTCCTTTTCTTGATCGTTAAAAGCACTTTCTTTGCAAATTTTGAAGTTTCAGTGATAAATTTGATTAGTGCAACTTTTACTCAACATCACCCTCAAGACCTCCAAGTTGTAGATTTTGTGCACTCATGGATAAATTCGATCTCACCTCCTCAATTCATCAATATTGCTAAGTGAAGGATACAATTGTTGCAAGGCTGACTTGATGTTAATTCTCCTTGTCATAGCCATTCTAAGTATTATGTAATCAAAATCATGCATTTCATCCAACCTTTTGAAGGATTGAACAAGTCCTCTTAGGCATCAAGTCACTGGATTTGTGGATTTGTGAAGGTCATGGATAGATTGATCATTCCACCTCTCATCTGTCTTGAGCATTGAGCCTTTCAAGTCCTGGATTTTGCCTAAGCATGGAAATGTTGATCACCTCCTCAAACTTTCGTGGATTCAAAGAGGGCATGGAGTCTTGCATGTCAAGGACAAATGTGGCATTTGGCTAATATTTCGTGGATTCCTTGACATCATGGAACTTTCAGTTCCTCTTGAACTTCGCCTTTCATGATGATTGTCTTTGATGAGGGTTTCATCTCTGAATTTCCTTTCGGAAATCCAAGGAAATCAATCCATACTTTGCTTGCATTTCATCAGTCATCTCTTGATCTTAACTTCACCTCTCTTTCATCATTCTCACATCTTCGCTTATCATCCACCTTTGAAAACACTTCATATGCTTGATTGATTGCTCGACATAAACGTTTGATATGATCATGACTTCGTTGGATCCATTCCTTGACAACTTTGCAACATTTTTGCAATCATGCCAATAATGACAACATTTTACAACATTGACAACTTTTCTAACTTGATAACAACATTTTGCACTCTCCACTACCTCACTTCTAAAACTCAGTCCTAATGCTCGACCATTGATTCCAAACATGAAACATGACTCCTTGACTTGACCGCATCCTGACTACAAGGCACTGCATCTTCTCACAAGCAAAAGGTGAAAGATGCTAAACAATCGCCTAGCTAAAGATGACTAAGCTAAAACAACTATGCTATCAAGCAAAAAAATGGGGGTCCCCATTTGCAATGGGCCGATGTGTGAAAACGTCACAACACTGCTCATGGCTGTATTATAAAAGAAAAATTCTTAAATTGGTATTTTCAATTATTTCATGGTTTTGGAAGCACAGGTTGTTTCAGATAGCTATAAGATCCTTTGGGTAATATAGATAGTAGCTTGCAAGATATCTTCTGAATCTTCATGTTTTAATGTTGCGCAGATGGTCAGAGAGCTCTATAAGATCTTTCTGTCTAGGAGAGTCGGTAGCTCGCAAGGTGCGTTACCCAAGTCTTGGTACAGAAGCTCTTCTCATGGGCATTTTGATGGAAGGTTTGTTAATATTTACTCAAGCCAGGTAGAAGCTGCCTATTGTTTGGAAGAAAAGCAAGACTCACTATGAAGCTTCACTCTAGTTTGTTAACCACACATGTTGTATTTACTATTTTTTTTTGCAGTACATAGCTTTTGAGATGTTGAAACTTCAAATATTTAAGTTATGATGAGTAATTTGATTAGGATTTGAATTGTGTTTTATGTACTTTGTCTATATGACACACGAGAGTTGGCTTACATGGATATATCCAGACAATGGTGTAACAACTTATTTATCAATCGGAAATTATATTTTACAATTGCAAAGGGTTTTATCTTTGGATTTTTTTTTCGGAGGATTAACCGGACTATATATGCTTGTTTCAACAAACTTGATCATTTTGATGAGATAATAATTCAAAATCTGTGTTAGTCAATATTTTGGCCTCTGCTTTCAGAGAAATGGATTGTTCTACATAAAATGTTTTTATAGGCACATAAGAACGTAAAGCTTAATTCTACTTGTGGGCAACATAGGCATTTAAGCTGGAATAAAGCGAATACATTGTTGTACTCATTTTAAGGTCGTTTAGAACTCAGTCAATCAACTGAGATATGAATATTGTAATAGTAATCTAATTTGTCAATGTCCCATAGAATCTGAATATTCATAATTTGTAATGATTTATCAGCTAGAATAGTTTGATAAATAAGTTCATAATACAAGTGAATACAGCTCAAACTGTACACAAAAGCACAACTTCATACACGAGATCAATAACTTGTTTGAGGAAGACAATCTTCATCTAGTATCTGATCGGAGCACAGGCAAGAATGGCTGTGCATATTCTACTTGAGCTCTCTCAGCCATGCGTCCATCATTTGGTGTTGTGCATGCAATGATTAACAGTGCACATGCATGCAGTTATCAGTTCATGTCTATTAAAGCAATAATGGTCCATGCACCTGGAAGCTAAACAGTCACCTTGCATGGTTGCACATTAGGAAGGTCAACTGCCACTCAAGACTATTACAAAGGAAGATTTGTGTATATAGCTGAACTTTGATGTGCTTCTTGATCATAATTTATTTCTCATACTGTTACATTCAACCAGTTTTCTAGCATTCTGGATAGGCCATATGGTTCTTTAGAGAGGTAAGGTGTACAAGATTCCACAATCTCACCCCTCTGCTGGTTGTAAATTATGTATTTTTTCCATTTAAGAATAATGGAAGAGTTCATAATGGTATCTCTGTATTGTTCATGCATGTATGTTTAAATATGTTTGGTTAGATAGTGTTTTTGTATAAAAATACCGACATTATAACTCTGAATTCTCTTGGGTTTGAAGCTGTCCTCCATGTTGTCACATGCTTTAATTCAACATGGATCACTGGTATAAGAGGATTCTTGAATTCAAGCCTAGTTCAATTCTTTGATATATGTTTACTAGATACATGATGATAGTGAGAGTCAATTCTACCAAGGAGACACTTAGGAGTCTTTATATAAGCCAAACAACATGTGGAGGATGTGTTGGAGAAACATAGGATCCCCTCCTTTCTTTAGCTAAATTCACAAGCTAATGATGCAATTAGGTCCATGTCCTTGACTTTTAGGAATCCCTTGTTCTAGAACCCTGTCTTCCAAAGTTTAGGTTGACCTTGACATGCATGTGAATAGATTCACCAGAGAGGAAAATATTATGTTTGCAATGCTTAAGATATCACCTATTGGAATCAAAGAACACTGAGAGGGGGGGGGGGGGGGGGGTGAATCAGTGTCCTGCAATTTTTAACTTTATCAACTTGTTCTTTCAATCACTTAATGAAAATGAACAAAAGAAAGATGCAGAAACACAAAGCAATCAGCAACAACACCATAACACCAAGATTTTATACGTGGAAAACCTGGTCAAGGGGAAAACCACGATGGAGATGAGAATATAAAGATTACAAGAGAATGCACATGCATTCAGGCACACTGCCTAGAGCTTGCAACTCAAAATAAGAAGGGCTACAACCTTGAGAAGACTCGCTGTCTTACAACATCTTTTACAAAAGATAATTGGAATGTCTGAATTGAAAAATAGCATCTACAAATGCCAAATTACAGTTCCGGTTAAGCACAAAACACTTAATCTCACACTGCTCTGTTCCAATCAAAGATCGGAAAATCGCCTCGGACTCACCAAACTCAGTGAGTCCGAGTACGAGACATGCCCCCCGAGTTTGGCAAGCTTGGACTCGGACTCGTTCGAGTCTAGAGGGTGAACTCGCCAGACTCGCTGAGTTGGCGAGTTTGGCATAAACTCGCCAAACTCGGCGAGTCCTGTGCCTGGGACTCGGTCGGTGGCAAGGCCAAAAAAAATGCATTTTAAAATTTTTTAAAATGAATAATCTCATCTTTGTTCACTACAACCTCCACCTGAGAATGAGATGCCCCTTGACTCCCGTTGAAAAATATGAGGTGAAACCGCGTCGATAGTAGGAAAAATTTAACCTCTGAGTCTGACACTGATTGGATCGACCAGGTAGATATAGAGGCCGAGGCTGTAGCCATGGCAGAGGAGGAGCAGAGAGTACGAGTAGAGACAGGAGATACTTATAGTGACACAGATGTTCCTGATGTTGGTGAGCATGGCATGGTGTCACAGGGAGCGAATATGGCTGCCGAATCATCCAGGACCTTCCTTAAACGCCTTTGCAGGGGGCCAAGGTGAGAGGGTGCATGCTCCTCTGAGCCATAGGCTTGTAGTTGTATTTACCTTTGGTATCTGTGTGGAACATTTGATGATGATTATATGATGACATGGATTTTTTATTCCATGAGTTTTGTAATATTGTATACATTTGACAATATTTATATATTTATGTTTGTTATTTCCTTCAGCTACAATTTGTGTTTATGCTAATGTTATTGATGTATACTTGTGTATGTAATCAAATGAGTCGAGTTTGATGATGTTATTGTGTCTTTAAGGTGTATTCAATAAAGGGTGCATGAAACAAGTTTTAAATCTTTAAAAATCTCTAAATTTCTTGAGTTTTTCACTTTCCCGAGTCCAGCGGAGTCTGAAGCCGAGTTTGACTCCGAGTCCCAAGTCCGAGTCTGATTCAGCCTTGTCAAGTCCGAGTCCCGTTTCTTTGGTTCCAATGTTTTGCAATATTCTGGAGCATAAATCCTTCATTTGTGCACGTGAAATTGCGCACAATCAATCACAAACACTTTCCATGCACCCACCGATATACAAAATGATCATATCTATCGGTCTTATATATTTGCTACATGAAATTAGGTCTTCTACATGTCAGCTTCAAGAAGACTACAAATAATGAAACATGCATACATAGTCGGCTCAATCCGAACTCTAATTCATATGCAGATCGGAAAGAATTGTCCACACGCTTCCCAAATGCCGGCTAAACATCCTCGATCACAAAAACAATCACCAAAATTACTCCATCAATTCTGCACAACGATCAATTATCCAAGACGGCCATACCACACTGTTCAACCCAAAAACCTGTACACCGAATCTTCTAACTCACACGACAATCATCACCGGAGGCTAAGATTCTGGAATAAGGCACTCCAGATATCTAACTATCTTCCTCTAGCTCCGTAACACAAAATATTCAACAGAAATGAAATGCCAACCAAAATACTACACTCTTCCGGATGCTCTGTTCTATCTTGACGGACTTAACCAAATCTTCATTCTGATTTCCAGAAGGATCAGATCACATAGTGCGGATGGAATAACTGACTTGGGTTGCCATCAATGACAACATCAGATGACCTGTGTAGTGTCTCTTGCCAACAATCTCCCCCTTTGGCATTGATGGTAACACTTAGTGAAAAATGACTAAGTGTCGGAATCAGTACCAACATATATACACTGCAAAACTTCAAAAATTCAACAACTCCAGAACTCCCCCTGAGATGAATGCAACATTTTTCACTACCCTACACTCCCACTTTGACATCAATGGCTAAGGTAGGGATCCGCATGCCAAAAATTTACACAAAATTCTATATACAGTGGCATATGTACACACAGACCTTACTAACTTACATAAGCTTGAAAATATCTGCAAAAATGTTTTTCATAGAGCTCAAATGGCTGTCCTAGCTCTTTTTGAGACTCTCTAGAACTGATATGAGGCCACTGAAGAGGTAAGCTTGCATCTCTACTGATTTGAGATCGGAGGGGTCACCTGTAGCTACGACCTCCTGAGCATCCTTCAATGCACTAAGCATTGTGTCCAACTTGGGAGTGATGTGACTCCGAAGTTCACCAACTTTGCCAATAATCTTCTCCTTGTCATGGCTTAAACTCTTGATTTTGTCAAGTAAAGATATTACTCGGGCTTCTTGACTGGCCACGAGGACTGACAAGGGATCAAATGATTGAGATATATCGGCTAATTGTTTTTCATGCTCCTTGGACTGCTTCTCAATATCCTCGGTGAACTTTGACAATGATAGACAAGATTTGTAGATATTACTACCTTCGGATATTGCATCTTGAATGCTCTTGACACAAGTATCTAACACAATTCTATCATCTGCAATCATTCTCTTTAATGTCCTGAGCGTCTTGGCATTAAATTCATTGCGGACCTTGGCCTCAACAGACTTCTCTAATGACTCAAAATGAGTACTCACCGAATTGATCAAAACTTTTAGTTGGCCGGAGGGGGTATCAGACTTGTCCTTGACATAAGAGGGCATTATCTTCTCAAGAATACCAGATGCAAGAGTGAGCAATTCACTGTCTTCAATGTGCGACTTCAACAGGTCTTCACTTGCCTTGGCTTGTGCAAATGAAGCTAATTGCAGTTTCTGGATGGGTTATAGAGAGGCAAGGTTGATGGGACCTTAGACAAGTTCTGGATCATGAAGAATTTGCTTATCTTTCACTGCCCCTATAGTGTCTCTTGCTTCCAAAGCAAGTTCTTCCTTAACCTCAACCTTCTTCTCTTCTGCTACCTTTTCTGCATCACCCTTAGAGGTCTCAGTCTCCATAGGTTTCTCATCTTTAGACTGATCCTCAACTGCATCTACCGCCACTGACTCATCACCTCCTTTATTCAAATCTCCTTTTACCGGATTAGAAGGAACATCTACTTCATCTTGTTGATATTCAGGTGCTTCCAAAGCAGATGAAGCATTCACCTCAACTTTTCAACTTTTGAATCTGCTGCTTGCACTTCCGAAATAGAGGGAATATCTACCTTGGTCTGCTCACCACAAGCTTTCTCAAGAACAACCTCATATTGGTTGTTGAGCAAAACAGACCTTAATATCTTCTTAGCGTCTTTCATGACTTCATTTGATTTGCCAATCATTATCTTATTGATTCTGGTTTTGCTCCTAAACTCACTTTTGGCTTCCTTAAGAATTCTGTCTATTTCACTCACGGCTATAACAGGGCATAGTTGAACTAGTACATATTCTCTCAATCTTTCCTCTTCTACTTTTGCACTATCCCTTCTCATTTCTAAAACATCATAAAGACTCCTGGGGACTTTTGACGTTATTTCTATAAGAGCCTTACTGAATTTATTCAAGTATATTATGGTGGCTTCTTCCAAAGTTCTTTGACCGGCTTCATCAAACTTGTCATAGAACACACAAAGTGGTTTGAGATTACCTTGAACTATGACGACTTTCTCCACCTCTTTAATTGTCATCTCGGATTTGGTGGAATCTGTCTTTGGCTTCTTGCTTGGCTTATCTCCATCGGAGGGCTTGTCCTAGGGAAATTTGCAGCTTTAGTGCTCTTTTGCTTTATTTCCTTTACTGCCTCATCAGATTCTGTCTCATCATCAGGGACAGCAACATACACTCATGTTCCCTTTCCTTTCTTCCTCTTCCCTTCACCACCAGATGATTTGGCTTCGGGTTTTGGAGAGCTTGCAGGCTTCTGAGGACTAGAGGAGGGTGCAGAGCTCCTTGTTTGCTTTGGCTTGGGAGCAAAGACTTACGGTTTAGCCTTCTTCTCCTCAACAAACTCCTCTGTAGACAGTTTATTTCTTTGCCTTGTTTTGCATACAACCTCCTTGGTGATCCCAATGCTCTCTGCATTTGCTTCCACTTCCTTCCTTACTTTCCGGACCAACTCAGGGTTCTTGAATTGACTATGCAGTTTCAAGCTGTTCTCAACATAAGTTCTGAATCTCTCCTCAGAGGTGTCCATCGACTTGCTTAACATATGTTGAGCATATAGTTCAAGAATTTCCTCTTCAACTTCATACCCCATGGGCATGATCCAAGATGTTTTAGGTTCTACTGCCTCCATTAGGCATTGATGAGTATCCACCATGAAGCAAATTGTGTCCTGATACTTCTCAACTATAGACTTAGGGATCCTCTCCCTATCATGCATTTCATTCTGAATTTTTTTGAAGTAACCCTAGAGAGTGGCCTTCTAGGCCTTAACATCTGTTGTGACGTTTTCACACATCACCCCATTGCGAATGGGGACCCCCTACTTTTTAGGCCCTCTTGGTCTTTTGGCTTTGGTTTTTGGGTCTTTTCGCAGTTGTCTTGTCAGTCTCTCTGCTTTGCAAGTGTTTGAGGGTTAAATTGATCAAGTCTGCTTTTCGTTTGAGCAAATTTGGTTAAGTCTAGGACTCGTTTTGTTAATTTTAGGGTTTCTGCCTTTAGTCCTTGATTTTAGGGGTTTCTTTTAGGGTTTTGGAAAAACTGAACTTAGAACTGGAATCAAGACCCTTCAAGGAACCTCCTAGTAAAATTTGAGCGAATTCTGAGCACTTACTATTTTTAGTAAGTTTCACCGAGTCTCGGAATGTCTTCATTTTGCCAAAAATCAACTTACTATTTTTAGTAAGTGCTTTCCTGACCTACTTTGTCCAAACCTTAACATTTTGAAACACTTACTATTCGGGAAAATCTATTTTGGCAGGTTCATCCTTGAAGACGCTAAAGACTGAACGTTCCTGAAGATTAGGTCTAAATCCGGAAGAGTCAGAAGTCAGACAAGTTGGATCAAAAAATGGTTAAGTATGGAACTCCTATTCTAGAAGAGGAAAGCACGCAAAATCATCCAAGTCTGGAATTTCACATCAATCCACCAATGTCATCCTAATCCGAAAATGGCTTGAAATTTCACTAAGTATGAAAAATTTGAAAGATCTTCCAAAATCCAGAATTTGCATTATGATTCCTAGGGACCTAAAACCACTCTCAAACATCCTGCCAATATATATGAAATATAACTTAAAGTATAAGAAAGAAAAAAGACATTGAAGTTTGAAAAAGATTAAGTTCCATGCCCTGTGTAGAAATCTGCCTAGGCAAGGATGAGGGCGCCAAAGTCAAGAAGTCATAGAAGATAGTATAATGTATGATTTCTTTGGACAACTCAAAAATCCGTCCAAGGAGGTCATAGGGTGCTAGATTCAAGGGATGATGGATAATTTAAACGAAGTATGAATTCCTCCTTCAGTGTGAAATTCCGTCCATGTATATGAAAGGGCACCAAAATGCCTAGGCTTTGGAAAA
The DNA here is from genome assembly GCF_030272615.1 of Cryptomeria japonica. Taxonomy (NCBI): domain Eukaryota; kingdom Viridiplantae; phylum Streptophyta; class Pinopsida; order Cupressales; family Cupressaceae; genus Cryptomeria; species Cryptomeria japonica. The sequence continues at coordinate 473,196,422 of NC_081414.1, forward strand.
TGTGTAAAGGATGAATTCCTTCATCAAGCCAGTTCAATGCCCAAGTTCAAAGAGAGGAAAGGAAGGTTTAAATGATGTTGAAATTTCTACTCCAAGATGATTTCACGCTCAAAAGATACCGGGAGACTCCCATGGCCAAGGATGAAATGATGAACTCCACCATGCAAAATGAATTCCATGCTCAAGCCGGAAAACTAAGGAAATTTGTTTAAAACATGAAAATTTCTAAAGCAAGGAAGGAATCAGGGATGAACTGAATAAGAAATTTCCCCTCGAGAAATTTTTTGAAAAATCCATTCTTGGGCATCAAATCACATCCAAATTTCAAATTTTTTATAGATTTGGATTCGTTGGAGAATTCTCTCCCTCTTGGACTTGAAACCCTAATTTGTGGAAAATTCCTAAAAAATAGGAGATGGTGAAAATTGATGGAAAACCTTCTCCAAGCAAGGCAAGTTGAAGAAACTTCAAGAAAATTCTTCTTGAATCAAATTTTCTCTCTCCAACAATTCTAGATATGCAAGAGCAGATATACGACGGTGGGGTCCACTTGCATGGCGAGGAACTATTGAACGTATGGCAGTAGGGTGGCACATTCATTACCAAAATATTTGACCAAATGGCGACCTGGTCATTGCATGTTGAATTTATGGTAGATTCCTTTTGCATGCTGCCGCCGCATGAGGAATGATGGGCATTTATTTCTTTCACGGGAATGTTTATTGTATTTTGGGCATGTTTGATGTAATGGGGTGCATTTAATGCACTGACGGATGCCATTTTTGGGCTTTTAGAATAATTGTATATGGGCTTAGTGGGCATTAATGGTGATTCCCACCTTGTTGCATCTTGAGTGAGGAATCTTTAGGGTTTGCATGTGGTCAAGGCCAAGAGCCTATATAAAGGGGCGACCCCCCTCATTTGTAAGGAGGAGAGATTATTGTCTGAGATTGCTGCTAAGGATTGTTGAAGTAGCCAACTTAATACATTGTTCGACTTTGATGGTGTATTCTTGTTCTATTTTAGCAATCTGTATGGTCTTGCTCTCTTCATAGATTAGATTTGCTTTCATGTTGTTAAAAGAATTGGATTTTATAGGATTACTTGTTGCAAAGTCTGAGCTCATACTTTTGGTGTGCAGCTAATTGTTGCATACTGTGCAAAGTTAGCTAGAGCCTCTGTTATGTGTGTATGCTTAACTTCGATTATCAGTGAAGATTGTTTGATTTGATGGTCCACATTGGTGATCTGAAATACCTCTACACACCCTTTGAAGATTGCACCGCCTTCGCGTAGTTGTGTTTTGCTGGCGAAGCGAAGCGTGGTTTGATTTTGCATGAGTGATCCCGTCTCTTGGTCTTAGGATTAGATTAGACTCAGCATAGTTCTCTCTACCCTATTCTCATTTACTTTCAGCATATTTCGAAAATCCAAAAATCCAAAAAATAGGGCTTTCATTGCAAATCATTCATATAAAAATCCTTGAACTTGCATAAGTTTGTTATCCTCTTCAAGTGAATACATAAGGCCCCTTGGGTTAACACCAAACCCATCAATCAATTGAGTCACGTCCACGCACTAAAGGAACCTCGGAGTTAGCCATTTGAACTTTTGGTGCAATCTTAGCATACAGACTAATTTTGATCAAGAGAGAGTAAGGTGATCGTTGGTAACTTTATTCTATGTTTGACACTGTCATAAAAAACACATCAACAACATCACCAACCTATTCCACCACAAGTCTGTCATATGCCCATTAGACTTGACCAACTCCCGGAACTTCATTCATGAAGTAGAAAAACAAGCACATGATCAATGTTCCGTATTTGAATGGATGTTTCTTGTCTTGCTTGATTCTGGCCAAGTTCTTCATCAGCTCACTCGAGAGCAACTCACATAGGTCATACTTTTTGTTCTCCCAGACCATCTCTTAAGCTGCATATATTGCTTTTCCGGATGCAAAATTCTCTCTGCTGGAGTGGTATATCTTATAACATTGAAGCAAATCTGACATCATACTCCAAAATATCATTGATAGTCATGGCTTTTTTGTCGAATTTTGATCCGGTTGCGTTTGTAATAGTATGGTTCTTCACAAACTTCAATGAGGGCAGATCATCGGTTGAGCACATACTAGTTACGGCCCTAATAGCATTCTTGGTGATTTTGAAAGGCTTGTTCAACCACATAAACTCATCATGCATTCTGCTAAGAACATACCGGACCCATTCGTGTTCATCGAACATCGGAAATTTGATGAACTGCACAAAACCCTTTTCCTCCAACACTTTGAATTCCAGTTTTAGCCTGAAATTCCCATCAATCAATTGGTAATTGTAGAGATTCAACAGGTGAGAGCTTCCCAACTCGAGGTTGCAATGAGTGTAAACCCTAATATCCTTGATATGCAGAACATTGTATGGAACTGATGAAATTGCACTTTTTTGGATTATCTTTGACAAAAATAAATGGGTGTTTCTTAAAATTTGTTCGAGCTCTCTCAGTAATATGTACAACTAGTGGAGTTGCCATACCAGAAGTAGCCATTTTAGAAATTTCAAACTTGAAAAGTTTTACAGATAAATACCTCAACCGCCGGATTAGGTTTTCGCTTGGGAAACCTCTTTCACGCTTTGATCTTCCTTGACAATCTTCTTGCAGAGTGCTCTAGATCACTTCTCTTCGAATGCAAAGTGACAAATGAAAGAGTTAAGTTGCCTTTTATCATCCGCATACCTAATTTTTTGGTGCAATAAATGCACTTTTCCCTAATTCTTTCGGGTGCCTTGCATACACAGACAGTCTCTTAAGAATTCTTTTGCGGATCTTCAAATTCATTCATACTCTTCCGAAACTCCTTCCAAAAGATCTGCACTATCAAAATACAGCTATTGATAATCTGCCGACACTAACTTCTGGCAGGGGAGAAAATGATTTGCATGAAAAATCCCCTTAAGCCAGACTCCTCAATCTAATTCTCGGAGGAATTTGCAGCACCGAAATCAAGTGCGGACCCGTTTCCAGCATCTGAATCACTCTTCTTCACCCATGTCTTCTTCATCTAATTTTTGGTCTCTTCCATAGTCATTTTTCCTTTTCCCTTATCATCTTTCTGCACATTCTTGCTCTTGCCTGCTAGACCCTTCCTATACACATTCTTGCTTCTGCAAAATCTTGCAATGTGACCAGATTTGTTGCAATTATAGCACACAACATTTCTCTGACCAGGCTTGAAGTTGCCTTGGTTTACTCTTGATCTGCACTGATTAGCAACATGGCCAAATCTACCACATGCATAGCATCTAACATTCCTTCTATTGAAAGAGTTATTTGTCATACTTTTGCATTCACTTGATTTATGACCATACTTATTGCAATTGAAACACTAACCAGAGAAAGATGGACCATTCTGATTCATTCTATTTCTGCATTGACTAGCCATATGACCAAATTTATTGCAAACAAAGTAGCTACCATTGAACTTATGAGCATTAGGTTGCTTTATTGGAGACCTTTTAGCTTTGTTCTTCTGATGTTGAGACTTAAGATTGCTTTGACCAGATCTGGAGCTTTCACCTTTCTCAAATCCAAGTCCTCTCTTGTCATCTTCACTCTTCTGACTTTGCAGCTGCACATCAAGCTTAGCTGAGCTAATCTTGAACTTCTCCTTGTACTCATTTGCAGTAGCAAGTTCATCCTTAAGAATGATGATTTGGCCTTCAAGCTCTTGCTCATTGTTCTTGGATTGTAGCAATTCAAGTTTCAACTGATCATTCTCACAGTTAAGTCTGCAACATTCATCAGATCTATCTTTCAAGGATTGGTTAAGACTCTCTTCATTCTTGTTTCTTCCTTCAATCTCTTTTGTCAACCTCATCACTATAGATTCCATCTCATTCTTTTGGACTGCATTATCTCTAGTAAGTTTCTCACACTCTTCTGTCTTTTCCTTCAAGGTTTGGTCATCTATGCGTTGGCTTTCCTTCTCCTTTAGCTTATCAACAAGTTCCTTTCTCTTCTCCCTAGTCTTGTTCAACCGATGTTTCAATGATTGGATGAAGTTCTCAGCATCCTTAAGATTTGCTTTCATTTGTCGGACCTCAGCTTGGGATTGATTAAGATCCTCAAGTGCCATAATAAGTTGATGTTGAAGTCCACCGGAATCCTTTGATTCACCTTCTCGGATCTTCCTCAAGCTGTTAAACTTCTTCCGAGGGACTAGGCTCTTATACCAATTGGTGGAATCAAGGAACACTGAGAGGCGGGGGGAGGGGGGGGTGAACCAGTGTTCTGCAATTTTTAACTTTATTAACTTGTTCTTTCAACCATTTAATGCAAATGAACAAAAGAAAGACGCATAAACACAAAGCAATCAACAACAATACCATAACACCAAGATTTTAAACGTGGAAAACCCGGTCAAGGGAAAAACCACGGTGGGGATGAGACCCACAAAATGAGTGCACTCAAATATAAAGATTACAAGGGAATGCACATGCATTCAAGCACACTGCCTAGAGCTTACAACTCAAAATAAGAAGGGCTACAACCTTGAGAAGATTCACTGTCTTGCAACATCTTTTACAAAAGATAATTGAAATGTCTGAATTGAAAAATAACATCTACAAATGCCAAAGTATAGTTTCGGTTAAGCACAAAACATTTAATCTCACCTTGCTTTGCTACACTGCTTTGTTCCACCGTTCTGCAATATTCCGGAGCATAAATTCTTCATTTGCACACGTGAAACTGCGCACAATTGATGACAAACACTTTCCACACACCCACCGATATACAAAATGATCATATCCATCGGTCTTATATATCCACAACATGAAATTAGGTCTTCTACATGTTGGCTTCAAGAAGACTATACAAATAATGAAACGTGCATACATAGTCGGCTCAATCTGAACTCCAATGCATATGCGGACCAAAAAGAATTGTCCACACGCTTCCCAAATGTCGGCTAAACATCCTCGATCACAAAAACAATCACCAAAATTACTCCATCAATTCCGCACAACGATCAATTATCCAAGATGGCCATAGCACATTGTTCAACCCAAAAACTTGTACACCGGATCTTCTAACTCACACAACAACCATCACCGGAGGCATAGATTCTGGATTAAGGTACTCCAGACATCTAACTATCTTCCTCTAGCTCCGCAACACAAAATATTTAACAGAAATGAAATGCCAACGAAAATACTACACTTTGCCGGATGCTCCGTTCTATCTCGATGGACTTAACCAAATCTTCATTTTAACTTCCGATAGGATCAGATCACATACTGCAGATGGAATAATTGACTTGGGTTGCCATCAATGACAACACTAGATGACCTGTGCAGTGTCTGTTCAATTATTTGTTAGTGGGAGTTGATCAATGAATATTGTGCAAGAGTATACAATCCCATGGATGCATGGCAAATTTTATGATGATTATGGGAGAATAATTTCACCCCTTGAAATGCTAGGGAAGAAGGGTCAATCCATTAGTGGGTTCCAATAATTGTGATGGTATTTGAAAAGTGGAGGGCCATTTTATTAATTCAAAGCATTAATTCCAATATTTGTCAAAGTTTTCTTCTAGTATTTTAATTCCCTTTTTCTTTTTTTTTGAGAGCCCTATTAGTATAGTAGAGGTCTTTTAGTAAATAAGCTGTGGTAGGCTATAGCCTAGTTGTACGAACTGATCTTTTTTTTATTAAATATCTTCTTCAAATTTAATATAGAGGGAGAGTGCCCAATCCCTCATTTTATGTATTATAAAGAAAATGGAAAAACAAATTTAGATTAGTGAAGCATAAAAAAGAGGGTTGTCGGATACAACACTCTCCATCCCTTGGTAGGTGTATATTCGTACCAGAAATGGGCACGGATACAAGTTGATGCAAAAACGACACAGATACATAGCAACTCGGGTTTTTGAAAAAACACTAGTTTTAGCTGTGTCGAATTTGTAAGGATTCGGCTGCCGAAAAAACTGAGCTGTATTTGAAGATAACTGCAATAAAAATTCCAAAAATATCGAAGGAAAATTGACTTTTCTTTGTTAAAAAACATATAAATAAGTTAAAAACCTATGGAATGCATTCATATGGCATTCTGATTCAATTCTTCAAGGGATTTTTTCCTATATTTTATTCCTATATTAGAACAACACTAGGAAGAAGCAACACTCAAAATTCTTCAAGGGATTTTTCATGCGTTTTTTTCCTGTATCAAAGTGATGCCAGGGGGAGCGATATCTTTCCTTCACCTATGAGTTCTTCATCTATTGGAGATGATTTCGTTTTATAGGATTTCATTTTATCAGCTGCTACTCGCATTAGGTTAAATAGATGAATTCATGAATTTCGTACTGTTTGTAATGTTTTTTAAATGTTAAACAAATGAATTCCATATTAATGTTTCAAAAATATTATAGTCAATATTTTTTATAAATAATGCATTAACATTTAATATGAAAATATTGTAGTTAATATTTTTATAAATAATATAAGAATATTTAAGTAAAATAAATATTAAATAATTTACATTAGAGAGTTTTAAATAACTGTAGATTTAATTTGGAATAATTTTATTTCAATTTTAAATTGTGATATTAATTTAAAATAATTTTAAACAAAAAAAAAAATAAATTATAAAATAAATTAGAAAATTGTGTTAGATATATGGGTATTTTTTTATGAATGCGTATCTTGCCGTATCCATACTAGGGGTCTTGGAAAATGGCTATATCTGTATCCGATACCATATTTGTACCCGTACCTGTACCCATATCTGTGCAACTTGAATTAACAATTGATTGTTGTTTTAACAAAGGAGAGGAATACTCCTTATATAAGCAATTACAAAAGATCATTCCATAACGGAAATGATCGAGAATTAAAGACAAAATAGAAAGATTCTACATACTCATTAATTGACTTACAAAATAGAAAGTTACTAAAAACTAACTAATTAACTTAAATGATCATTATAAGCTAAATATTACAATATTACTTTCTTACCCTCCCTTAATGATCATTCTATTAACTACCATGTAGAAGACTTGTCATGATCTGCAAGTCTTTTGGCCATGAATGCATATAAGGCTGACTCCTCTAAATGCATTGCAACATGAGCCTGCTATTTAGACCCTCCCTGTTGGATTTTTTTAAAGCCAATTGCTTTCTACGGAACTTCTTTATGTGACCAAGTTTACCACAATAGTGTCATGTGATAGACTTCTTGGAATTCTCCTCAAATTTGCCTTGTCCTTCCTGTCGAGTGGACTTGCCTTTTCCTTTGTCCTTGATAGTAAAAGCCTGTTCCACATTGGATATCTTGCTGCTACTCCCAAACTACTTCCACCTGTCTTGCTACAAGAGCTTGTTGCATAGTTCATCAAACTTCAAGTCAACATTGTTGGATGTAATGTTGAGAGTTTCGATGAAGTGCTCATAGGATTGTGGTAAGCTTTTCAGCGTCATAACCACCATATCTGTAATGTCCCCAAATTTTGAGGTGACATTTAAATTAAATTGATTCTTTTTTTTTTTTTTATTGGTAATGGGCCGAAGCCGATAAGGTGTACAAACTCTACCCCCTTGTGGGGTTTGAAACCGTGACTTCTCTTTTAAGAGCACAAGTTCTCTACCACTAGGCTAACTCAGGCTGTACTAAATTTAATTGATTCTTATTAAGCTATCGAAATATAAATAAAATATTGATACAATGACTTAATATTAATTAATTTAATTAAATAACAGTAAAATAATAAAATATTATTATGTCACTTTATTAATTATATTTCTCCAAGTTGGCCTATCTGTTGGCATATGTGTCATTGATGTCAAATTGTAGAACCCGACCGGTTTGATGATGATTACAGTTTTTACTTGTATTGAAATTGGTTGCTGTTGTGAACACCGTTTTGGTAAAGTACCTGTGATTTCAGATCAATATTGATAATGTTAACAGTAGTTTTAATACTAAAAATACAACAAAATGATATTATCTTTACCTTCGATTTGGATGAGGTTATCTTCAAAGCCAATGCAATGGTTGAATACTTTTGACTCTGCATAACATTTGATTCAGATTGACTGCATATGGTTCAGGCTGTGTATTATTATTATCAGGTTCAAATTTGAAAGTCTATATCAGACTTGTCTTTCCAACTGTGTATAAATGATTATATATTTAGAAGTTTGATATAACTGAATATAACAGTTTGATACTCACGTATATATCTGAAAGAGTATTATATTGCAATCTAAAGACTACTTAATGACAACCAAAGAGGAAATGAAGCAATACTATATCCAACGTAAGAAAGTTTATAAGTTGGTTGGTAGTTACAACCAATTGGATTAGGTGAGTAACTATTTTTTAACTACTCATTCAATGGAGAAATTTATTAATAGAAGATCAGATTGCAATGTGAGGATGATGAATGGGTCAATGAAAAATAAGAGAATGACACAAGTATTTTGCTGTTGCATTGTGCGTAGTCCAATGATTGTTATTATTGTGAAAGTATAAAGAAAAGAAGCCTGGTTCCACGTATATTGTGTGAACAACACAATTTTTTTTAAAACAAGATGATGATAGATGGCATTAAAACACGTGAAGACTGAAGAAATATCTGGGAGCAATGATTGATACGTTTCATCAATTTTGAGGAGTGAGTTTTCTTTGTGTTTCATGAGAAAGAAATATATCATTTGATCAGTCAACAAAAGAAGGTTTAGTAAACTATATTGGAAGAAAGTCAGCCTGTGATTAGAAGAACTTTCTCAGTTGTGCACTGAGTTCAGAATAACAGTAATCAAATTTACTATCAGTCTGTCTTCAGATTAATGAAGTGTCATGGGGTAATGATCACAGGTTCATTTTAATGGCATTTGCTTTTAGTCTTTGTCAACATGTGTGCAGAATATCAATATTAACAAGTTGGAGATTATATTTAAAGATTTGAAGAATAACTTGTTTATAATTGATATATTCAGAATGATTTACAGATTGTAATATGTTCATCACTGGTTTTATGACAATGACAGTTTTCTGAGTTTGAGTTTCAGATTTTGCATGTGACAAACAGCAGTGCCAAAAGGAGTTTTCTGCAGATTTTTTTAGATATTCAGAAACACTTTTCAGTCTTGGTTTCAGTATATCATTGTGCAGTCATATAGAGACATTTGTTATAAAGATTCATTATATTAGTATTTCTGTTCTGTCTTAGATTGTTGGAATCAACTTGATGCATAATACATCTTATTGATGGAATTAGACTGTATATTTGATTTGTAAATGAACACACTCTGTAACTGATTTGATTTTGGAGTTGTTGCTCCAAGATTCTTGAGTTGGTGCTCAAGATATTGGGTATTTGAAGAGTTGGTGCTCTCTTAAGAACTTTGATTGAGTTCGTGCTCATATAGATAGGGGTTTGGTGACTCCTTAGGGTTGGTGCCCTTAAACTTTGTAATTGAAGTTTCAATCGTGAGGTTGGATTAGGATAGTAGATCCTAGCAGCATTCTCATCATGGTTTTCCCATCCTGGATGTGCATTGTCTTTATTGTGCATCTCTTTCACTTTTCAGATTGAAGCTCTTTAAAAGTTTAAGTTGTTTAAGAATTAATTAGCGAAGGATTGAAGTTTTATTTACTACTGATTCACCGCTCCTGCACCCCCGCCCCCCCTCTCAGTAGTAAACCTGTGTTCTACACTATCTTCTAGATACTTCTTGGAGATCTTTGTAAGGGGGTTCCTAGTGATGTATTGCTCATGCTTATATATGGTAACAATTTCTGATTTTAGGTGATGAAAACCTTCAGGAGTTCAACAGAAGGGCTGGACGAAAACCTATTTCTTCCAAGAGGTGGATTCACGATAGAGTTTATATCTGTACCAAATTTGTGAAGTCTTCTTTGAAGACAACTTTGCAGAAATAAAGATATTCTAGAACTAAGGTATTTTTAGCTGATTTTGGAAAATAAAGATTAATGTGTTCTTGAATATTATATTTATTCCCCTGGGTTGTATATTGCTGATATTGGAGGTTCCCTTTTTATCTATTGTTCAGATTGGTATTGGCCAAGTAACCTGATTTAAATAGACAAAACCGAATTATAAGTTGCAAACAGGTGTAGGCGTCTGAAAGGAACAAATAATATTATAAGTTTGGGCTGCGATATTGCTATGAGTGTGCTGGGTTGATTCCAATATCATCGGGTGAGGTGACTATGGTGGTGACTATTGTTTGAGATTAATATTTCATGCTTTGGTAAAGTCATCTGCTTAAAATATTCTCTGGTGGAAGTCGCATATATTGCCAGAGGTGAAGATATAAACATTGGTTAATTCTATTGAAGTCGTCTATTATCGCTGGGAGTGCATCATCAGTCAGGGAGGGGTAATGGTTGCTTTGACCTTGTCGATATGAGCTGAATATCGGCCAACAACACCTGTGTTGGGTAGCAGAATTGGAAGGAAGCATCATCAACTTGTTTCTTAAGTGCCTTAGGCTGTGTGTGAGTTAGGGATATCACAGTGAAGGATAGCAACTTTCAATGCTATGCCTGGAAGACATCGGTTCATGTGGAATCAGAATACTGGCTCTTTCACTTGTCTTTGCTTCAATCTGGCGTTTGTGTTGAAACTGTTATTGTGCTGTTAAATCAAACTGGGAAAGTCATTTTATTCCCAAGCTCTGCATATAAGGTGCGATCTGTTTGTTACAACACTCAAGAAACTCTTTGTTTTGGGATGTTGTGATATGTAACGAGTTAATGCTATTGCACATGTTTGAGATTAAAGAGCAACAATTCCCAACAAATTGCTTGTTATTATTATTGATATTGAGTTTCACATTTTGATATACTTTCCTGTTTACTAATCTGCAAATTTGAGACAACACATGAGCAGAAAGTTGAATTCAGAACTGGATGTGTCTGCTGTGAAATGTGAGTAGTCAAGAAATAGGTGAAAATAGTAGAGATATTGATTTTTCCCTAGCTACCTGTTGACGTGTATTTTGTACACAATCATACACAGAATAAAATACCGACAGGCATCTTATCCTCTCTTGAGAAAATAGTCTCTAACTGCTGAAGATCTGCAAAAAGGATCAGTTAGATGGACTCCAAGGTTCTTTTAGTGGGGTCTCCATGTGTGGACAAGCTTTTTTAGTGGTATGATGTGATTTGCTGTTTCCTTCAAGGCGTCTTACGGATTCAAAAGGCTCGAAGATTTTACTAATCTAAAAAGGAACTTTCAAAAAAAAAAAAAGCAAAAGATAGGGTTTGAGAGGTCTAATCTAGCCTAACCCTATGAACGACTTAGCATGAATGAGATTTGGCAAGACTCAACTAACTTCAATTTTGCCATAAGATAACAACTCAATTGAAATTAGTGCGATCTTCTAAGGTAATATAATGGTGTTCAATGCATCAAAGATCAAGGACACTACTACGAAGGTACATATCCAAGACACAACGATAATTGAAGATTAAGGACTCAAAGTGTTCTCCAGTCGACCACACAAGGCTTTCCTACAATCAGCAAGAAGCTAGTGGTTTGGATTGCGAATCCTACCAAATATCAAATCTCACACTTAGCCTTTCAAATTAACAAACTACCTTGATTGAGCGTGATTCAAGTACATCCAACAACCATGAAGATAACTTAAGAAATTTGCAACAAAACACCATAACTTCAATATTTTATTGATTTCCAAGTCATCATATACAACAATTGCTTGAATTTCTCTCTTCAAGACTCAATCTTGCTACAAAATAAAATTTGCTTCTAACTCTAACTATTATCTCTCACACTTCTTCACTATTAACTATTAACTATTAACTATTAACTATTAACTATTAACTATTAACTATTAACTATTACTGAAATGAAAAATGGGGGTATAAATAGCATCCCCAGTTACAATGAAAGGTCCAGATTCAAAGTAAATCAATGGACAAGATCATGACACCTAAACCCTAATTAGGGTTTGTTACAAATGACCTCCTTTTTACTGAACAACATTAAATACATAGCCAAATATTAAATTTGGCACAAAAATCTAGGAGGTATCAACCAATGAGAAATAAGATGTCATGTCATCTGTAACAACCTTTCATCTAGAATCTTATTCCCTTTCCAATTCTCTTTCTTAGCATATGCAATGAATTTTGTCACGATTCCTTCGATTTCTGTGCTTGGAATCTCGGGAAGATTCTTGATACTCTCTTCTAAGTGGATAACCTGATCAAATGCATCTAGAAGAGCTGTGTCCCAAGTAGGTTCAAGTTCCTTTGTTCTATCAATCAGGAGCATGGTGGCATACATCTGATCATACTGCTCATCTGTAACATCTGCGTCCTTGCGAAAGATGATCTTGATTCTATCCTCAAATTCTTGTAAATCCACATCTGTCTCGACCTCGATCCTTCTGCCAAGAATGGTACGAAGTACCTCAAATACTCTGTCCTGGATCGGATTGATCACCTCCTCAACTTGACCACATCTAACACTGATGTCCTCGAAGAGAACACTCTTTATATGGAGTAAGGTTGACCATTGAAACAAACTGTGAGAATCACCTTCTAAGATCCTCTCTTGTGCTAAAATTCTTCTGGATGTGTGTCTTATAACTTTCAAGACAGGGATGACAACGTCCTTGGTATGGGCAAATGCAGCTACTGTTGCCATCAATCTGTGAATAATCTCAAGAACTTGGATAGCCTGGTGGGTGATCTTCGACATCCTTGTAACAAACTCAATGGCCACCGTGTGAGATCTATCCATCCAACCACATGTACGCTGGACCAGGTTCCTGAATCTTTCTGCTTCATTGATTGATTGAAGGGGCAATGCCTGCAATGGTGATCTAACTGGATCCTGACGTCCCAAAGGTTCATTGATGTGACTGAAATACGTCCTCCATGCACCTCTCTCTCTCTCAAGCTTTCTATTCTTTTCCACTTCTTCTCTAAGCTTGTCCTTCAATGCCTCAAATGTGTCGGTGGCATCATCTAAAGTCTGCTCTGCTGTGGATGGTCCTAACTCAATAGTCTGTATATGATAGTCTTCTGCTAGGATCTCACCCTCATATTTGTCTGCTGCCGGTGTAGCTATCTGCAATTTTCTAGATCCAGTCTCATCTCGAATCATCTTGGACATCTTTGTAGCCTTCTTCTTCTCTGTTGTCATATGTGAACGTCCAACAAGGCTCTCTAAATCAATTGCACTGTCCTCGTCCTCAATTACGATCACCTTAGTCAATCTTTCCTTCAACCAATCTGGGATATTTGATCTTGTCTCTTGAACTTGAATTTCTTTATGTACTATTTCTTCTTGTCTGGGAGGAGATTTTACTTCATTATCATTATCTAAATCATAGTCTTGGAGAGATCCATCGGATGAAACATGCTGTGCCTGTCCTTCCTCCTGTCTATCATTTTGTACCATCGATTCCATGGACTCTTCCACTCGAACTGTTCTATCCTCTGGTCTGGAAGAAGTATCTGGTGTTTGATCTTTGTTGGCACCTTGCTTTTTCTTGGAAGACTCTTTCTTTTCTGATCTTTCCTTTCTCTTCGAACCTCTCGAATGGAGATTGCCCTCACTGGCACATCGAAGGTTACCTTCACCTGAATTCCTAGGATTAGGATTGCCTTCACTAACACTGGCTCCACCTTCGGCCGGCTTTTCTTCCAAAGTAAAAGACATAGCTATGCCTTGTTCCCTCAACTTCTGATGTTGAACGTCTACCCATCTGCGAGTACAAGACAAGACTGGTGCCATCAAATCATCTAAATCCACGGCCTCGGGCTCATTCCAATTCAAACTTATTGTTTTGCTTTCTCTATCATATGAAGATTGGATGTGCCTGCCGTTGTCCTGAGCTTGGTCGGCCACTCTGTAAATCTTACATTTCCTGATGAAATCCAAAGGCAATCTAGAATGTATCTTACATTTCACTTCAAGATCATCTAGGAGATTCATCATAAAATCTTCAATTTGGTACTCATGTCTAAATCTTCTACCGACCGTCTCCTCTAAATGTCCATGTGGATCAAAACTATTCCTCCAAGCAAAAGATGAAAAAGGATACAAGGCTAACTCCTTCTCTGCGTCATCCATGGCTAAGACATTGGGACATACCTCAACTGAATTACCCAAAATAATAGGTACCTGAACTCCATTCTGATGTCTGTGTCTGAATGCCTTCACATATGCTGCCAACTGCCTTGTTACTTCAAGTAACACAATTCTATCTGTCGGGTACCTCGGCAACATGTATGGAGGTAAAGGACATCCATGCACTCTAATGTAAGTGAACTTGGGAAACTGAATGAACCAAGCACCGTACCTCTTGATGAACTCCTGGGCATCCTGAGATAATCTGTTGTGAATCCCTCCTTGCAACGTCCTTGTGATGTTCATCGTGAAAGTATCATTGATTAACTTGTAGTTCTTCCCTGGTGGATGATGCAAGTAGGTATAGGATTCACAAACTCTGACCTCGCCGGGTCCTCTTCCAATCACTCCTTTGTGAGGTAGTCCTGCGTACTCAACGCTCCTGATTAGGGCATAGATGACGTATGAACTCATGTGGAAGGACTTAGTAGCCCTGAGTCTTCTCAACTGTACGTCTAAGCAATGGCTAATTATCCTAGCCCAATGTATTGTACCCTTTCCTTGAACAATCACTTGGATGAAGTAAAACATCCATTTCTCAAAATAGAAGGCATGAGGTGCTCCTGTGACTCTGTTGAGCATGGTGATCAAATCTCTGTACTCCTCTTGGAAATCAATCCTGTGTGGTGTGTTCGGTACTTTGCTCAGACGGGGACGACTCTTGAGTAGCCAGTTCTTGTTGATTATGCTTAGGCAAGCATCTGGATCATCATCGTACACTGATCTGGCTCCTTCAATGCTCTTGTATATCATGTCCCTGTGCTCTGGAAGATGGAAGGCTTCACTTATGGCTTCCTCTGAAAGGTACGCCAAAGTGTTTCCTTCGTTGGACACAATTGTCCTGGACTGTGGATTGTAATGACGGGCACACTCGATCATCAACTCGTGGCACTGAATGGCTGGAGGAAAACCGGCCGCCTTAATGATGCCACTCTCTATTATTCTCCGGGCGACAGGTGATGGCTTGCCGATGTAAGGGACCTCTCGGAACTTCTTCGTGCTAAAGTTCCCCAAATTTGTATCTCCAATGTTGCTCCACTTGGACACGATCTTGGTCTCCACTTCTTCGGTCTTCTGATCTTCTTTCATGAGAGCCGAGCGACTGGTGGATGCTCCCGCCTTTGGGGTCGCCATACCTACACAACATTTCATTATAAGAAATAGATTTTGCAATAAATAACGTAAATAAGAGAGATAAATTTTAGGAAACCTCATGATAAGTCTCTAGAGTTATCATTTCCTAAAATACAACGATTGAGCTAAGAGATTTCAAAACTCAAAATTTCAAAATTTGAAATATGACGATGAATGAATACAACAATAGTAATTAAATCGCCATACCTCGATAGAGAGCTAACTCTAGAATGCAAAAACAAAATTCGCCTAGGCAAAATTTGAGGTATAAGATAATCTTCAATATGATCTCCTCAAAATTGACTTCGCCACCTCTGGATAGAACGTGATCCTCAATTATCGCCTTGGACGTGGTCTCAAATGGATCTTCAAATTCGCCTTGGTGTGGTCTTCAAATTCGCACCACCCTTGGTCTTCAACGTAATTCGCACTCTATATTAGCGCCACCCTTTGGTTTGAAATCGCACCACCTTTGATGACTAAGCGCGCCACCCTTGGATGAATGAAACTCGCACCACCTTTGAACACACTTCGCACTATATTCGCTTCTCCTTGATTCGCATGAAGAAAGGTAAAATAATGATGTAGAAAATGATAATTCCACTCCCCTTATATAGCGCTTGCAATCGATTTATCCCTTAGGCCGACTTGGAGATAAAAAACACTTTTAAAAATAATTTTAAATGATTTGCAATAAAATAAGAAGGCCGACCTCCTTAAATGAGCGCTTGAAATCGATTTTTTTATTAATTAAATAATTAACCATTAATGCCTTGCGTTTTTTAATTTGCAAATTTCGATTCTAAATAAAGGCAAAAAATAATTAATAAGAGATAACGCCATATTAAATGCCAAATAAAAATGGATTTTCAATTTTTTAAATCGATTTAGCATTTAAGAAAATTTGAATTGTTTAATTTGGCGCCAAAAATATGAAAATAAAGGGACGTACCTCATCACTCTGGTCCCTTGGAGAGGGACAGGAGCGATTCATGATTTTGGTCTTGATTCTTGCGTTTTCAACGTTCAACTCCTTCATTTCCACGTTCCAAATCGATCATCTGGTGGTCCTTCGAATTTGAATTTCTTTCTTGTGTGAGCAAGTGCATCTTATGACCATTATCGCCCTGGTCCCTTGGAGAGGGACAGGAGCGATCCTAAGTTTTTTGCTTGAAATTCTCCATTTTGGTACGATCCTTTCCTTGTATCATCTTCCAAATGCCATTTAAAACCCTGTGCGTCCTTGCCTTAACGTGATTTTCAAAGAATATCATGTGTTTTGCCTAACATCGCCCTTGTCCCTTGGAGAGGGACAGGAGCGATCTCCATGTCTTCACGTTCATCTTGTATCTTTGACCTTCGAACCTTCATTGTAAGGCGAATAATATCATTGCTTGTGTCCTTTGCGCTTATTCCATTTGTCTTCATTATGTGTTTGGACGTATTAAAGGGACCATCGCCCTTGTCCCTTGGAGAGGGACAGGAGCGATCTATTATTTCTCCTTGATCTTGGCGACTTTTAAACTTCGATCTCCTTTGCAATGTCCTTCAAACGTCGTCCTTCGCACTTCCTAACCTCGCTTCGCCTTGATCTTTGAAGGAACGTGAGTGTTTTGATAGTATCGCCTTGGTCCTTGTCCAAAGGACAGGAGCGATATGGGGCTTTTACACTATTTGGCGATGTTTGGACGTTCAACACCCTTGCGAATTATCTTCAAACGATGCCTTGGACCATATGCAATCTTAGGACGTCTTGACTTAGCTTGAACTTGAAACAAACAAGGAATCCAAAGCAAATCGCCCTGGTCCCTTGGAGAGGGACAGGAGCGATCTAGTCTCCATGCTCAAAATGATGATCATTTCACGTTCAAAACTCTTGTTTATCATCTTGTTGTCATACCATGGACCCTCCAAGACGTTGCGAACCCTTGATCTTACGTAAATCTTGCATAAAATGGCCAATATATCCAACATCGCTCTGGTCCCTTCCTGAGGGACAGGAGCGAAGTTCATCATTGCGAGCTTGTTCTTGTTTTTACCAACTTGCAATTATCTTCATTGCGTGAAATGACGTCCTTTAAGTCCTCTTGGTAACTTAATATTTGCTTGTCCTTTGAAATCGATGCCTTAATGGAAATATCGCTCTGGTCCCTTCCCATGGGACAGGAGCGATCTGGGTCTTAGAGTGCACATTCCTTCCATGTGATGACCTTTACAACCTTGCGCTTGATGGAAATGCTCTAAAATGTCTTCGCCACCCTTCGTCTTGACTTGGATCGGCCTTGAACCTTGGAGGAACGACCTTGAACTTGCGTAGAGAGTATTATCATCATCATCGCCCTGGTCCCTTGGAGAGGGACAGGAGCGATCCTTCCCTTGTGGCCACTATCTCACTTTGCCAGGTTCCAAGTTTATATTCAACGGACTCGTCCTTCTTCACTCTATTCGTCCATGCCTTGACATCATTTGTAACTTTGCAAGAAAAGCAATTATATCAAAAAATCGCTCTGGTCCCTTCCTGAGGGACAGGAGCGAACTAGGCATTTAACACTGGTATGGACGTCCCAAAAATCTTCAATTTATATTCAATGCGTTCATCTCATGTTCTCCTTTGTTTTTGAACGTAAACTTGCCTTGACCCTTGTCTGGATTTTGCAAAATGAAGGAAATCGCTTTGGTCCCTGGGAGAGGGACGAGAGCTACAAGGTACCTCGCCCTGGTCCCTTGGAGAGGGACAGGAGCGATTTGGTCAATATAGGTCATTCTCCTTCGTTTTTGCATCTCAAATTATATTCATTTGGCAAAGTATCTTCCTTCGGACCCTTTCAAATTGCTAAGTTCTCGAAATCTTGCAAGGACAAGGCGAAATTTGAATTGTAGCTCCGGTCCTTCACTGAGGGACAGGAGCGATTTTCCTCCTGGAGGCATTTCTGTGCTCATAAAAATCTTCAATTTATATTCAATAGAAAGATCTCGTCATTCTCCATCACTTCAAACGTAAAATTTGTCTGGACTCTGCAAGAATGATGAGATATTTGAAAATGAGCTCCCGTCCTTCACTGAGGGACAGGAGCGATTTTGCTCCTACAGGCCAAAATAACAAGATTTTTCACATTTTAACACTTCACGAGGCGAAAACAAATCAATTCCAATGCCCAGGATCAAAATTCAAAAAAGTCAAAATTTGGTCAAAATATTCAATCGGACAGAAATTCACATTGACGGTCAACATTTAGACAAATTTAAGCTCTGCATGAACATTCCAATTGAAAATTAGACCATTTTGGCGAATTTATTGCATTCAAAATTTGCATTCCAGAAAAGAAGCTCAAAAGCTCTCAAAAAACAACTGGATTTTGGCTTGAAAAGGCAAAATTTAAAACCCTAAGGCTTGGCCCTAAATCCAGACAACCAACCAACTAACAAAACCCTAAAAACAAAAGCGAAAACGAGCGAAAAACAAGCAAAAAGAGGGGGTCCCCATTTGCGATGGGGCGATGTGTGAAATGGTCACAACACTACCCCATTTAGGGATATTTTAGTGGTATCAGAGCTTAAGTCCTTCCAGCCTGTGGGAATTGATTGATGAACAAAAGAGAGATAAAGAAGAGTATCAGTATGGGTGATAGAGAGGAAGATGCTGCTAAAGCCTTTTTCAAGATATTAGAAGAGCTACCATTTTCAGTTGGATACTTCTTTTGAACCAGCTTTTGTTGAGGAGCAACCTCTTAGTGAAGAAGTTGCAATGAAGGTTCAAACTATGATCAAAGGAGAAAAGATTATTTATACTCCTTGTGGGCCATCAACAGATGATAGTGGTGCAATTGGGGAAAAAAATATTCTTGATTGAGAATGGAATAGATCTCCTTGTTTTGACATCTCATCTTGGAGAGGATGACTTCTTCATTGGACATGATGCTGCCCTAAATTCAGAAAATTCTGATTTTCCGATTGTTGACAACAATTTCAGTTGGAACAGTTGACAACCTTGAGGAGAATGCTTTTTGGTGTGGTACACACTTTGGGACAAGAAAAATCAACAAAGAAGGAAGGAGTGTTTGAGGCTCTTGAGGACTCTACAGAACGGTATTACTGCCATTCTGATTTTTTGCTTGGCAACAACAGTCCCTCACCTTTGCATAATCATGAGATAGCAGCCACATCACATGAGGATGATGGTATTGATAAATCTCCAATATGGACACTCAAATTTTGTGAGGAATGTATTGAAGGTTCAAGCCACAAAGGTTCTGATTTTGTACATCATACCTGGGAGGATGTTAAGAAGTCACAAAGTACATGTGATCAATGGCTACAAAGAGATAGGAAGGCCAAGTGGTTGACTGCCCAAGCAAGACAATACTTACAAGAGGATCATTCAGATTTGTGTGGAAATGGGAAGAAGTATGGTTCAGAAAATTTCATTTGTATATATCATGAGGTTCATGAGTTTCCTCTTTCAGAGAATCCATTGAAGGCTCAAATCATAGAGGAAGATGGAATAGCTGAGCACACACTTGGTGAATCAGCCACTAATGTTATATGTACACGTGTAGAGGGAGGCACAAGTTTCTTGGTTGGACCTTTGTTCATTCGTGGAGAATTTGAGGAGTTATCTCTCGTAGAGGCTTTCATGGTAGAGCTTACTTTTTTGGACCAGGTTATAAAGGAGTGAACATGGATGTGGGCATCAGTGAATCAGGTTTGTTTGATCATGTAGACACTCTTGGAGAAGCTATTGCTACTATTCTTCCTCATGATACTTTATTGGAGTGTGAGGTTGCTCAATTTTTCAGAGTATGAAGTACACATAATCAATGTTCGTCATGTTGTGTGGCATTTACTTGGGAGTGGATAAGTCTCAGCTGAGCCTTGATACATAGCATGATGACACCACAAAGATTTCAGGGACAGCAGCTGATTGGAGGAGTTGGAAAGGATTGTATCATCTTTTTCTTATTGGAGGTTGGTTTATTGATGAACTCCCATTATCCTTGTCATTGAAGGTACTTATTGCTTCCCTTGGAGTGAGGATCTCAGTCGAATAGATGCTGTCCTCTTTTACAATAGCAGCATATGATATATTATCACGACTGATTATGCACTTAGGATGACCATTGTTTCCATCCTTGTGATCTCATACAAACTTGGTTGGATATTGGGCGTTGGTGGCATGATAAGAGACTTCTACCCTTCCACTTTTCGTTGGCTAAGAGTGTGATGATTTGGGATCCGTTAACTAGCTTGGTAGTGGGAATGCTTCAGGATAATAGAGTTGCAGAATTCAGCACAGCTGGTTTGTCGGAGTGGGGCAGCAGAGTGATGTAATATTTTTCATATGGCTAGTTTGGGATCTTGGTGGTGCAACAGACAATTGCTTGAGGACAAGCAATTTTTGGGCCAAATTCAATTGATTCTTTTTAAGTTATCAAAATATAAATAAAATATTCATACGATGACTTAATATTAATTAATTTAATTTAATTAAATAACAATAAAATAATCTTGTCACTTTATTAATTATATTTCTCCAAGTGAGCTTGTCTTCTAAATACTTCTTGGAGATCTTTATGAGGGGGTTCCTACCTCTTGGTGATGGATTGCTCATGCTTGGATTTGGTAGACGATTTTTGATTTCTGGAGATGAAAACCTTCAAGAGTTCAACAGAAGGGCTGGACAAAAACCTAGTTCTTCCAAGAGGTGGATTCACGATGGAGTGTACATCAATACCAAATTTGTGAAGTCTTCTTTGAAGACAAATTTGCAGAAATAAAGATATTCCATAATTGAGGTATTTTTAGCTGATTTTGGAAAATAAAGATTAATGTGTTCTTGAATATTATAATTATTCTCGTGGGTTGTTTACTGATGATATTGGAGGTTTCTTTTTTATTCTTTTGTTCAGATTGGTATTGGCCAAGTATCCTGATTTAAATAGGTAAAACCAAATTATAAGTTGCAAATAGGTGTAGGCGTTTGAAAGGAACAAATAATATTATAGGTCTGGGCAGTGATATTGCTATGAGTGTGCTGGGTCGATTCTAATATTATCGAGTGGTGATTATGGTGGTGACTATTGTTTGAGATTAATATTTCATGCTTTGGTAAAGTTATCGACTTTAATATTTTTTGGTGGAAGTTGCATATATTGCTAGTGGTGAAGATATAATCTTTGGTTAATTCTTTGTAAGATGTCTATTATCGGTGATTTAGTAAGTGGGAGAACATCGTTAGATAGGGAGGTGTAATGGTTACTTTGACCTTGTTGATACGAGTTGAATATCGGCCAACGACACTTGTGTTTGGTAGCAGAATTGGAAGGAAGCATTATCGACTTTTTCTTGAAGTGCCTTAGGTTGTGCGTAAGGAATATCACAGTGAAGGATAGCGACTTTCAATGCTATGCTTGAAAGACATCAATTCATATGAAATCAGAATATTGACTCTATCTCTTGTCTTTGCTTCAATTTGGTATTTGTGTTGAAACCGTTATTGTGCTATTACATCGAATTGGGAAAGTCATTGTATTCCCAAGCTTTGCATATAAGGTGCGATGTGTTTATTACAACACTCAAGAAACTTTTGTATTGGGATGCTGTGATATGTTATGAGTTAATGTTATTGCACATGTTTGAGATTAAAGAGCAAGAATTTCCAACAAATTGCTTGTTATTATTATTGATATTGAGTTTCACATTTTGATATACTTTCGTGTTTACTATTCTTGCAAATTTGAGACAACACATGAACAAAAAGTTGAGTTCAAAATTGGATGTGTCTACTATGAAATGTGTGTAGTCAAGAAATAGGTGAAAATAGTAGAGATATTGATTTTCCCCTAGTTACCCTATTAGGGATATTGCAATATCCTCTTCTTCCATCTTGTGACCAGTGGCCTCCAGTTGATCATGAATGTCTTTGATCTTCATTAAATCATCCTACAAAGACATCTTGTCATCCATCATAATCGAGAACAACATGTTTTTAAGGAAGAAAGCTCTGCTCTTATTTGATGTCTTGTGTAGATCCTTCTAGTGAGTCCAAGTTTTTGCAACACTTCTAAATTGAGCAGCATAACCTCTTGATGATTCTGCTCATCAAACTTGTACTAGTATTTACCCACAACTGTGGGACAAACAGAATTAACCAAGACCAATTTGGTCTACGCACCGGTACTAAAAAATGGTGAGCATCCTCTATTTCCATGTATTATAATTCTTGTCATTGAACCTCTGAGTGTCTTCTAACATGATGTTGGGTAACGAAGCCATCCCTTACGCTATCTAGAGACATGGAAAACGAAATAAAAATTCAGCTTCTCAAATACCTTCGATTTTTGTTGATAAAAGAGTCGAAAAGAACTGAAACCCACGATTTGTTTTTTTAAAAAATTATACAAAAACACTTGCTGAAGCAAACCTAGGTTTGAGAAAAAATTTAGGAAATTTGCAAATACTCCGATGTTCCTTAGAAACCCCAAGCGCACAAAACAAGATTTTGTGAAAAAATCATCAAAAACCAGGTCAAAAACCTTGTACTGCTTTGGATAAAAACAACACCCACGATTTTGTAAAAAAATCACGCAAAAAAATCAGTTCGCCCTAGAAACCCTAGGTAAACAAAAACGAAGAACAAGAAACCATGATAAAAATCGTCAATACATTTTGTCAAAGATGGAAAGCCACAATTTTGTCCAAAAATAGTAAAAAAGATGCTGCAAAACAACACCTTGATTCTGTGGAAATATTGTCCAACCCTAGATGCAAGATGATAACCCATAAAAACAACTACAAACTTGCCGCAATTTGAAAAAACACGCAACCCGTAGTGCAGATGGCATTTGTTTGAAGAAGCGCATGCGATTTTCAGTAGAGAAAATTGACCAGATTTTTCAGTAAAAAAAACCTTCAATTTTCAGATTTAAAAAATCCTCGAATTTGTCTTGTAAAAATCTGCCAAAAATAGAAACCCTCGATTTTTATTTTAAAAAAAAAAGTACAAAAAATTTCTGGGTAAAGACCACAATGTTTTTATAAAAAAAATTCGCCAAAAAAAGAACCTATGCTCTGATACTATGAAATAATAATTGATTGTTGTTTTAACAAAGGAGAGGAATACTCCTTATATAAGCAATTATAGAAGATCTTTCCATAACGGAAACGATTGAGAACTAAAGACATAATAGAAAGATTCTAAATACTAACTAACTAACTTACAAAATAGAAAGTTACTAATAATTGACTAAACGACTTAAATGACCATTATAAGCTAAATATTACAATATTACTTCAATACAACTTTGATAAAAAGTTAGAAAACAAGATTTTTGATGTTATGAAGTGGAAAAAATTAGCAGCCTATTCTTTGTTCAATCACAACACTAATTTTATTTTATGCCTACAAAAACTTCTTTTCAAGTTATTTTTGTATGTAAATGTTGGCCTTTCCTTTATAGTGATGAGCTTTCCGACGCTTCAAATAGGCTGAAAAATGGAGTGAGAATGAGAAAGTTATGGCAAAACAAAAAATAGTGCAGAAGGGGTGCAAAAGTGTGATTCCTAAATGAAAAAACCAAAAGTGAAATGGCATTGAGGGTGGAAAAGTATGAAACCCAAGTCATAAAAAATGACAAGAAAAATGATAGTTTGGTGGGAAAATATGATTTCTAATTGGAAAATGAAAGTTGAGTGGGGAAAGTGCTATTTTGAACTAGAGTTGAAAAATGACATGGAGCAAAGAACGAGGCCCCCATCTGATAATACAAGGAACAAACATGATATAGAGTAAGCTTCTTGAGGTTAAAATCACTAATTGTTGTGACATTGTGTTCATCATTCTAACCACCAATACGACCAATACGTAACTTCCTAGGAGTTACCAACCACCCAGCCACATAGTTAACAATAATTTGACTAAGGATAGTTAAATTAATTCTAACAAACTCCCGCAATCCTAAGTTTCACATAAAGCCACAAGGATGAATATCTCAGTTGGATCAATCTCACCACCTTCATGTGCCAAAGAGGAAAATATATGTGTAACTCAGGTATATATCCAACTGAGTAACCTTGAAAGCAAGAAACAAATGCTTTGCAAACTCTACATGGATACATTTGTGGACTGGTTAGTCCTATCTACAAAAGCTCTCAAACCAATGAAGGCACATGTTGGCACTGGAAAAATTGCAACTCTGGCAAAAAGAAGTGTCAATCTTCCAAATATGATTACTTGGCTCCAAGCATGGCCATCAATCAACCACTCAAATGATTGCAGTCCTCAGTTTGATGCAACCATAAATATAGCTGACACATTCTTAGATACTATCTCTTTCCAATGCAATATCACCTTTCTATTGCTTGCAGAGCCATCAACCAAAATAGTAATTTTGCACTCCCAATCATTGGTGCTGTCAATCTCCAATCAAAGATGACCAACTTGAAGGTTGACCATTGGTGGGTCATTCTCATCTTCAATCAATATAAGAATCGGAATCAATATCTAGAATCGTTGGAATCAAATGCCCAAAATCAAGAGAATCAAATGGTATCAAGATACTCGATTGGTTGATTGTAATGTCCCTTTTTGGTCCATTTTGACACTTTTGGGAACTCCAACATTCTTGGAGAGTACTAGCTTTATTGGGAAGGCAGTTTGACAGTTGCAGGGAGTTTTTGGAGCCAAGATGAGTACAGTTGTACGTTTTGTGTGCATTTGATAGTCTGGGAGCACTCCACACCTCTTGGAGAGGCTTGTCATCTTGGGTGAGTGCTAAGTTTCAAATAAATAGTTGTCATATGCACTTTCAGTGTTGGTGATGAGGTAAAATATTATAATTGTCATGTTTTAATATTTTCCATAAGTTAAGTCACTGTACAGAAAATAACCAAAATATTAAATAGTTAAATATTTAAGTTATTGAACAATGCAAAAATAAAAGACAACTTGTATTTAATTAATTTTAAACACAATTTATCAAGTTTGGAGGAAGAAAAGGAATTTTAACTAGAATTAATTTTAATTACTTTTAGGGTTGGATGGAAAAGACTGAAAAAGGAAATTATTGGATAAAAACAATTCATTCTATCATTGTTCCATTTCTAGAAACCCTTGTGGAGAATGTTGGTTCACCAATTCCCTTGAGGACGAAAACCCTCTTGGATCTTTGGGAATTGGAAGGCGAAAGTCTTCTGGTTTCCATTGTTGGCTTCACCCAAAAGTCAATTTGAGCTTTAGCGGAAATTAGAGGCTTTTAGGTATTGCAGATCAAGATTAATAATAATAATGATAATATATTCTTATTATTATCTCCCTGCAGGCATCTTATTTTGGAACCGATCAGATATCAATAAGCAGGAATAATAAAGCTGGTCATACATGTCTAGAGTGGGCTATACCAATAAGGGTAGCGATTGATCTTTGATTAGAACCAGAAAAAGTCAGTGCAGGAATAGGCATAAATAGCAACGAAGAAGCTGAATTTACTTTGTTTCCTTGCTAGCTGCCATCATAAAGAGTTACTTGGAGGAAGGCATTGAAAAGGAAGAAGAGAAGGAAATCCAATCATAGCCTTATGAAAGCAAGTAAGGATTAAAAGAAATATTCATTACCTTGGGACAGGTGGTGTGGGGAAGTCAATTAAGTTTGAATGAGTGAGGATGATTTAAAATTATTGCATGTGAGAATTGAAGCTGCTGTACCATTCAACTTTAGCCACCCCCAAACAGGTGCAAGGTTTCAAGGATTTAAAAAGTTTTGGTTGTGTTTTTATTGATTCTCTATTACCCTCCGCCAGCCGCGCCACTTCAGTAACAAGCAATTTAAAAATTAAGAATTGCAGCCAGCCACTGCCTGCAGGGAAAGATTGGAAGTTAATGAAATTTTGTTTGTGTTTTTTGCCCAGCCTCTGCGACCTTATGGGCCACCACCTAGAGCAGCTGCAGCAAGAAAAAAATATGACCAGGTTTTTATCATTATTTGAATACTGTTTGAAATTAATAATCCTTTTTTATGATTGTTGGATATTAAATTATGAATACTTTATTTAAGGAAATAATTATCTGCAAGAATTTGTTTATTTGAAATTTATTGGTAGAAAACAAAAACAATATTTGAACAAAGTTATCGGAAAAATTCAAAGGGATTTTAATGGGAAATTTGACAGGAATTGTGAAAAGGAATATTTCATTGATCCCACAAAGAAACCAATGAAGGTACCATCTAATCCATCTCTCATCTAGTATCCCTCTGCAGAAGCTGTAAGGGATGTGACCAATCAACGGTGGTAATCCTTTACTAGCAGGCTTCAGCTTTCATGATTTTGTACAACTGCAATCTCATTAGAATTGTTTTGTCAAAAGGGCCACTCTAAAATGGGCCAACCCACTAGTGGCCAGTATGAGCAGTCTCCAGCTAATAACTCTCAGACAACTCTCAATCATTATCATCTAACATACATGTTAGTGACCAGGATGACATCCAAGGTCATCAAAATCTTAAGCAACAACATCAATTGCATCAATATTGTACAAGGTGCAAACATAGATGCAATCAAATCAAATAGATGCACACTCAAGAAGAACAGGAGCACATTCATTGTTCACCAATCAACATTTACAACCAACCTTTAGTTACAATCATCACATGCATCAAGTGCAAGAATAGTGTCACATGACTGATTTGAATGATGCAGAGGATCAAGTACACATCAATTGTTTGCCAACAGAAAGATGAAAACTACAACTGAAGACATCGACAAGCCATTGCAATCTTTGGCCAACAATCAGCAACTGTTGGAATGCAACAACACTTTCGGAATCTTACAGCTGAGCAATAACAACACATCATTTGCTCAACATGTGACGAGGCATTGACAATCTGGAACATAATTTGATCTACAACTTATGCAAATCTGCATCACAATGCACACAAGTAGCATCTGCAGTCAATTGCAATGCATCTATAAAGAGAACAACGACACAAGTCCTCTTTGCAACTGTCCACTTTAACATTATTATGATACAAAACTTGTGTTCAAGCATGTAACTTTTACTAGAATATTGTCTAAAATCTGAAATCACGTGAATATAATTACTATTTTTTGGTGCCAAAGTGTCCAGAACTGCAATTGGGGCATCCAAATGATGCTTAATGCACAGGTTCGGATAAGATAAATAATGAATCCAACACAGCCAATCTGTAAAATGCCAATATCAATAGCATTGTCCTATATCCATTAATCAATATCATGATTTTCTCTAACTTGATGCCTTCCATAAATAGAATCAACCAGGCATTATTAAGGCTAACCTTTGGATGAAATATGTATGTATTATATTTGGTTCATGAAACATACTAATCATGTCTGTTGTTATTCGGGCTAACAATTGAACCAATATGTATGTATTATTATTTTTTTGGTTAAAAATAATATAACTTAAAATATAGAAATCATCTCAGTTATGCTTGATAGCTAGTATTGTCTAGCATTTGTTCTTCATTTGTGGAAATGCTAGCAAATTTGTTGTCAAGAAATATATGTCTGATATTATGTTCAAGGAGGATGGTCAAGTGGATTTTTTCTTGCAGGGTGTTCTGCAATATATTTATTTTTTACAATGATTTCATACCAGGTTTTAAGCAACTAATTCAATATATGCAATTCTCATAGCGAATTGGCCCAGAGCCAGCTTTTCACAAGTTGACTAACTTCTCTGACAGTTGTGCTACCTTTGTGCAGGTACAAGTCCTACTGTCAAATTTCTACGGGCTAATGGATTTACTCTTTCTAAAGTTCGGGAGGAAATGATAAGTTTGATTGGACTGCCTAGTATATGGGATACTAAAGTTGAAGCGGAAATACCAGTATCTGAAGATGCACAGAAGGCATTAGATTTGGCTGTTGAGGAGAAGATAAAATTGGGTAATTTTGACTGGCAGAGGCATTTGATTTGACAAGAACTTTATTAGCTAGTATTATTCTCTTCTTGAATACTTCTCATACTAAAATCTTCAAAGCATCCATTCAGTAGTCTGGTGTTACTTGTTTAATATTTCGGCATATACAGTACTTTTATCCTCATATGCCTCATTAATTTGAACTTGCCCTAGAAATTAGTGTTTTACGACATGTGACTTCAATGAAAACTATATTTCTGAAATCCTATTTCCTCAGATGGAAGATTTTTTTTGTTGGGTACTTAGATGCGGCCATGGGGACCACTCCCACTCAATACATGATCAGAACAAAAAAGCCTTTGTTGTCTAGGTAGGGCTACAAAGTGTGGTACAAATGGAGAGATAAAAAATCCAGCATCACGGCTGATACAACTAAAAGCAGACAGGACCAGCCACATGACTGTGGCTACTTTGAGACTTCTGTGAGCTGCCAACAGAGTTATCTTCATCGCCTTCATCTTTGGCATCTTCCCTCCCATGGATTGCTTCATTCTTGATCAGGAAAGAAATTGTGCGTATAGTCCCCTTCACCTTATCCTGCCATTTCTCTTCCAAGCCACTGCCGCTGTTAAGGATGGTCTTGAACTCAGATTTGTTTTCACAGTAGGTGTCCAGGACGAATTTGATGACAATGGCTTTGCCCACCATGGGGTCTTGAACAACACTCTGTCACGAGAAACTGTTGGTATGCTACAGACTCCATGTAATTTGCTGCCACAAGTCTTCTCTCTGACCTATTAACCTGCACCATTTGGATTCTCTCACCAACTCCTCCACCATCAGCATAAAGAGAAAGGAAAATAGGGGATCCCTTTAATGAAGTCTGTGTGAAACTCAAAAAACAAGTAGGGCTCTCATTCATTGGGATGGAGTGTCTAGGATTTGCGATGAAAGCATGAACCCAATCGTGCTATTTCTTGCTAAAACCAAATCATTTCAGCACTTTGATAAAGAGGGCTTATTCCACTCTGTTACATGCCTTGCTGATATCCATTTTGATCAGCATTGCCTTTCTTTTGAACATTAACTGATTAAATAAGCTCATGAGTGATGAGCCGCCTTCTGATATTTCTCACTAAGGCAGAAAACCACCTTGTTTTGATGAGATGAGGGAGGATGGCTCTGATTTCAGTTTGAATGTCATGGCTTTAGTGATGATCTTGTAAATTGTTTTACACAAGGAGATGTGCTTGAATTATTCAAAAGAGGATGAAAAGTCACTCTTGGATATGAGTGTTGCAAAGGTGAAAGTGTGTAGGAGAAAAAGTGACACTAAGCAAACATGCCCTAATCTCACTTTCAATCACACATTTGTGGAATACGAAAGAGCCTAGAGGTATCACACAATTGGCTACTTCTTTTTGTGGAAGAGAGAGCCACGGGCTACCTATTAGGATTTCTATTCCTTTGTTGTAATTGAAAGATAAAATGATGCAAGTTGAATTCCTAACCCAAAGTGCAAGTATGAACTAATAACAAGATTGTAGAATTGAACTTAAACAATGGAAAGCTGTAAACACAAGGACAAAACAAGAATTCAAATGCGTACCTGGAGTCAAAATCTGAGTGAAAATGTTCGGGACAGGGGCGTGGGCGCCACTGTCCTGATTCTGCCCCTGAAACTGCTCCGGAAACTGCTGTTTTTGCACTCTGGAAAAGCTGTCAAAAATGCTGAAAATGCTATCTGTCAGGAGGACCAGGGCGCCCCGCGCCCCTGTCCTGGCAGGACTAGGGCGCCCCACGCCCCTGTCCTGGTCTTTTGCTCTGAAATTTGGTGGGAAGGTCGGTCTCAGTTTGCTTCTCCCGGATCTGCAACCTGCGGCGTTGTCCGAGTCCCGAAACCTGCACTTATATCTGAAAAGGTGTTTGGGCGGCTATATAGGGTTTTGCCTTAGTCAAACCCCCGCTTCGGTGATTTCCACCTCCACGAATAGCCAAGTTGTATTGTAAAATGTATTGTGTGTGCAGACCTAGTGTGTGTGCAAGGTCCTTAAATGCAAGTAAGCAAACTAGAGCAACCTAGAAAGTAAACCCTAATTGCTTGTAAATGATAATGTAAATGCTCTAAATCAAGATGCAAAGTGATCTAAAGCATGAATAAAGGATATATTGAAGCTTATGCAAAGACATGAAAACAACATGAAATCATACCCAACCCTCAAGGGAGGAGTACAAGCCAATCTTCAGTCGGTAATCTCCTATTGTTTTTCAATGTCTTCCAAGCCCTAAATGGATGAATGAAATTGATAAATGCTTGATAGAGGGATGTTGTAAGATGTTGAAGTCTTCAAAGATCTGCTCTTTCGCTGCATATGAAGTTCCTGAAAACAAAAATCGGATCCTTTCAAATGAAGAAAGAGAGCTCTTAAGTAGGAAACCCTAGGTCGTAATTTCGTCTTTTGGCCGACCTAGAGATTGAATCTCCTGCCAATTTCTTGGGGTTAAGCTTTATTTTATGATTGGATCGCGCTCCTAAAATTTCGGGAAAAATGTCCGGGACCATGTTGCACTCCGGGCGCCATGGTCCCGACAACTTTTCGCCAAATTTTCAGGGCCGTCGGATATGATGATTTTAGAGAGAATCCCGAAGTTACAGGTGATTTCGAGATGTTTTGACCCCCGAAATCAAGCCCCCAAGTTCAAAATAGGACCTAATTAGGGTTTAAATGATGTATAGGAGGAATAAAATGAAAAGGGCACACTTTAATGAAAGGGCCCAACTTTATGATGTGGGAGATGATGAAATAAAACCTTAGACCTAATTAATTTGATTAATTAAGTGCTAAAGGGGAAATGCAATGCAAAATGCAAAATGCGCCAAGGCGGGTGCTAAACTAGGTGTGAAATTGTACCACCCTAGCAAGTGCGTACAATTTACGACGCTACAGAAAGTATAGTCTTTAAGGACCTTTTTTAATTTTTCAAATTCTTTAGCTTCCAACAGGATGTCATCACCAACCAAATTCCAACACTTTCGAAAAAAATATGCTAGGAAGCCATCCAGACCTGGCCTTATCACCTTTCATAGAGTTGGGGGAGGTTAGATAATACCTTGTTTTGGGTCTCGTCCTCAATGTCCAAGTGCCACCCAACAGCTCTTAAAAATGATGGCATCATTTCAATTGTTTTGCTTGTCCTCTACCTTTTTGTCACCTTTGGCCTTGATATAAGTGATTCTATTGGGAAGCTTTCTTTCTTTGGTAGAGGAATGGAAATATTTTATGTTTGCAATCCCTCTTCAGGAGTCATAACTCCCTTGATTTGTGCTTACAGAACATTTTCTTTCCAAGTTGGATTTCTTTCAATTCTCCATCAAAACTTTCTCTTGCCAGTATGAGTCTTGGTCCATCTTGATTGCCAACATCTGTTCATTCAAAGATGGAAGGCTTTCTTCCAGCCTAGTTTTCTTTCAAAGATGTTTTTGAATACCTTACAATTCTATTCCTTAATACAGTGTTTCACATGAGACAATTTCTTTCCTATCAAAAACGTCTTTGGGCCCCCAGTCCTTGGTGCATTAGTCCAACAATCTTTCAATTATTTTGGGAGCAAGGGTTCATGAGACCACATAAGCTCAAATATGAAAGGAGTCAACCCCAATTGAATAGGGTTGTTGTCAAAGCTTGAAATAGGTATAATATCACTTTTTTCATGCCAAAACCATTGTTAAACCAATGTGGAGTGAGTAAGAATTGGTCAGAATCTGTCTGCAATCTGAGAGAAATCCAATTTGTTGTTGGTCCACGTGAACACAATACTCCTGGAGGCACATCAAAAAGACTGTGATTGATTACAAAAGCCCCAAATCCAATCTGTGATTGAGTATTATGTGTGATACCAACTCTTTTTTGATTGGCCAATAAGAAGGAACTAAAATTCTCCCCTTGAATGCACATAGAGCCTTGACTATTTACCAAACCACTCCCAAATGTTCACACAGATGGTTTTTGAGCAAACAATCAGTCAGGGTATGATGCAGTTTTGTTTCCTGCAGTTGTATGATGTCTGTATTTTGAATATCCAGTTTATGCTCTATCTAATGTCTTTTGCTACTAACATTCCATGAAAGGATGTTTATTGGCCCTGAGGAGAGGATTTCACCCTTGATCTTACGATAGGAAATTTTTTCTGCACCTCACTCATAACTCCTGCATGTGTCTTCTCCTTTCTAGATCTTTGACCTTTCTTGCTCAGCTGCAATTTACCGTGTTAATGAGAGAATGAGTTAGTGAGATAGTCAACTTCTTCTAGACTGGCCAAATCTTTATGCTTTATCCAATGTCTTTTGTTACTAACTTTCCATGAAAGGACGTTTGTTGGCCCTGAGGAGAGGATTTCACCCTTGATCTCACGATAGGAAATTTTTTCTGCACCTCACTCATAACTCCTGCATGTGTCTTCTCCTTTCTAGATCTTCGACCTTTCTTGCTCAGCTGCAATTTACCGTGTTAATGAGAGAATGAGTTAGTGAGATAGTCAACTTCTTCTAGACTGGCCAAGTCCTTATGCTTTATCCAATGTCTTTTGTTACTAACATTCCATGAAAGGACATTTGTTAGCCCCGAGGAGAGGATTTCACCCTTGATCTCACGATAGGAATTTTTTTCTGCACATCACTCATAACTCCTGTATGTGTCTTCTCCTTTCTAGATCTTCAACCTTTCTTGCTCAACTGCAATTTACCGTGTTAATGAGAGAATGAGTTAGTGAGATGGTCAACTTCTTCTAGACTGGCCAAGTCTTTATCATCCTCCTGGGTCTCCTCTTCAAACCCCATCCTCCTCCTCCAATCCTAAAATTTTTGTAGCAATGAAGTTAAGAATGTCCTCTATAATGAAATCATCAAAGGGTTCATTAGGGAATCTGGAACTGCTGCAATCTGAGCTTTAGGTGAGACCTGGTAAGATGTTAGGCTACAATGTACCAGATCCTTGTATGGCTCTGCAAGATCGCTAGCTATTGGTAAGTCAATGCCAGGCCTAATAGGAACCAAAGGAACATTGGGGATGGAGGTCTCCAAGTCAATCTTCTTCTTCGTCATGGCTTGTTTAAGCCTTGTTGTGGCCATATTTGGTCACATTTTCTAGATTTGAAGCAAACTAGGCTAGGGTCCTCCATTTTGAGATGTTGCTTCCATTTGCTTGTGACACCTTGAAACACATTCTGGCATGCAACCTTGATTCACCATCAATGACACTATCATTAGCCATTAGATATTATTATTTTCCCAATGATTTTCAATTTTTTTCCAGTAGGAATCACCCAGCATTTCTGTGGAACACTCTATAACTTAATCGACACAAGTGTCTTGGAGACATTAGCAGTCAATGGATTGAAGTTGGGCACCCATTTCTGGAGGAAGAGCTTACCCCTCTGGACAATCCAAGGGTCCCCATTAAGGATGTTCTCTCTTTTTTGCATCCATGAAAAACGCAATGAAGAAACAAAGGATGTTAGCCAAATTCCACACCTTTGCCAACGTCCTCCCTGCCTGTGCCAAAATAGGAGTTTTCGAACAGGGTATGGATATCCATCAAATTATAATGGAAGGGGGACTTTTGTCAGATATTATAGTTGGAAATTCTGTGATCGATATGTATGCGAAGTGTGGAAGCATGCAGAAGGCACTTGAATTTTTTGACAGAATTCCACAAAGAGATGTCATCTCATGGATTGCATTGATTGCAGGATATGTGCAAAATGGGTGTGTGGAAAAGGCTTAAGAAACTTTCAAGCAAATGCTGTAGGTGTAAAGCCAAATTCCACAACCTTTGCCAGCATGCTTCCAGCCTGTGCCACAATGGGAACTTTGGAACATGGTATGGGCATCAACAAAAGCATTGTGGAAGGGAGTTTGCAATTGCCGTGGTGGACATGTATGCAAAGTGTGGGTTCTCCTTTTTTCTAGAATTTTTTATCATTGGAAGGAAAAATAAAGTTGTTAAATCAAAAGAAAATAGGATATAATTAAATAAGCTGTGAAGCCAGAGATCTTCTAAACATATATGCCTGTATATCAAAATAACTGGTATGCTGAATGATGCTAATCTTTATGCTTGTAAATTCTATTCAGGAGTCAAACATCAGAAGTTTCTGTGCTTGATAAACACTCACTGACACGTTTTCTTTGGATTTTCTTAATGTTTAAGAAGATGTGGGCACTTGACATTTGTTTATAGAAGGTTCACCCAAGATATTTTTTTCTTCGTGCATTATTGAATACAAATTATTTTTGAGTTTTATGGCCAAGCTGATCAATGTAAAGGTCATCTTAGCCTGCTCTGTTTTTGTTGATTGGGAACGGCATATTATGACTGTACTTTTACTGATATATCCTTCCTCATGAATTCATTTTTTTAAGGTCATTTGCATGTTTTACTTGTGACATGGATTTATCATGTATAGAACTTTGGTTAATTCATTAGGTAGGAGGATTTCATTACATCTTACTTTTCCTTGCCTTTCTTCCTCAACTTGCTGTCTTGCAGCATTTTCTATTCATCTCCTTCCATTTCTTAAGAAGAAAATCTGCTGCCCCTCTTTCCACTGATTGCTGTTTGTCCTAGCTTTTATGTGGTTTGTGGGTCCCTTTGACTTGTGATAATTGCAAATGCATCAATCCTCAACAATTTATGCTTGTTCTAAATGAATGAGTGAATGTGTGAAATTTTTTGATGACATTCATGAGATCAGGCGGTCTATGGATCTATTGATGTGTCTTTTGTACACGACCAAACACAAAATAAAATACCTAAAGGTACCTTATCCTCTCTTGAACAAAGTTTCCCGACTGCTGAAGATCTCGCCGAAGGATCAGTCAGAGTAACTCCAAGGTTCTGATATGTAGGTTCTCTACGTGTGGATAAGCTCTTTGCGGTATGATGTGATTTTGCTGGAATCACAAGGGGACTTACTTTTGACGACCTGAACGTCTGATTTGCTTTGGATATTACTGGAACGTGGAATTTCACCGACCCTTGATTTTGAAAAAAAGAAAAAGGATAAGGGTTGGAACAAGATCTATTTCTAACACTAAGAACGCAAGAGCAATGAATTACCTTTGATGAAATTCTAAGTAAGTTTTGCTTTGACATCCTAGGATCATCTCCACAAGATTAGTGCGATCTTCTGAGGAAAACTTTATGATGTTTAGATCACCGCTACAAGCATGGACACCATCAGGTTGATGCATATCAATGAAGAAGCGATAATTGAAGTTAAGCTTAAGCTGAATGATTCCAATTGACTACGCAAGGCAAGTCTGCAATCAACAAACTGCTAGTAGTATGGATATACGAATTTCACCGTTGATCATACAAATTTCTTCCATTCACCTAATAACATGAAATCAAATTTGAGAAGTATAGAGACCATGCAAATTGTTGAATCGACACATAGAATTCACTATTTCTTCAATGAAGTTTACAAGTCTTTTGCAACAATGTCTTGGCAACAATCTTTGCCTTCTCTTTCTACTCTACTCTAACTATTTCCTACTCTCTGACTATTCACTCTTAGCTATCCATTAACCTTTACAAATGAGGAGCCAAGGCTTTATATAGGGAGCCCTTTACAAACAGACGGCTCTGACTTAGAATCAATGGCTAGGATTACAGGATAGAAACCCTAATTAGGGTTTGTTATGACAAACTTCCTTAGCCAATTAGAAAATTACATTCCTAGAGTGAGGACCATTAGGAAGCAGGGGTAGGTACACCGAAGTTTGTGCCACCTCTGATAAATTAGGTACATTGAATTTGGTCATGCTGAGGTGGACCAATCCGATCGGAGGAATGATGACTGGGATGCCACCTCATAACGCTTGTGACTTGGTTGATCCTTTTCTGCCTCTGACGTGATGAATGATGTACTTCCTTTGCTTGATGAGGCTTCCTTATTGTCAAGTCTTCCTTCTCCAGTAGCATATCTCGTCCTGAAGTGCTGGCAACTCCTTTCTTTGTCATCATGTGGTTCCTTAGTGTGGTGAAGTAAAGGTTTTGGCAACTTCTTGAACACATGTAGTCTTTCAATGCTTCAAAACACCTTGAGTCCACCTTTATGCTTTTGGAATGTCCTTGATGAGGATGGGCTGGAATAGGTCGTCCTTGTCCTAGCCTGGTCTCCTCCCATCTGCAAAACAAACCAAAAGATGATTAAGCACATATGACATATTCATTTCAACATAGCATTTTCCACCTTAAATCATTAATGAGAAGACATCAAAATGGAATTTCGTTCAATATCCTCTCGAGGGACAGGCCCTATAAAAATTTCGCTCTGGACCCTTTGGAAGGGTCAGGAGCGAATTTTGACAAAGTTTCTCAATTAAACCTCATTTTCAACATTATTCCACCAAGATCAAGTCATTCACCTCCAAAATTGCCCAGGACAAGGTTTTGCTCAAGGACCTAGGCAAAATACTAGACCACTTAGGAATTTCGCTCTGGACCGTTTGGAAGGGTCAGAAGTGAAATTTGCATTCTTTGGTCAAATTCTTCTCACTTTGTGACCATACTTGCTCAGATACATGTCCAAGAATGCCCTCAATCTCAACCAACACCAAGTTTGATGCAAAATTGGAGCAAAATGGAGTTTTTTAAGGATTTTGCTCTGGACCCTTTGGAAGGGTCAGGAGCGAAATTCACATTCTAGGACATTCTATTATTTCTCAACTCCAAAATGCCTTCCGAGGTAAGCATACACTAGCCTTCTCTCCATCAAAGCCTAGGAATCCACCCCTTGACCTCAATCATGAGCAAATTAGGTGAAATTGAGAATTTCGCTCTGGACCCTTTGGAAGGGTCAGGAGCGAAATTCAAGTTTTAGACTTATTTCTTTATTTCCTTCACTTCAATTCATCTTACAAGGCAAGAATACCTCACTCCATCTTCAACCATGCCATAGAAGTCAAAGTTTTGGCTTCACTCAAGGAGAAAATAGGTGGTTTGAAGAATTTCGCTCTGGACCCTTTGGAAGGGTCAGGAGCGAAATTCATTCCTTGCTTGTTTTCTCTTACTTAGCTCCATTCTTCTTACTTTGTTCCCCCTTGACTCTCCCTTTGGATCCTTCTCTCATGCTTGCAACACTTTGTTTGACCTCAAAATGGCTAGAAAGGAGAATTTCGCTAAAAATCATGGCCAGGGACAGGACCTATCTAGGATTTTGCTCTGGATCCTTTGGAAGGGTCAGGAGCGAAATTCTAGTTTTAGCTCAAAATCTTCATTTTTGATGGCCAAAATCCATTCAAGGGCAATCCTAGGGGCATCTCCCAACTTATCTCATCTTGATCAAGACTTGTTTTGACACAAATTTTGGAAGATAGAATAGGTTTTAGGATTTTCGCTCTGGACCCTTTGGAAGGGTTAGGAACGAAATCCTTGTTCTTGAGCTCATTCCTTCAATCTTCCACTTCAATTCACCTCAAAGGTCAAGGAAACGTTACTCCATTCCTATCTAGGCCATAAAAACCAAAAAATTGTCTTGTTATGAAGGGGAAATAGGTGATCTTAGGAATTTCGCTCTGGACCCTTTGGAAGGGTCAGGAGCGAAATTCTAGTTTTTGCTCAATTCCTTCAAATTTGTTGATTACTAGCAACTCAAAGTCATGCCTAAGGACATCTCTGTTTGCCCTCTCGGGTGAATAACTTAAGACATAAAGAACACAATGCAGAATAATGCCGTAAATATCAGACAAAGTATATCAGATGTTCTATTCATAATAAGTGTGTTTTACAAGTTACATTCCGGAGTATAAAAGGGTACCGAGGGGGTGCGAGCGCCAACCGTCGCACCGCAACTTCCACCCCTCGGTTGCCAACTAACCAAAACAATTACATGTAATTAACTAATGTTATTCCCGTGTACGATAATGCCGCCAACATCATCCCCCCCAAAAAGAAAAGTCGTCTCCAGGCGACTTACAAAAATGGAGATAATGCAACCTATACAAGATATCTGAAAGACTAGGGAGGGGGCTGAGAAAGCGTCCCTGAAGTAGAAGTGTGAGATGGCGGTGTCTGAGTCGCCAGGCGGGTACGAAGCTCATACACCTGCTGAGTGCGTGCAGCCACATCCCGTTCTGCTACGAGGACCTTCTCTAGAGCTGTCTTCACCATGTGTGCTGCCTCCAATAACTCCTCTTTTGTATCCACTGCCTCCGTCGCACAGGCCAACCGTGTCTGCTCGGCTGCCAGGCGGGTCTCTACCTCGGCCTTCGCTGTCCGGATCTCAGCCGTCTCTGTGCGGGCCACCTCCAGCTGTGCCAACAACTGCGCCCTCTCGGCTGCCCATGAGGCCTGCTGATTGGCCACCTCTCTCTCCAATGCTACTCGGGCAACCTCCCTGGCTGCAGACTCCTGCTGTGTGCGCCTCAATGTATAATAGGCATCTCGGTAGACCTGCTCGATCTCGCGGACAACTGCTGTCACCTGACTCTCCACAACGGGCTGACGCAGCCTCCAAGCCTGGAGCATCTCCTCTGTCTCCGTAGTCGGCCACCCCTGAGACTCAAAGCAAGTAGCAAACGCTGTCGGGCAGCCCACCCGCATAAACTGTAGGACGTGCTCTAGCTCCACCACCACCTGCTGCAATGCTTGAGTCTGGGCGGCGGCCACTACCCGCCTACCCCTCGTTACCATATCAGCCATGTCAGCGAGATAAGTCTCAACATCCTCCCCCGTCTGTGCCGAAGACTGGGAAATCCCTGGTGGAACGGTCATTACTGTATCCTGCTGTGAAGGTACCGCCTCCGCCATCGAAGGTGCACCATCTCCTGGTGCTTGCCCAGAGGCGACCTCCCCTGCCTCATGCCCAACTGTGAGTCCATGTGCCTCCCCTGACGAGTCATCCAAGTGGACTACCTCCGCTCTAGTCTCTCGACACGGTGAGAATACAACAGCTCCCTCCGGCTGTGCCAGTGTCATCTGAAACCGCTGTGTGAGCCAGCTCTACATAGCCTCAAGGTCAGCACGCATCTCCGTGACCGGTGGATGGTTCACTGTCATCGGCTCCTCCAACAACGAAGCCGAAACAGTCACCGCAGCGTCACTACCCACGACCTCCAACCGCACGTGAGGCTCGGTATCCTCCACCTCCGTCGGCCCCTGCTCGACCACTACCTGGTGCGGTGACTCCTCCGTCCCTGACTCTGCCATGTCCTCGGTAAGTGCCGCTGTGGTTGGGCCCAACGGTGCTCCCTGTTGCTCGTGCTGGAGGGGACCAAGTGTAACAGGCGTATGGCTCTGCCCGAAGGCCGGAATACAAGTGCCGCCTACTCCAGATGCTGGCGCAGTCGTGCCCATCAGTAACAGAGGTGGGGCAAACTGGACTCGTACAGGCTCCTCCGTTGCCTGACTGCTATCGTCCTCCTCATCTTCCTCCTCCGAATCCTCCGTGCTGCTGGACTCCCTCCCGCTGTCAGGCTCCCCTGAGGCCGAGGCCCTATCCACCGCCCGTTTCCGCTTCGCGGAAGAGTGCCCAATGTCCAAGTGCCTCCAATACATTATTGGAGGCTCTCCCGCTGCCAACGGTCCCTGTGGCCGTACCTCCAACTCGTCCTCCGGCACTACTTCCCGCATGGCCTCCAGGAATAACCCTATAGCATAATGAGGCATATAGAATGTGCGATGCTGGAGCGTCAGAAACTCATACATACGCTCTGCCAGTAACGCTGCCCAGTCATATACGATGCCATTCATTAGCCCATTCATCAGCATAATCTGAGGGAGGGCAATGTCCGACGCCCTGCCCGACCCTGTCAATCTGCTCTTGATAACATCCATGATGCACCTCCAATGGCCCTCCGCAACAAAAGTCTTGCAGATTCCGCGACTCTTCGTGGCTCTAGCCATGCTGTCCAACTCCGCTGTGGTCAAATTCCGGGAGACTAATTTAATCCACCGCTCCTTCTCCTCCTGTGTCATCTTCTTGGCCTTCAGGTCTATTTTCTTGCCCTGGCTGCCCGAAATGCCGAATACCCTCGTGAAATCCCTCGCTTTGAAGGATATAGTGACATTCCTCCGGAGGTATTCAAATGTGTTGGTGCATGTATGCTTGTCGAAGGTGTCCACCATGAAGCGTAGGGCACCCTCGTACTCCCGGATAGGGAACACGGGCATCCGAATAGCCCACTCTACTTGTGCCTTCCGGAGGTTTTGCTTTACCAAGTCATCATCGGGGGTGTCCTGCCACCATTTTCGGCATTCCAACCCATTCAAGCCCTCGAAAGTAATATTCTGTGGCGTCACTGTGTTTTTCGCACTTGCGGCAACCAGTGGTGTTTTCTGTTTTTGTTTTTGCCGACCGCTGGCATCCATGGTGCCGCCTGCGACACGTACTCCTGAAGCTAAGATCCTGATATTGCTACCTCTATCCTTCTGGCTACTACTGGAAGAAGTGTGCAGCTGTTTCTTCCAACTCCTCTTCCCGGCTGAATCCATCGATCTTCCTGTAACTGATTTGTTTAGAAAAAAAAATCCACCCTTCGTAACGGCCCTTCTCTTTTTGGCTGTCGCCGTGCGGCTGCTTGGTCTACCTGTGGCTCTTATTCCTCCCTTTGCGCCTGCTATGCGTAACCCTTGCTGTTTGGTCTACCTGTGGCTGCGTGGGATTGCTGTAGTTTCTTTTCAATCTTATTGCTATTTATGCTTGGTTCCAGTTTGCAATTAAACGGCACAAGAGTGCAGGTTTTTAACCTTAACCAATCAGTCCAGAACTGTGGCAAACAATTGATTCATTTCCGCGCCATTCACATTTGGTGATGGAGGTAGCGGCTTGCATAAACCCACCAGTATTTGCAAATATCGAACAACCCCACGAAAAACAGAAGAATCTGAGCCCCAACCTTCAAAATTTTCACAGAAGTCTCTATTTTATTCATGGACCACGGCCATTGTATCCAAGAAACTCCCTTGCTGTGCGTGGTGGCGCGGTGGTCTGGCTGTGCCGTGTGCGGCGTGGTGTCTCCTTCGTGCGGTGTGCGGCGTGGTGTCTCCTTCGTGCGGTGTCTCTTCCTTGCCTCGGCGTGGCGTTTTATCCTTGTGGCGGTGGTTCTTCCTTGCCTTCCTTGCCCCGGCGTGGCGTTTTATCCCTTTTTATGCGGCTCCCCCTTCAGGAATTGGTGTGCCGACGCCTCATTCACTGCTGCCTCCCCTTCCTTATACTCGCCATATTCTGGGGGAAATATATCTGGTTCTTCTTCGATGCTCAATACGTTGCACGATGGTGTAAATAGTTCATAATCTCCCATTTGCCAATGGAAGAGGCCATTCAAGGAGTCCTCATCGTCCCCTGAGCATGCCTCCAGTTCTAACACCCCTTCATCATTGGGCTCCATGCGGCATCTATTTCTACCCTCCGCTAACTGGTGTCCCTCGGACTCCGAGTCGGAGGAAGAGGCTAACTCCTCGCTCACCATTTGCGTACAGAGATCGATTACGTACTTCCTCCCGACGTTTTCCAAAGAAAGGGTATTCCGCTTCCAGTTATGGTTGGCTTTTGCTGCAATGAGCCACCCCCGCCCCAGGATGGCGTCATATCCTTTCTGCTTTAAGGGGATTACCACAAAGTCCAGCACGAATGGCTGCGTGCCGACCATCACCTGCTGGCCCATGAGGGTACCAATGGGTTTAATCCCATGTTGGTCTGCCCCTAGTAGGTTGAACGTAGGGGGCCACAACGTAGGCTTTCCCAACTTTTTCCATGTCGCTTCTGGGAGTACATTTACTCCTGACCCTCCGTCCACAATCGTGTCTGTTAGGGTGGTCCCTAGTATACCCATTTCTACCACCGCCGGGTGGCGTCCGCTGTTGACTACCAACAACATGGGGTCGATCGCGGGGTTCGCGACCTCCCTAACCGTGGGGTTGGTTGTGGGGCGCACGACCTCCTTCGTTTTTACTTGTGGGGGTACAGAGTTTAAAATAGCCGTTTTTAGCTGCGGCATACTCTCCAGGAGGTCTTGAATTTTCACCGGTACCTCTACCTGCAAGATTTGCCGTAATATTTCCTCTTCTCCCTTCGTCCGTGGTGGACTTGCTGTCTGGTGACTGTTCTGTCCTTGTGCGGCCAGTTCTTTTGTGATCTCGTCTCTGGCCTCCCGCACTCTCTCGGTCTCTGTGTGGGGATTTGGGTAGGCAATCTTCTTAGCCTGTGCCCTTGTGATTGCCAATACTTCTGCCTTTGTAGGTTCTATGTTCAGAAGGTGTACACCAGGCTTCGGGCAATTTGCGTCCTCGTGGTCACCTGGCCCGCACCATCGGCAGAGGTGCTGAGTGTTGGCTTCCTTCGTACAATCGCGGGCGAAATGTCCCCACTGATTGCAGGCCCTACATTGAATCATCGGCCGGCCCTTGGCATCGTACTGGATCCGGTTTTTGTTGTTGTTATTGTTATTGTTTCTTCCGCCGCCGCCGCGTCTATTATCTCGGTATCCTCCAGATGATGCCGTTGTGTTAGTCTGCTGGGCCGTACCCGCTGGTGCGGATGTTGTGGCTTGCTCTGTGAACAACACCTGGTTCGGGCTTCGGGTTTTCATATTGTATGGGCACTCCTTGGTGGAGTGTCCCATCATTTGGCAAATCTCACAGAATGCCTTCTTCGGGCAAGTACCTTTTGTGTGTCCATCACTCCTGCAGTCTGTACACCATACTTCAGTTTCTTCTGTCTTACTTGTACTCCCTTTCATGGCCTTGAATTCTCTCAGCATTCGTTCCATGTCCTTCTGGAGCGCGTGTACCTTTTTACCCGATCCGCTACTGCTACTGCTCTCTCCGTCAGAATCTTCATCATCGTCCGATGAATATCTATTACTCTTCTTCTTCCTTGATGTTTTGTATTCGCTTTCTAGATCCATCGCCCTGTTATAGGCGTCGTCGTATGATGTCAGAGGTACAATCTTCATTTTTTTCCATAGGGAGGATTTCAATCCTTCCACAAACCATCATTTTTTTAAGCCCTCAGCAGGCTGGCTCTCCATTTTACCCAAGAGTTCTTTCAATCTCCTGCTGTATGCCCGTACTGTCTCCTTAGTACCTTGCTTGGTACTATATATCTCTGTCACAATTTCGTTGTCATCACGAAGCAACCGGAACTCCTCCGTGAATTCCTTCTCTAGGGTAGCCCATGTGGCCACTTTTTGCTTATCTATATCAGAGTACCAATCTATGGCGACTCCACGTAACGTAGCTGGGAATTGCTGTACCCAGTCATCGTGGTCTGTTAGTCCGTTGGCGGACCAAATGGTCTCACATGTACGACAGTGCCGTAAGGGGTCTTCCTTGCCGTCCCCTGTGAACTTTGGTAACTTTTGTTTAATCGCCATCCCTGGTCGTCTTCCTGGAGGCGGTTGTGTCTGTCTGTGGCTGTGTCCCTGCACTGCTACCTCCGGTAGTGTTGGTGGTGTGTCCTGGAGGTACGGTGTTTTGCCTGTCGCGTGTGGCACCTACACTCGTACTGTTGCCCTCCCCTTCGTTCTGACACGCTCCTACTCCTGCTTCCCGTTGGTGATCGTCACTCCGTGGCGTGAGGGATAAGTTCCTAAACTGATCTCGAGTCTCCTCGACTAGATTTCGCTGTAACCTTGTTTCTTCTAAAAATTCTTCGTGGCTCCGCATCCTACGATGATCTGGCAACGCGTAGAAATTTTCGTCGACCTCTGCACCTTTCGTGACACCTCCTTGGTTCCCCTCGGGCCCCCCTTCGGCAGGTCGTCCTTCGGCAAGTTGCCTCAGCC
Organism: Cryptomeria japonica; assembly: GCF_030272615.1. Lineage (NCBI taxonomy): Eukaryota > Viridiplantae > Streptophyta > Pinopsida > Cupressales > Cupressaceae > Cryptomeria > Cryptomeria japonica. The sequence goes on from NC_081414.1 coordinate 473,240,441, forward strand.
TCTGTCTTCGTTCTACTTGCTGCTCTAGAATCAAAGCCCTCTGCGTGGCCTCCCACTCGTTCGTTTCCAGTTTTCTATTCCTATCTTTATTCAATAGGTTTGGCATTAATTGTCACACATCTCCATAACTCTCAATTCTTAAATCAAAACATATCTTTATTAATTCATCTGCTCAAGTACAACTCGTGTCATTGACACTTTTATTTGAAAATAAGAAGTTCACAGTTCAATTCCCTCCTGGCCTGGCGCCATCTCTCTCCGTGTCCCGTCGGCTGTTCTCCTCGTAGCGTTGTAGGATTTGTTGTCGTCGTTCCTCCTGGGCAATCTCCTCCAGGTGGGCCTGCTGTGCCAGTGATGCCTGTGCAAGCAGCCGGGGGAGGTGGTTCATTAACCGGTTTACTGCCGGGCTAACCTCCAGCGCTGTCCACACGGCACTTGGTGGGATTTCTGCCTCCGCTGCTTCTCGTCGAACGTATGTCTGAATGGCTACCTGGAGCAAAATAGAGAATTCTCGCGTTGCCGTGTCTTCTCCCGTGTACAGTTCTGTCCGCGCGTCGTCGGCCTCCGGGTTTACCTCACCAACGGGTAGGCCCATTGTGTCTGTGCGCCATCCGTGTCTTCCCTTCCCGAGTTCGTCTAGGCAATGGCGCCAAATGTTTGCCCTCTCGGGTGAATAACTTAAGACATAAAGAACACAACGCAGAATAATGCCGCCAACAATCTCCAATCCTAATTCACCCTGACCCACACTTGTCTTGGCATAAAATTGAGAGAAAAGAGAGGTTTTGAGGAATTTCGCTCTGGACCCTTTGGAAGGGTCAGGAGCGAAATTCACACTCTAGGCTTGATATTTCATCTTTTCAACTCCAATCTTCTTTGCAAGGAAAAAATACATCACTCTTCGACCAAGGAACAAGGTTTGTAGCCTAAGCAGGGAAGCAAATGAGGTTTATAAAGAATTTCGCTCTGGACCCTTTGGAAGGGTCAGGAGCGAAATTCATCCTTTAGGCAAAATCTTCATCTTTGAATGCTTTCAACCACTTCTCAAGGCAAGAACATATCAATCCACCCTCCAAAATTCCTTAGAAACCAACACTTGGCCAAAACAAGGAAGGAAATGAGAGCTATGGGGATTTTCTCTCTGGACCCTTTGGAAGGGTCAGGAGCGAAATCCTCATTCTTGGTTGATTTTCCACTTCATTTGTCCAATTCTCTCTCAAACTTGATCAATTTCAAGGTCCTTTCATCATATCCAAGGCAATCCATCATCAAACTAGCTCAAGACAAGGCCAACCTAGGGCTTAAGGCAAAAAGAAGGTCAAATGGGGGATTTCGCTCTGGACCCTTTGGAAGGGCCAGGAGCGAAATTCTCCTTCCAAGTTGATTTCCATCATTTTATCACCTCAAACCTCCTTTCAAAGGCTAGAACACCTCAAGGTCACTCCAACCATGCCTTAGAAGTCCAAAACTTGGCCATAACAAGGAAGAAAATGAGAGCTATGGGGATTTTCGCTCTGGATTCTTTGGAAGGGTCAGGAGCGAAATCCTCATTCTTGGTTGATTTTCCACTTCATTTGTCCAATTCTCTCTCAAACTTGATCAATTTCAAGGTCCTTTCATCATATCCAAAGCAATCCATCATCAAACTAGCTCAAGACAAGGCCAACCTAGGGCTTAAGGCAAAAAGAAGGTCAAATGGAGGATTTCGCTCTGGACCCTTTGGAAGGGTCAGGAGCGAAATTCTCCTTCCAGGTTGATTTCCATCATTTTATTGCCTCAAACCTTCTTTCCAAGGCAAATATGCATCCCAGTCCTCCAATCTATTCCTTAGAAGCTCCAAACTTGGTCAAGCTAAAGAGCAAAGTAGAGGAAATATGAATTTCGCTATGGACCCTTTGGAAGGGTCAGGAGCGAAATTCTTGAATTAGGTTGATTTCACACTCCATTGCCTCAATTCACCTTCAAACTTGATCAAATTCACCTCTCCTTATCACCATCAAGTCTATTTGCCACTTACTTAGCTCAAAACAAGGTCTTTCCAATGTCCTAGGCAAAATAAAGGGTCAGATGAGGATTTCGCTCTGGACCCTTTGGAAGGGTTAGAAGCGAAATTTCCATTCTAGGTTGATTTTCACCATTTCATCGCCTCAAACCTCCTTTCAAAGGCTAGAACACCTCAAGGTCACTCCGACCATGCCTTAGAAGTCCAAAACTTGGCCTAACAAGGAAGAAAATGAAGGTTATGTGAATTTCGCTCTGGACCCTTTGGAAGGGTCAGGAGCGAAATTATTACTTGGGCTCATTTCTCACCTTTTTCCTCCCTTTCTTGGCTTGAATATAACTTCTTAGGCCTCCTCCTATCATCATCAAGTCAAATTGCTCTCAAAGTGGCATTTATTTCAAGGTCTTAGTGAGGAAATAAGGTCATTCAAGAATTTCGCTCTGGACCCTTTGGAAGGGTCAAGAGCGAAATTATTACTTGGGCTCATTTCTCACCTTTTTCCTCCCTTTCTTGGCTTGAATATAACTTCTTAGGACACCTCCTATCATCATCAAGTTAAATTGCTTTCAAAGTTGCATTTATTTCAAGGTCTTAGTGAGGAAATAAGGTCATTCAAGAGTTTCGCTCTGGACCCTTTGGAAGGGTCAGGAGCAAAATTCCTGATTCTAGGCTTGATTCACTTTGGAATTAACTTGACTTTGCCCTAGACTCAACCCTTGGTGCATATCCTTCCATATCCTTACCAATTCGCTTAACCAGTCTTTTGACTTAGGTGAAATCTTGGGTCCTTGGTGAAATTTCGCTCTGGACCCTTTGGAAGGGTCAGGAGCGAAATTCAAGTCTAGCTTAAGCTTCTTAACCATTTCATCAAATCATGATGCCTAGACTTGGCCAAGGCGTCTCCAAAGGATAGATAGGTCAACTACTCATCAATCAACGCCCAAGATTTCATCACTCACCATTTTGACTTAACTCAGACCTTCAAAAAATGATATTCACTCACCAAGCTTCATCGACCTCTTCAAAAACAAGACACAATTAGCAACCATAGCAAAACTTTGCCCTAAGGAAGACTTTCAAAGATGACCCTAACCCAGAGCATCCATTGACTCACCCTAGCTAAAATAGAGCCTGCTATATTAGCGACCCCCCCCGACGGCACTCAAAACGCAAAGGCTAATAGACAGGACCCTCAAAGACCTAGAAAACAAACCCTAGAAAGCAAAAAGGTAGGGGTCCCCATTTGCAATGGGGCGATGTGTGAATACGTCACAACAGGAACCCAAGTTGAACTGTTCAGAAACAAACAAAAGTCCCATCCAACAAACCATAACCCCTATTTCTTTGCTGACGCTTTGTTAAAGATTTAGGCCCACCTTAATATCTACATATTTATGACATACAATAAAAACTATTACTTACAGTAATAGAAATATACTAAAAAGTTGTTTCAACTTCCACCAAGAATACTAGGCTCCTTGAATAAATTTCATGTATTAAGCAACATTGATCTTTTTTCTGTGTCTACAATCATTACAGTTACACTTATAATCTCTAACAGCAACCTTTGAACTGGGAAAATAAATATTGATAGGAACATTAAAACAAAATAATTATAAAGAGCAGACTACTTAAAATACCAAATATAGTCGGTCTTGATGAATTTCAAGCAGAGGAAGATAACTAAGCTCAAGATCAATAGAGATAAGAATGGTTTTCCCCCAATAATACAAATACAATTTTAGGGCATTTAATACCACCAACTTATGAATCCAAATTTTATAGTTCCATAGGCTTAAGATATTAAATTCCTTTCAACTCTGCAGTGCTCGGTGCTTATTGTATTCTTCAGTTTCAGACATGAACAGTAATCCTCTTTAGATGGCTTGAATGTGCAAAATTTTTCATCTCTTCAAACTTTGGACACGCGAGAATGTCCAAATTTATAAAATTTGTCATGTTGAAGTCCCATCATACAAATTTCTATCTTTGACAAGACCTCAACTGAAGACAATTCAATGTTGTTACCAGTGCTTAAACCACTTCAGTTACATTTTCCACGTGCTTAAGGTGGGTGGGGAGAGTCAAGGCGGGGACAAAGCTCTTTACTAATTGAGATCTTATTTGCAAGGTTCATATCATCTTTGTGGTCTCAACTATGCTGCAAACTTTAAACAATTTCTCTCCACCATTGTAACTATTGTTCAAAGCCTTTCTCCACTTAACATGATATCACTCAAACAAAGCTTCTAAGGTCGGTAAGTTTTTTACTCCCATTAATTGACAAGCCAATGCATACTTATTTTGGTATGGGGTCATTTTACTATTTGTAATAATTTTGTAGCTTCTTGCAATGATATTGTTGGGAATCCCACAGATATTGAGAGGGGGGGGGGGGGGTGAATCAGTATCTAACCGGTAATTAGAATTTCTTAACTTAAAACATGCTGAACATATTATATCAGAGTACCGGTATGCAAGAAATAATGCAATAAACAGAATCAAGAACATCCACATGAAAAGCACACCATAACACAAGGATTTAACGAGGAAACCCAGTGTGGGAAAAACTTTGGTGGGATTTGTGACCCACAATATTCACTCACTGACCAATAAGAGAATATTACTTACAATAGGGGCTTGCACATGCAGGAAGGCCTAGAGCTCACTGCTCAATGGGAAGTCTCACTGACTTACAATGTGGATTATACAAATCCAATATCTTGTACTGCTTTACAATAGCATCTATAATGCCAGATCCAGTACCGGTTGCTGCTTTGCTTCTTACATAAAGCTTTTAGCCTATATTTCGCATAATAGGTTTGTCTATATTTTTCTTTTTCTTTGCTTACAAAATGTCTACAATGATCTCTTTTATATATAAGAGTCATTTTACAATTTGCCAAGTCAGCTTACAAAGTTTTTACAATAATAAACAAAATATAATATAACAAAATCGTGTCGGCCTCTGTGCCGGTATACTTCCTTTCTTTGTGCCGGTGTTGGTGTCCTGAGTGTGATCTGTTGATGCCGGTGCACTATCTTGTCAGTGTAATGCCTTGCCGGTGCCATAGGATTGCAAGGTTGCCATCAATGACAAAACCTTCAATCACCTACAATATCTCATTAGAGTGCGCATTTGCCAACAATCTCCCCCTTTAGCATTGATGGCAACACTCATGAGAAAAATCCAAAAAGTGTCATAAAAAAGAATCTGCCAAAATTGTCCTACCAAAAATTGTGTACCAAAAAAATATGTGCTCCCCCTGAGCTGATGATCCATTTGCTGATTATTTTTCTCATTACCACTACTCCCCCTTTGGCATCAATGACAAAGGTTGTCAAAGTGTCAATTGAGTGTGGTTTCCAGCTTCATCCTTGTAATCGGTTGGTTACAATCTGAAAAAGGTCTGCCAATACCAGATTCAGGCTCTCAGTGAACTGTTTGCTATCTGAAAAAGGTCTGCCAATACCAGATTCATCCTTCACATTAGTTGAAGTGTTCTTGCCTCTTGCTCGAAAATGCCTTAGCTCGGAATCTCCACGCTCTTCGTAGGTTTGAAATCTCGGTGAAATGAAATGGAGCCAAAACCTCAAATTTATAGTATCTTTTTGCCATCTACCACATTAAATGCATGCTGGTTAAGTATTCACTTAACATTGTCTGCTGGTAACAAGTAATTTCCAACTTCTTATCTCTAGCCGAGGGAATAATAGCACGTGTCATTAGATTGCCAAACCCTCAAGGAAACTTTCTTCAATTTGATGAAGAACTTCCTGCCGGTGGAGCATTGCTCTGTCCTGCCGGTGAAGCATTGATTGGTTCTACCGGTGGAGGAGTATTCCCAATATTTAGATCAGCTTTTCTAATCCATTGTTTTGAGAATTCTTGCTTAACCTCTTCAACTTTTTCTTTGCCTTTCAAGCTAGAACTTTTGTTGTCTACTGGTGATCCTTTACTTCTACAGAATTTTGCAATATGCCCAATCTTGTTACATGCATAACAAGTTACATTATTCTTCTGAATATCTTTCTCATAACCTATGCCGGTTTGTGTTCGACACTGATTAGATAAATGTCCAAATCTTCCACAAACATAACATCTCACATTCATTCTGCTATTTTCAGAGTTGTGACCAACTTTGTTGCATTTTGAACATTGACCAGTGGGTGTGTTGATATTCTGATAATTTCTAGATCTACATTCATTTGCTCTATGACCATACTTATTACAGTTAAAGCATTTTCCATTGAATTTATAAGCATTAGGTTGTCTTACCGGTTTGTTGTGATCCCGAGTATTTGCAGTATCGGAGCTTTCACCAACTTCAAAGCCAATTCCAGAAGTGTCACCTTTAGGTTTTTGATTCTTCAGCAAAGTGCCAAGTTCCTCTAAGCTTTTCTTGAATTTTTCTTTATGTTGATTTGCAGTTTCTAGTTCTTTTTCTAAGACCTCTTTCTGTCTCATTAGTTCATTTGAGTCATTCTGAGTATGCATCAGATCTGTCTTCAACATGTCCTTTTCATAGCTAAGTCTTGTGTTCTCATTTGCTGCATCACTTAGTCTTCTGGTCAATTCTTCTTCATTCTTCTTCCTATCTTCAATCTCTTTGCAAAATCTCATAGTCATATCCTGCATCTCATTCTTTGTTGTCATGTTCTCTTGTTTCAGCTTGCTTATCTGATCATTAAGTGATTCCTTTTCATCATTCTCATTTTGCAACTTTTCACAAAGTTCTCTTCTCTTATTTCTTGCAACAGTAAGATTCTCTTGAAGTGCTTGAATGATATCCTGAGCTGCCCTTAAATCATCTTCTAGTTTGATATTTTTCAATTTCTCTGCATCATAGTCTGAAAGAGCTCCTTCCAGTTGCTTCATTAGATTTTTCATCTTTACTGGTGTCAAGATCTTCCTCAAGCTGTTAGGCTTCCGAAAATAGAGGACCAAGCTCTGATACCAATTGTTGGGAATCCTACAGATACTGAGAGGGGGGGGTGAATCAGTATCTAACCGGTAATTAGAATTTCTTAACTTAAAACATGCAGAACATATTATATTAGAGTAACGGTATGCAAGAAATAATGCAATAAATAGAATCAAGAACATCCACATGAAAAGCACACCATAACACAAGGATTTAACGAGGAAACCCAGTGTGGGAAAAACCTCGGTGGGATTTGTCACCCACAATATTCACTCACTGGCCAATAAGAGAATATTACTTACAATAGGAGCCTGCACATGCAGGAAGACCAACTGCCTAGAGCTCACTGCTCAATGGGAAGTCTCATTGACTTACAATGTGGATTATACAAATCCAATATCTTGTACTGTTTTACAATAGCATCTATAATGCCAGATCCAGTACCGGTTGCTGCTCTGCTTCTTACATAAACCTTTTAGCCTATATTTCGCATAATAGGTCTGCCTATATTTTTCTTTTTCTTCGCTTACAAAATGTCTACAATGATCTCTTTTATATATAAGAGTCATTTTACAATTTGCCAAGCCGGCTTACAAAGTTTTTACAATAATAAACAAATATAATATAACAAAATCCTGTCGGCCTCTGTGCCGGTATACTTCCTTTCTTTGTGCCGGTGCCGGTGTCCTGAGTGTGATCTGTTGATGCCGGTGCACTATCTTGTCAGTGTAATGCCTTGCCAGTGCCATAGGATTGCAAGGTTGCCATCAATGACAAAACCTTAATCACCTACAATATCTCATTAGAGTGTGCATTTGCCAATAGATATTTCATGAAGCACTAGCTTTCAACTGGAACTAAGCTTGAAATCCACAGTTAAATTCCTTATTTTAGCTATTTTACAATGGTAAACATTCTTGATCAAAGTCATATACCAAAATGCATAATCTAACATTCTTCATGTTGAGGGACACAAATTTCTATGAAGAATATTTTCTCGAAACATGCATTCAAATTCTTAAACACTGCAAATTTATTCACAGTAATCTATTTCATAAGTTAATTGTTTCCTTTTATTGTAAAAAAGTACATTATATTAATAAAGTACTTAACTTATATGATCTCAATGCGATTTTTAAGTTAATCACCATACATTGACTCACTACGAAATTCAGTTTTCGAATTTCTTGATTTGTACTCTCTAATATATTATATAATGTATATTACTATATTTTACTATCGGCATAACCATTGCACCTCCTTTTTGGCGCAAGTGCTTGTTATAATTCACTATCTTCCCTACCTCACATGTGGCTTCTTCACCAATCCTTGTCACTTTTAAACCTAAAAAGTGGTGCTCAAGGACTTTATTTGATTTTAGTATACATTTTGAAGATTGATAATATTTAAATGTTACATACATAGCAGATGACGTTCACACCAAGTAAGACCACATGGGATCACTCAATATGACTCAATACTAGTTACATACCATTTCAAATTGAAAGAGCACATGGAACAATGTCAACCAACAATACAATTAGCCTATAAACATGTAAAAAAGGTAACGTAGCTGCCTTATGGCTAGATGCTAACCACAATAGGTTTTATTGTGTTCATCGCAAGACTAGGTTTTCTCTTCAGCATCTAAAGAGAAATATAGTCATAGCACGAGTTTAACCCTCTTATTAGCACATTAGCACATTGTTGCCCTTAACCTAGAGTTTGCATAGGGATATGTGTGGCCAACTTGTGGCTAGCATAGCATAACCCTTAATTAAGTTATATGAGCATTTATAGAGTCTTATATAGGTTGTTAAGTTAGCTTGGATGGCTTCCATGGCAAAAGTATGGTATGTATAGGAGGCAGTGGCTAGTTTATTATCATCATATTGTGTATTCTGATTTTATTGAAAACTATTGGAGGTAGTGCTCCTTGAAGTGGCTTATTGTTATTAGCTATTCATAGCATATTTCCTATTATATTATTCTCCCATGTAAGTTATTTCATTACAATTTTAATTAGAGTATGATCTTTGTGTCTAGAACGAAAGAAACAAGGTGATTTTTCTTTTTTTATTTAGGAGTTTAGATTGTGATGCTCATATTTATTTTAATTTGATGAATTCCTTTTTGGCAACTTGCAGGGTTAATTAAGGACTTCAAACTTCTACAATCTAGATTTGAGATAATTTGAAGTAGTTTTGAAGGAGTTATTGCAAAATTAGATTTTTCACTAAATTTGCTTCTAAGGCTTCAAAAGTGAATTTCTTAGAAATATTTTCAAAAATTGAGTGCTAGATAGAGTTAAGTTGTAGGACATAACAAGGCTGCTACAATCCAAATTTGAGATCATTTGATTAAGTTTTGAAGGAGTTATTGCAAAATTAGAAAAACAAAACCTTTCTTTGATTTTCTTTGAGTTTCTTTGAGTTTTGTTTTTCTTACGTTAGCGTCTTGACAAACTCCGACTTGGATAGTGGAAGTATCAATGGGTCTATGTGCCTTCGATTGTTATGCTATATTGATCAAATAAATATTTGAAGCTCATTGAATCTGCTTACTTCCGTTTACTATTAAGAAGCAAAATGTATGCAGTTGAACCAAAAACATAAAAACGTGTTACCTTTGGTTTGAGCATGGACTAGGAGTCTTTAGGTGTGACAACTGGCAAGGCTTTATGTGGATTTCTATTCAAGAGATATACCCTCATGTAAATCAATGGTGACATGATGAACTAGCTTGTATAAACCATGTCGCCTTAAAGCCTAGAGCAACCATGGCTGTAGCTATTCTGGCTCCAAAAACGCACTGTCGTACACCGATAACCTTCGTGTTATACTAAAGTGGGGGATAGCGGCTGCAATGCTTCTGCCGAGCCCCGCAGCCATTCTGTGCCTATTCTGCAGTTTTTCTCTCCGCACAACACAAAAGTTATCGGTTGTACGATAGCGCGGTTTTGGAGCCAGATTAGGAGCGTCCAACAAGCATTATGTCTTACTTGATGTTAGTCACAATACACTCCATTCCACAAATTGATTAGTGGAGAATTTATCTAACGTCCTTGACTATGAATTTCATTGCATCACTAAGAACAATGTGGACATCTTCTATCCCTTCTACACATGTTCTACATCACCCAAAGAAACAATATTTACAGAATTAAAGTCACTAGTAGATTAGACATATTGTTCTCTGTAGCAAGTGAATGTCGAGATGCATTAGAATCAAATTATCAACTAGTTGCATTGCTATTATCTCAAGAGGACATCATATGAGCATATTGTTCTTCTCTCGAGTCTTGCTTCACCTCAAATGCCACACTAGCTTAAGTCCATTGCTTCTTATGAGATAGATTATAATCGTTTAGTAATGCTCTGTCTAAACCTGATGGAACAACTTTTTTGTTTTTTTGAAACAACAAACAACACTAAAGATATGATGACAACATGTTGCACTTGCACTATAATGCACACACGTGTCGTATGAAACATGATTTCCAAGGCAAGGAGTGGGACGAAAGTATAGTCACCTCTAGTCCACTCAACAAGACCAAAGATGATCCTCAAACACGAAGGCCAACCTACACAAGAGGTTGCCTGACCAGGAGGTTGTCATGCTGCTTGGAGTGAAGAACCGTTTGTCTTGTTTCCCTGTGAAAATATGCGGATAGAAGATATTGCAGGCATTGGATTGATTAAGGGACAAAACTGTATTAAGGATAAAGTAATATCACAGGCATAAGATGCAATTCATTAAATCAATAAACGATTTGGTAAAGGCAACCAATAGTAAGGGAAGTAGTGATTGAAGTAAATAGGAGACACCACCTTTCAAGAGAAAGGTCCACCTCAAGCATCACATCCCTTCAGCTATTGAGAAGGGTATAAGAAGGAAAGACAGGATGGTGGCAGAAGGATCATCATAAAATAATTTATACATCTATATCTTAAGTTCATAGCATCGAAGGGAAAAGAAGAAAAGACATGGAGTTTGTATAAAAGAGGAAATCAGAATTACATATTATCAGTATTAGAATAGCAGATTGGTATGCTGTATCGTACTCATGATCATATGCTGGTTTACATTTATGTTATGTTATGTCTGCATTCTATCAAGAATAATCAGCATATATATAAATATAGTATAAGTTGTTATAGATTCTGGTATAACTATATATAAAAGAAATATTGTCAATAAGATTTGCATTTGTTAATAATAATAAATCATATTTATACTTAATTTCAGTTATGTACATATACATTCGTAATACATGAAAGAGTATTATGTTAATGGCCTAGTCTTTAATCATCCACTATTGCCTTCGAGAGGATAGGTTGGTGTGTGTAGGGAGAGGCAGAGTAAATCCTCACAAGATAGGTAAGCCCAAGATGGGGTATGGACGGAGTTTTGAAACCTTGAGGGAGCCTACTTGTAGACTAGTTTCCAAGCACCCTATGATAGTAAATCCCCATCCTCCATTAGGGTTAGGAAAGAAGTAAGGATGGGACCTAAATATAATAATTATTGATTGTATTATGAATAATTAATTGTTTATCTAGTTTTAATAATCTGACTGATTGCATGATAAGTGTGTTGATGTATGGTTTAATAATGGGAAACAGGCTACTCCCAGTAGGGGACATTATAGAGGTACAAACTCTCCACTGAATGAAAGGACAATGAGTCACTTCCAAGCAAATACACACTTCCCAAGGCAAGGAGATGCCTTGATTCTTGATGCAAGACACTCGTCAACATAATGATGGCTTGGGAGACTCGAGATCAAGGGGACCAAGTTTCATATATAGGGTCACCTTGGAAAATGATGGACAAACACCTTTTGACGATGAAATGACAAAATTGGGCACCTTCAGGACATTAGCACCCAAACGGGACATTAATGCCTAGGGGGAGACAAGTGCCAAAGAGGGACATTAGTGCCCAGGCGTTGGAGTCCCAGTCTGGCGTTGGTGTCTAGTTTTGGTGCTATAGTCTTGTTGGGTGTTGTAGTCCAATATAGGTGTTGTAGTACAATCTTGGCATTGGTGTCCTAGCAAGTGAGCAATCTAGAGTTAGGGATTGGTCACCAGGACACACCCCAAGCACAAAGAACTCAACCACAAAGGTCTACAACATCCTAGGTACTATAAAATGCCAAAACTTGACTCGAGGAAGAACAAGAAAATCGACTCTTCTGGGTGCTAGACATCACTAAAATGTGAAAAGAGAAGATTGGGAGGTGTGTAATGGCATCATCAATGCTCCTACCTCCTGCCCTAAGCTAAAAGATGCAAGGGAAAACACTTACGACACTTTATGACTTTTGCATGACTTTACAAGGCGCTACAAAAGGGTTCGATTTGGCCCAAAAACTTCACAACACCACAGAGTTCAGCGTTTGGAGACACAACGACTACAAGGTGGGTCTACTAGACACTTCAAACAACTCCAAGACTCACTAGATTCATTTTAAGCCCCCCAAAAAGTTCCTAAGTTCATTTTTACCTTATCCATAAAATAATATTACAACTTCATTACATGAGGACTCAAATGTCCTTTCAATCTACAATTTGCATTTACTGAATAAATCAAGTACATATAGTGACCACAAGAAGAGAAGGATCCATTGAACAAATTTCGGTCTGCTATTGTCCTGACCCCAACGGTGGTTTACACACCACCCAACCACGTGGAGTCGAAAGATCTAGTTCCCCATGCTAGGAGATAGTCACAAGGCCCAAACACATGCACACATGCAAGACACATGGGGAGAAGGGCATAAACACTTCCAAACACAAAGAATCATAGATCCAGGACTCCTCGAGTCCCGAGCTGAGTGATCCTAGCCGAGTCTCAGGGATTGGGGACTCTCCAGAAACTTGCTCTAGGCAAGACTCACTAGAAATTGGTTTTTGCCAAGTCTTGCCGAGTCCTACCGAGTTTTTTGCCGAGTCTCGTTTCGGGTCAGCCTTGCTGAGTCCGCATTGAGTTCGAGTCTCGTTTCTATGCAAAGAATACATGACATTCAATCACAAGGAATACACAACATTCAATCTCAAGTAATCCAAGGCATTCAAGAATGCAAAAATAAAGTCAACACCATCACTTCATCTTTCAAGTGATACTCAAACTATGCTAGGACTAGATACTATAGAGCTTGTAAGAGAGTGTCATCATGTGTGCTTGAAGGGATGGCATCATATGGAACCTAGTACTCCCTCATACAAATGAGGATAGACAGGTCCAACATTCCAAGAGCGGACATATCTTGCCAAGTCATCCTTGGCCTATACAAGCACTCAAGGCATGATACCCATGTTTCATTAATTTCCACTTAATTAAACAACTCCCCACCCGTGATTGCTTCCGTGTCACTTTGGGCTAGGGACACGTTGGGAGCCACTCCTGTAACCCTCTCTAATACCTACATCCTAAGCTCATCACATTCTCCAACGAATGCGACATAAAACCAACACAATGCACAAATAACCCAAAACACCCAAACAACACATCATTTTCCATTTTTACAACATTTTGCACAACATGATGCAAACAGATTCGTTTTCAGATATTATTAAGTACATCTTCATTCCCACATAATAATCTATCACAATTCATCATAAATTCTCATTTTTTCATTTTCTCAAAAACACAAAAACCAAGAAATTTCACTAGAATTCCATTAAAATAGTTTTCGTTTTTCACTAAAAATTGAAATTCATGAAATCAAAACTCTAAGAATACCCTTTTGCAAAAAAAGTGTGTAATACCCACTTTTTTACATAAAAATTCACTTTTTGATCATTTTTTAAAAATTGGGCATAATAACCCCATATTTTGAAAAATCAACAAAATTTTATCATATAAATTTATATTCACTCAAATTAAATGAAACAAAGTGCAAGGAAGAGTAGTAACATCCTACCAATACTAATGAACCTTTCAAAACAATTGAAATGGAGCATAAATGAAGAATCAACAAAATGCCTCAATTTCTAGCAAAAACCTCAAATGAAGGATCTTTGAATATGGTGAATGAAAGCACACACAATCACAGGTGCAACTTTCCCTCCCAATCCTATCCCAATGCAGTTAATCCTATGCAATTCGGTGCTCCAATGCTCTCACAATGAACAAATCAATTTTCCTCGAAAAGAGGGTTTTCACTATGCTCATTTCTTCCCAAAACTACTAAGTACAAAAATGAACAACGTTTTTTCCTATTCAACCCCAATTCCAGTTTTATTCTTTAACTTGATAACAAATAACCCTAATGTCACCCAAACCCACACATGGATTGCATTAAATCCTCATTTAAATTTTTTTTTAAATTGCAAATCAGCATATTTCACTTTAAACTTACAAAAAACAGGAATCTAAACCAAATATTAAATCACATTCGCTAGGCATTCACATAGGGTTGGGGTTCTCGAATTATACCAATCATCAATATTTAGGGTAAATTATGGAAATAACATAAGAGGAAACCGTACTTGAACTGAGTACAATGGGTAAGACAACAATTATGGCCAATGTGACATCTCCAATATAGCCACAGTTGGGGTATAACTTAGATCTGTGGAGCTAGGTGAAGAAATAACCTATACCTGAAACCATTCCACAAATGTCAAGTGTACCTATATATATATATATAGATAATAGCTGAAGCATAGTAAAATCATCCAATGAGGTTCAATATCATAATAAAAAATTCATCGCATTCAATTGATATAAATCATGTTGGCATTTAATCACAACATAAATACTAATGTCTCAAAACATCATAAAGTCGTAACCACATTTAATCCACATATAATTAATGTCTTGCACATCGTTGAATTGAAGCATAACAATAATAATTATGTAGACTACCATCTCACATGCATCATGGAAGATATCACCCCAAAAGAATACATCGAGTCCTTACAAGGAACTTGGTACAATAACTTACTTGCATTGCAATGCACATAATACCAACAATAGGTTGAGGGATCCTCATCTCGAACATGTGGGAGATCCACACACACAAAGCAAGGCAAGAACATAAGTCATAAAGAAATCGGTGAAGCTTTATCACTGTTGCCCATATACATCAAGAAACACAAGCACAAAGACGACCTATGCATCCTACGACATAGTCGGAAAACAATGCGGAGATGTATATGTCTAGGCTACAAACGGAAAGGCATTACATGTTTTGACATTCTTTTTTGATGTTTGAACATATGATAATATTTTTTTTTTTGTTGCTTTGCCCTTATACCATGAAACAAGTGCACTTTCAAATTGTGCACATGGGACTCACCATTTGCATTTGTCTCCCTTGTTTTTGCATAACATATGAACAGATTTTTTCAAAAGTGAGGGTCTTGACTCTCATCCAAAAGATTAAAAGACTCCACTAAAGTTTAAAACGATTGTGCCAAACAAATTATTGATGACCATAGAAATTGTATTATCTTCATATTGGTTTATTGATATTACTAGTTGATCTCTTAGGTCTGTCACCCTAAGTAGATGCTTTGATAGTGATCCATCCTCACCTAACATAGTAGAGAACAATAGATTTTCCAAATACAAGACTAGACATTGTTCAGAAGTTTGATGTCTACTTTTAGATTCTCCCAAAGATAACTAGTGGAAATGGCATTCCAAACTTCTTGGATCAAGATACCAGAAATGGACAATTTTAAAACCAAGGCGTCTTTATGACAATTATCAAAATCTGCAATATTTGAAGACATTCTGGTTTTTGTTTTTAGAATTATTCTGTCACAATTCTAATGCTCAGGAATGGTTAGTATTTGTGACTCTGGACATTAAAGTGTTGGCATGTCAAGTTTAGGGCTTTAGGTAGAACATAGTTTTGTATATTGGCCATGACTATGCAACCTTACGGTTTACAGCAACTTCCATACCTAAAATATTCAGACTGATGTAGGATTTTTTAGAAAAAATGTACAAAATTTGTATGTTCTCAGAATGTTTTTTGCAAAGGGTTCGAAAAAACTCAGTACACAATGTACTTTCTAAAATTACCCCTTGATAGCTGTCTCTTTTTCTTCGATTGGCCATTGACAGCAAACAGTCAGCCCTTAACAAAAAATTACAATTGGGTTTCAACTAGAGAAATACAGCAAACAGATTTGAGAATCAATTTTTCAAAATGTACTGGACCACCATTCATCTGTACAAATATGGTACTCAGAAAACTCATCAGCATGAGTACTGCTCGTGCACACATTGTGCCGCTGTTCATTTGTACGAGTGTTCATCTGTACTGCAATTTGTGTCTCTTTGGACAGCTGGTTCGACAGCATATTTCTCTTCCTTGTGATCACAATTGCCACTTAAGATGCCAATTTGATGCTGATTGGTCAGAACTCCTTTTACAGCAATTATCCTATCCCTTGAATCCTCTTCCTGGTCATTGTACCCTCTCCAAAGCATCCCTCGTTCTGGATCAGCGTATCCTTTCTAGCATTTCCTCTCTTTGATACCAAAATGTTGGAAGAAAGAATGTATAGAATTTTAGAGAATTGGATGGCACACACCTAATGAGCGTGACTTGTATCTATCCATAAATTAAGTTTTTGATGTTTTTGTGCAATGGAACTTACTGTATTTGGTTTGGGACAAACATTAAAATGTTGACAATCCATTATTGTTATATTGGGATACACCTTGATTTGATTCTAGCTTTATTTTTGGAACACTTATCGCAGTTTTTGGCACATGTTCTTTGCCTAGGAACAAGCCGTATTTTTACATTATTCTTGCATTCAAAATTTTCTTTACAGGTTATCTTTAATTTGTCAATTAGGTGTTGGATTTTAAGCATTATATTAATGTTTTTGCACAATGAAAACTAAATCAATTATCGTGTTGATCTTGGAAAAAATTCACCAATATACAGGGCAAAGCGATGAGGTGACAAGTAGTCACATGTTACTTGGAATTTGGGCTCAAAAAGGCTGCACGGGTCAACAAATACTGGCTAATCTTGGCTTTGATGAACAGAAGGCCAAGGAACTTTCTGTGAGTTCCAAGTTCTTTTCCTTGTTTGGAAATGCATCCATTTAATTTTATTTCAGGTTAATCAAATATTTTTTGGGAGCGGCTTGAAACAATTTTAACGTTCTCTAGCACTAATATTTGTATGAACGTGATGATTTTACAGCAGATAAACGAAATGGTGAGAACAAAATAAAAAAGCTCCTTTCCCCCTACAGTATCCATTTTGGGTCACAAGGAATAGGAAGGTCTATGCATGCACATTTTGGTTTGTAGTCTTGATCTTGAGTAGAATTCAACATTCTTCCAATATTCACAGTTGCTGATCCAAGCTGAAAGTAATGTAAAGTGTGTTCTATCCCTTAAAATGAAAATTTGGCTTCGAGAAATACATGGAACAACATTGCTCGTATGGCTGCTGCCAATAAAATCAAAGCGTTTTGCATTACTTCATATTTAGACAAATGATCAGGCAAAGCTTAATTGTGGTAATCATATGTTTGCGAAGTCAGTCACAATAAATATATTCGAACACATACAAAGTAAAACGGGAGATACTACTATTTTTGTTACTCGAGACTTTCATGAAACTAGGATAAAAGCATATGTATATAGGCAATAGCTTTTTTATGAAATCCATTGGGTAAGAGCATTTATATGGTTTTTGGTAGCTAATCTTATCTCGCAAGGTATAGCTAATCTTATCTCGCAAGGTATTCACTCCAAGGACATTTTTTCGTATTATCTCGTTATTTTGAAGAAGAGGCGGCAATTCAAGTACGAATCGTCTTGCAAAGATTTGTTAAATTTTAAAAACCAATTTTGTGAGTTAGGGACAATTCACCTGTATGTATGTGTTCCATCTCAAGGAATCTTGGGAATATCGATGCGCTTGCTTATTTGCAATGAAGTTGATATTTTTTCTTTACAAAATAGTTTCAGCTTGTAGGATATGATTTATATGAATCGATAAGGTTAGTCAACATTTATGATAAAAACGAAATGACGGTAACTAAAACATAATGAAAATCGGTTTTAATGTTAATAATAATAAATTGCATGCACCCAAACTGACTTACATTGGCAATAGCCAAAACAATCAGGAATCTAGTTGTGTGAAAATTGATTTTAATGTTCATAATGATAAATTACATCCACCTAAACTGATTTAAAGTGGCACCAGCCAAAACAAACAAGATGGTGTATAAATGACCATGCTTGTTGCTAATGGAGTTGATGAGGTAACATATGGAACACTAGTGATATCAGAGCTCAATTTATTATACGGTTATCTCAAAGGAAATGTATTTGGTTACATTTATTCTCTAAAACTTATACTATGATGCATGGTATATAGGGAGCATTATGCACTATTGTCCAAATTAATTATAACCTAATTTGAAATCAAATGGTCAACAAAAGGATCTATTGGGATCTTTGTAGTTTAATTTGTTTGCTAAATACATTAGAACATTTTCTCAACCACTGAAGAAATTAACACTTCTTAAATGCCTTTAATTATCATAAGAAGATGACACTTATTAATAAGTTGTGCAATGAACCTTCAAATTGAATGTAGTTTTCCTTGTAGTGATCAGAGTTGACTAATATTTTTTGGTGGAGGCATCTCTAAGATAGCTATGACCTTTGCTAGATCAACTTCAATACCTCATTGTGACATAATGTACCCTAAGAACTTCATAGAGGTTACTCCAAAGACACATTTCTTGGGATTCAATTGCACTTTATACTTTTCTAGTCGAGTGAAGATTTTGTCTAGGACATCCAAATGGTTTTCTCTTGTGAGCAATTTATCCAAGAGGTCATCAACATAGTGTTCCATTAAAGCATCATATCATGAAAAATAGTGGTCATAGCCCTTTGATAAGTAGCACCAGCGTTTTTGAAAACAAAAGGCATGACATTTCAACAAAATTTTTCTCAATGACATGTGAAATTTGTTTTATGTTGGTCCTTAAATGCAATCTTAATTCAGTTTTAGTCGGAGAATCCATCCACGAGTGATAACATTGCTTGTCCAGTCATAAGATAGACAATTAAATCTATGTTGGGTAATGGAAAATCATTCTTAGGACAAGCTTTATTGATGTCTCTGAAATTCGTACATATTCTAATGTGACCATCTGGTTTGATACAACATTCAAAATCCATTTTGGGTAATCTATTGGTCTGATGAAACCAACATCAAATAATGTTTCAAGCTCAACCTTGACCAAAAGTGCTACTTGTAGATTAATTTTTCTCAACTTTTGATTTAGAGGTTTTGTGCCTAGTGCAATTGTTAAGTGATGCATGGCAAGATCCAAATCTAGACCAAGGATATTGGTATATAACCATGCAAAGTTGATATGACATTTCTTGACAAATATGACAAAGTTGGAATGCTCTTGTTTTGTCAATGATGTTGCAAGATAGATATTATGAGGATCTTCTTCATTCCTAAGGTTGGTCACTATTGTCTCTTCTATTTACATAGGTGATCGCTCATGATATGATGTTTAGTGGAGAGTATCAAGCCTTCCATCCTCTAGCAAAGAGGTTTTCACCATCCAATATATCCTTTATTTTTACTTTTTTATGGTCTAATATTGTCGTAGTGTAGTTTTCACCATAAGGTCTTTTATTATTTATTTTTATATTTTTGTGATTGAAAGGTGTGCCTCTCCAAAATAAGCCACATTGTTGAGTTTAATGACAAATCCCACTCCATGGTCCTCGATAGGGAGATCATCTTGAAGTCCAAGGCAATCAATAGTGGCCTCATCAGTTTTTAATGTATCAAGTTATGGATGCCCTTGTTGGTCCCAATCTATGAGCTGAGGGTGAACAAGTGGAAGGCCATCACTTTGGTCGAATTCAAAGGCAATGAGGGTAAAGATGCATGAATCTTCATAAATGTCAATGATATCATTAGGGTCACTGTTGGTACTCTCCTCACCAATTTTGATTGTGGAGGTAGTTTGATCGACACTACTAGAAGGACACTCAGTATCAAGGGTTCTCACCTTTTGTGGTTTAGGCCCTAAACCTTGAGATGTAGAGGGTTTGGGATCCCACAACGTTTTTATCCATGCTTCGCCACTAACATGCTTATCTTGAGGGATGGGATGGTCTACTCTTGGCATGATCTGTGTTTGCCCAACCTCGATTTTCTCTTCAAAAGTAGGCTCACCAAGTTCTTTGAATGTTTCCTCGAGGTCATAATTGCTAGAGAATTTATCTGAGCCTCATTCCCATTCTTTAGAATCTGTGGATGGATAATATTCTTTGGATTGTTCATTATCTTTGGTAGAAGTAGATGAGACTATTTACACTGTTTCTTGAGTTTTAATATTAGGACCACATAATCTTAAAGGTGTGTATCCTAGTCCTTTAGTCCTTTGTTTCAGGGGTACTAATTTAGCTAGAAGAGGTTCTACCATTCCTTATTTTTGTAAGCCAAGAGGACCTTTACCATTGTATTCCATTTTCTATAAGAACTTAAAACCATTACCATAGTTTTTAATAGGTATTTTGATATCATCTTGATTTGATTATTCCTCTGGTTCTTTAAATGGTATTTTTAAAAGGTCTCCATCTTCCATTTCATCCCATCTAGTAAAGGTTGTAGGATCCCATTTAATAGTAACTATTGTCATAGGTTATGATGACTGTGGTTTGCCATAAGTCTTAAGGGAGCCCATAAGTTGTCTAAGATACATGGATTGTTGCAAATTATACTCTCCCATTCCTTTTAAGTGACCTTGGCCTTGATCCCAGGTTTCTTGGAAGTGGTATCGTTTAATGATGTAGGATCAACATAGGACGAAGATGAACTGGCTTCTCGATTGATAGGCATTGTAGCTTCAGGCTTAGGACAAATGTTATTGCAATACAAATATGAATTTGGATAAGAGGGAATGGTAATTTCTATTCCATTATATGAAAATTTGATGCATTGATGGTATGTAGAAGGAACAACTCTCATGACATGTATGCAAAGATGACCCGAAAGTATGTTATAAGTGAGATCGAGGTCTAAGACTTGGCAAACCACATCTTTTACTATAGGCTTAACTTTGATTGGCAAGGTGATTGTTCCTTTGGATGAGCGCTCTTCATCATCATAGGCTTTGATTGTTGTCTTCTTTAAATATACATCCCCTTTAGAGAATCCTAATGCTAGAACTAATTTCAAGTTATAAATGTTTAAATCCTCTTCTTCATCTACCAGGACTCGTTTTATTCAATGTTTATAGATAAAAGCTTTGATGTGGAGATGTGCATTGTGAGGTTGTTGGTGAGATGTATCATCTTGTTCCATTAATGTAAGGTGATGAGGTGAGGAGGGGTGTCCCACTATGGCTTGAAACTGATCCACATGTAGGTCAGTAGGTACAAAAAAATCTGTAATGCTTTGTCTAGAATAATCTTATACAAAGGGGATATATGTAAAAGCTCGAGATTGGATATATGGGTAGGTGTTTTTTTAAGTTGATCAATAAGGTCATGTCAGGTGGATGAGGAAGTAGGTTTGGACACGAAACCTTGCAAAGTCTATTTACCTAATAGTTTGTTACAATGCATGTAGGGGCTTTATCTTTGGCAATTATGGTAGAGACATGATGGTCCATCTCAGTGTTGTGGTTGACTATATACTCATAGGAGAGATTGGCATAATTAGCATTGGCATTAGAAGTAGTCTTGGGAGCTTTTCCCTTATCATGTTTGGGCAACAGATCCTTGATCACCACACGTTCTTCATTGGATGAATGACCTTCAACTTCAATTGTGCCACTCTCAATGAGATTCTTAAGATTATGACAATTGCTAGTCTTGTGCCCTTTGTTACAATGATATTTGCGATACTCATTGTCATTCCACCATGATAGCTTGATCCTAGGTTCAAATGGTTTCGCTTCTGGAATGCTAATGAACTTATTAGCAATAAGCTTTTGCAATGTTGATTCAATGGGTTCACCCAAAGGTGTAAAATTTCTTTGTGAATGGGTTTTGTTGCCCTTTGGGTATTAACTTGATTTCTCGTTGTACTAGCTCTTGGAAAGCTCAACAAAGGTTAGGTCATCTTAACCATATTTGCATCTACAACCCCAACATAACGATGTTCTTATTTTTGTTCCAAAAGTGGGTTTTTCCTTATTATTTGAATTGGGGTAATCTTTGTTAACTTTGTAGATCTTGATGGTACCTTGCTCAAGTAGGATCTTTTCAATGGATAGACCCTTTTCAATGACTTCCTAAAATGTTGTCAAACATAATTTTTGAAGCTCAAATACAATCTCATGATTCAGGTTCTGCATGAACATCTCAACCATCTGTTTTTGTAGAATACGACAAGAGCAATGGCTAACCAAACTTCTCCATCTTTATAAGAAGGATGAAAATGATTCTCCATTACGTTACTTGATGTTACATATATTTGTCATGGAGACCTCATACTCAATATTATAGGGGAAGTGTATAATGAATTTATCAACCAACTCACCCCAAGACCTAATCCCAAGAGGTAATCGTGAAAACCAATCCATAGCTTGTCCAATTAGGTTGCATGGAAAGAGGTGCACTAGATAAGAATCATTGTGATCCACCTTTATACAAGCTGTGAAGAATTATCTAATATGTTATTTATGATCACCTTTTCCTCTATACTTGTCAAATTTAGGCACATCAAAATCAAGGGGAAAGGGTAGAATGGGTATAGACCCATCAAAAGGATAAGGACAAATATCAATTCTTGATAGGGGTCCCTGTTTGCATGCTAGCCAATTGTCATTGTAATTCTCACATTTTTTGCAAATCCCCATGAGGTTGTGCCACATCTTTTTGAGCCGTCCTTATGACTATTCTATCGGGTGGACGGGGAGGAATATAGAAATTGTAGTGACCACAAGGGGGATGGATATAAGCTTGATATTGACCACCAGGTGGAGGAACATAGTTATTGTATTGATCCTCAGGTAGAGGTGGAGAAGGAATGTAGTTATTTGTTGTGACCACCTGGAGGAGGGACATAAGTTTGATGGTGTTGGTATTCATGGTGGTTGTGGTTGGTATTATGATTATTGGTATGGTCGGTATTGGAAGTGTGATATTGGTTTTGATTATTGGATGGGCCATTTTGGTTATTGGTAGAAGTATGACCATGATTTGGACCATGAGGTCCACTATTGCTATTTAAATGGTTGTTTCAACCATGCATGAAAAGAGTGTAACATGAGGTCCACTTTGGTCTTGTTTCGTATGCATTTGGTCATCTTGAAGGGGAATAGTTGGATTTTGGAAAAGGATGAAGGTGACTAAGGCAAGGGGATATCTCCAAATCTAGGTCCACTAGTACCAAAATAATTTTGGTTAACTTCCTTAAGTTTAGACACATCAAAATTGAGATGTAATTTGACACCACTTTGAGCAAGTATAAGAAAGTAATGTTGTGCATCTTGATGCAACATGGCGAAAAGCATCCTATTGCACCTAGAGTTGACCATAAAGTCTTGATTTTTTCCTAGGGTTGGGGAATCATCCTCTAAACTACTGTTATAACCTTGGTTTCTA
This sequence comes from Cryptomeria japonica, assembly GCF_030272615.1. Classification (NCBI taxonomy): domain Eukaryota; kingdom Viridiplantae; phylum Streptophyta; class Pinopsida; order Cupressales; family Cupressaceae; genus Cryptomeria; species Cryptomeria japonica. Next base: position 473,263,958 of record NC_081414.1, read on the forward strand.
ATAGTCCTAGTATTATAAAACTCCTACTCGTCATAAGAATAACTATCCATGTTTTGAGACCTTTAAGCTTCTGGGGCTTCTCTTTTAAGATTTTGGGCCTTAGTTTCAACCATAAAAAGGAAAGGTTTGACATGTGGGCTAAAATAGCAAGATGGCAAGAAGGATTGTAAATACTAGGATAAGTAGTGTCTCGAATGACAAAAGGTCAAAAGTTGTCTTGCAAAGTCCTAAGATGAGACTCAAATAATGACAAGATTGGGACTATGATATATAGCCACAAATTGATAGCTTAAGCAAGATATGGCTTCCTAGGAGATGATAATTCCAAGGTAAGTTGACTTTGCTCAATAAATTGAGATGGTATCCTACCATGAGAGATGATAGATCTAAGTAGAAAACCACCTAATGATGTTGAGGTTGATGCAAGATAATGAGAACAAAAGGCAACTTTTTTGAACTTGACAATATTGATGTTTTGGATGGAATTCGAGGACTAAAGTGGAAAGGAAGCAATGGTGGAATTGATAGTTGTGTGACTAGGAATTCTAATGAATCAACATAGAAGCTCTTGAATCTCTTTAACTAGACACAGGATTAACTACCAAATACGTAGTTACACAAGCTAGGTGTGTGGCAAAAGTTCTCATATACACATGAATAAATCTTAGATACATAGGTATAAGTCTTAGATACTCGGGTATAATAACCAAGAACATGACAAAAATGCTCAAATATGCATCAAAAAGTGTTGAACACATGTCAAAAAGTGTCAAATACATGGTTTTAATGAAAATGTTTGCCTAATGTCTATCTAGGTTTGTTTTGGGTATCAAATGTGACCAAATTGGAATGTTTGATGATTATTGTGGCAAGAAAACACCAAAAACAAGAAGACATAATGGTTGTTGATATGATTAATAACAATAAGGGTATGGCCTATGCTCCTTAAAGCCCAAATTTCCACTGGTCTTAGCACAAAAGAAGACATGCCTAATATTCTTTATACCTAAGGTCAAGGCTAATGGCAACAAACTTATGCCCGCACTTGGAATCCCTATCAAATCAAATGTGAAAACACCTAAAGGGGTGTTGACATTCATGTCTTTGTGAGAGACAATAGGTAGGGGGCTCCAAAACTAGAAGCATGACCCAATCACCCTCTTTCTAGAAGCTACACATATCTTATACAACCCATAAATTTGTATCTCATCTCAAGGGATCCATATGATGAGTAAATTCAGGGTGCATTCTACATCCCTTGCACTAAGCAAGACACCAACAATCCCAATCAAAAGGGTGGGCCTCTACAACAAAATTTCTAGTCATTGTTTGGGAGGCTTGTGTGTCTACACTCGCTAGTAAGCCACTTAAGACTTTAGTCAACCTTATGTGGCTCTAAGTCCACCCCAAATTTACACTTACGACATACAAACCCAAGCTAGGCTCTGGTTTTTACCTTTACCACTTATATAACAGGCTGAAGGAAAAGTTGATTTGGTTCGTTCCCTTTTGGAGTGATCACTTCTCCAAAGCCAAGGCATCTACACAAGAAAAATAAGATATTATGATTTCTCTTACTCCCAAGGTCCATGAAAGCGAGGGGGGAGGATACTTTCACAATGCCTTTGGGTTCTAAACATAAAGCATGCAAACACACAATACACAACAAACAAGAGTTCATTTTAAAGTACCAAATCCAAATGTGAGATAATCTAAGAAAACATGAACACTCAACTAGCTACCCTTGCAAAACCACAATTAGTAGTTGCAAAAATAACCCCTTTAGATCTAGCAAAAAAAGATTCATTGGTGAATGTGGGGCCTTCTACAACTGATTGACAAGCTGCACCACTTCATTAGTACCAACAAGGGAGCCAAATCAAAGTCAAATCTGAAAATGCAAAAGATGAAAGGCAAAATCCAAATGACAAAAGCCAAAAATGTTGTTATACTTTTTCTGAAACGTGGACATAATAGACTGATAACTTGCAAAATCAAAAAAACCTGCAAAACCAGAGATGCAACAAATATTATCTACAGACATCAAAATATACCAAAAATGTTTCAGAAATATAAATTGACAATATTATAAAAACCCTAGGTTAACCAGAAATGTGGCAATAACAACCACATATGTGTCATAAACTGTCATACATTCAGAAAGAAAAACCAAATACACATCAAAGTAGGAAAATAATAAATTTGCAGGAAACTCTAATTGACCAAAAAGGTGGCAGGATCTATCGTATATGCATCGGCAATGACTGTAATACACCAAAACAAAGTAGAGATGCAATGACAAAGATTTTTGATAGAAAATACAGAGACACAATAGAAATTGTTAGAAACATAAAAAAGGAAGAAAACCGTTGCAAAATATGACCTGCAAATTTGAAAACACCTAAAACTCAAGCAAAAATGTTAGGAACAAGGGACAAGAGTCCCACTGAGTGTGCCACAATGTTTATTTCAAATTTGAACTCTATTGTTAACCCTAACTAAGATCCAACCAAACCTTAGGTATACAAATGCATTCAACAAAACTCAGTGGAGATCTCAAATACATACAAATGACAATGAAAGAAGAAAAGTATACCTTCATATGCATCGAAGGATTGTCTCCATTGTTCTCCTATCATCTATGATCTTGTATTCAATAATATTGCTCTCAGATTTGTGTTGCACTTGCACAAGAGCTCTAAGAAGAATGGATGTGGTTGTGATGATGTATGCTTCTGATGAGGCATGCTCTAGAATGATTTTAGTAGAGTATAGGTGCTCCAATGATTACTTGATTATGGATAATGAGAGGAGCAAGCCTTTTTTATAGAGATCATCCTAAGAAAGGAGGCTTTGGATCAAGAGGTCAAAGATGAATGGCCATGATCACATAGATAAAAGAGACTCAATAAGATTTGAGGGTAGGTAAAGATGAATGAAGGAGATTAAGAGATGAAAAGGTAAAAGATAAGGGTGAATAGGATTAAGAGGTTAAATTGAAATGAAGGGATAAGATTAAGGAGTAGGTAATTTAGGGAGACATGTTGTCATGTGCATAAGAAGAAAAGGATAAACAAACTAATTAAATAAATGAAAATATTTATTTAATTAATAGAGGAAAGATTATATAAATTAAATAAATAAAATATTTATTTAATTTAAGAGAGAGGTAGGATTAAATAAATAATAAATATTTATTTAAATTAGAAAGAAGAGGCTTAATGAATTAATTAAATATAAGTATTTATCTAATTAATAGACGACATTAGGATAAAAATAATTAAATAAATATTAAATATTTTTTAAATAAAAGACAATTTTAGGTGTCTACAAGAAGAAATATATTTATGAAATGAATTATTAAATAAATCAAAATAATTTATTTAATTATAGAAGATAATGTTAGCTAATTAAATAATTAAAATTATTTTTTAATTATAAATGTCAAGGAGGGAAATTTAAAATATAATTAGAAGAATTGTTGGTTGAAAATTTTGTACACTTAGGGGATGTGCAAAATTGTGGTTTCAGCCACAATGTGTGAGTATGATAGTCTCCTAGTTTAGGGAGGGCTCCCCCTATCTACAAACTAAACTAATCTAATATGGGTGAGACAATAGTCTTTCTTCTTCTTTCAAGAAAAATTGTATTCTTTCCTCTTCAAAGAAAAGTAATAGCAATTGGAAATAAAAAATAGCAGTAACTTATAAAGGAAAATGAGAGAGGAAATGAAGTTTCCTAAAAGCACAAAGACTTCCGTCACCTCCTTCGAGACAAGAAAACAATATCAAGCGCAAAGTCTTGAATATCTAAAATCCTATCTACCCTTTTATAACAATAATTTTCAAGAACAAGTGCAAGGTACAACAACATAAAGTCTGCAAATATAATGTGCTTCTAAGACTCAAATGAAAATTATCACAAGCACAAAGTCTTGCAATACTTTACAACTTCAAATTGTGAACTAAAACTAATTTCACCTTAAATATCTGCAACACAAAGTCTGTAATTATTTGGGGTGTAGCTCTTTCCAACAACCTTCGACAATCTTAAGTAAGCACAAAGATATATCTCACAATGACACAAGAACACAGTGGGAGCTAAGCAAGATTTCAACACAAATTCTAAAATCTTACACTTCTTTATATTACCCAGAAAATGAAAATTTACAAGTATAAAGCTCAGAGTCTTTATGAGTATAAAATCCTCCAGAATTTACTTGCAAAAATATAAGAAATACAATAGATTCCCTCAAGTATATATAGGAGATGGAGTTTGAGAAAAAGGTGGGAGGATCCTAACCAACTTGAGAAATTCTCTCAACCACCATGACTTAAACCAACTACAGTCCTAATCTAACTCAACTTGTAGTTGCTCAACATGTAATTACATTTTATAGAAGTGCAAGTGAAAGACACACTTGCAATCACAAAATTCATCTTTACATGTAACTTGTCAAAAGCAAAATGCATAAAATAAATACTAAGTGTCCTGAGACACTCTTTATTCCTTTTTATTCCTAAGCATGAAAGATTGGAAACTGTTGATTGATCTTTTCAATTTATCTGGATCGGGCCCTGAAGTATTCTTGGCAACTGCAACAGTCTTGATAATTACATCATAATAGATCACTGTCGCTTCTTTATGTTCTTCAAGAACAACTTGCATTTTATCATAAAATACTTGACAGATCATAAATCTATGGATTGAATCCACAACAAATTGTCTTGCTTCTAGTTCCTTGCGGAGTCTTGAAACCCTCTCTACAAGTACCTCATCTGCTGCAAGCAACTCTCCATCTGAATTTAGAATCTTACAAGACATTTTATCAAAATTAGAAAGTATGCCTTGTTCAACCTCGCCACTCATCTCAAGTGTCACCTGAACACATTTGATGAGTTCTTTGATAACCAATGATTTATTTGTCAAAAGTTCATGAAATTCTATGTACCATTTTTTGTCAGATATTATCATATTGTTGCACAATACCTCTAACTTAGTCTGATCCATTTGATACTAGATCTTCAAATCTTCTTCAATTGAGCTAAGGCTTTGCTCAAAAACTTCCAAAATCTCATTCAATTTGGTTCTTGTTGCTCTAATGCTGCTCAAAACATGCAAAGCCTTCTTCACTACTTGGGTACTTTGATCAATCAAATGATCAACCCAGGTATCAACTGCTTTGGCTTTCTGAGAAACCTTTTCCATTTGTTTAACAGATTCGTCAGAAGTAGAAGAAGTCAATGGGTCAACCTGCTCTGAAGAATTTGTTATCTTCTGAATTAATGTAATGAGCTGTGAATTCTTCTCTTTAAGCTCATTCTTCTTCGCCAATAATTCATCATAATTCTAGACCAAGAGGGCTACTGAATCCGTGGCATCATGCATAACACCTGTATGCGTCTTCTTACCGAGTTGTATCCTTGTGAGCCTGTAATTTGACAACTGCATCTCTTCTGGTGGCTTTTCAACTAGTGGCTCTGCTACTTCTGCATACATTGTCTTATTCTTATCCACCACCATCCGTGAAACTGTCTTTTCTTTCTTCGCTGCTTCGGGCTTAAGTTTTGTAACTTGTCGAAAATCAAAGATATCAGGAGAAATCTCTTGCTTCTTCCTCTTTGGTGTGATCGAATTCAACCAAGGGGGTAGTTCTAATGAGCTCATATTTGAGACAACAATGGTGGCTTCTAAAAGAACAAGTTCTACCTGTACCATAGTTGTGACTCGAGGAGAATTTTATGTTTGAACAACAACAATTCTCTGCTCATGTGGTAACTCACTACTTGCCTTTGTCATGAACTTTTCAAAGTTCAAAGTAGAAGTATCAACCTCAAGAAAGGAAACATTGGACATGGCCACATAAGAGGGATTTATCTCAAAAACATTCTCAAGACTGCAATGAGACATTTCGACAAATAATCCTGTGTTTTGGATTAAGGCAAAACAGGTTTTGAAGGGACGCCGAAACCCTTTACAAAATGATTCTAAGAGGAATAGAATCAGAGATTAACATCCAAAACAAAATAGGTTGCGTGGAAAATCATTTGAAAGAGCAACCAAAGAGACATCAAAAGCCCAACTGGGCACAAAAAGATAACAAGGATACCAAACCCAAACATAGAAAAAACCAACAACCATAAATCAACACAAACCTAGTTACATAAGGCTTTTGAGGGTCTTAGTGACCTTAGCCTCAAGGACATTCATTATATCAATAACAGTCTTAATAGCTTTGTAATCCACATTCTAAATAGCCACCTTTTTCTTCAATATTCCCACTAGTCGTTTTGCAGGGTGCTTCTCCACCTTGAGCCGCCTCAACATCATCCCCAATAATGACAACAACCCTATCCTATTACTCCAGACTATTCACGACAGTGTTCATAACAACTGCAGTCTGTTTGACAATCTTGTGACTGCTTGCAATTATAGTTTTGAGGGTGTCCTAGATCTTGTTATAGCCTTCCTCAACACAGATAATGCAATCCTCTAGCCTTTTCTTTAGCTTATCAACCCCTTCACCCATCTTCCGGATGCAGTCCATAAACGACTTCTTCTCATCCTCTGTCCAATTCCCCACATTGTTCTGATTACCTTGATTAGAACCAGTAGGGATCACTTCCATTTTGCTTCCCAAGGCTCTTTGGTTGATCCCGATCTCCTTTAGTTCATGGAACAATCATTTGAACATGCTGAAAGTGTCAATAGCATGTTCACAAGCCATGCCCAACACATCATCAAAATCCTCCCTCTTATCGTTAAGCTCGACACTCTTGAGATGAAGGTATTTAATTTCAACAACACCCACATTACCAACCTCCTTATTGGATGAAGGAGAGGTTGTGACATTGTGGCACTCAAGGTTCTTACCATCTTCTGCCTTCTCGCTAGAAGGGGAGCCATTCTCAGCAGAAGTAGAGGAGGAGGACATAACAATATTATTTTTCCCTTTTATACCCTTCCTCACCTTAGGTTTTGAAGTCGAGGGTTTTTCTATTTTAGCTTTTTTCAGGGGGGGGGAATTCCCTTCAGATCGAGACCCAGAAGCTTCATTGTCAGACTCACCCGCACCAGTATCTTCATTCTTAGAAGCAATGTGGATATAAACATCAGGGGGAGGAAGAGCACGCAAATGGGAATCAATAAGGACCAATAGACATTCGTGCAAGATAGGAAACTTGGAAGGGTTCTTGCGGTGGTCACTAAAATTAACCATAAGAGAAGACATAAGATAGAAAGGGAAAGACATGTTCACACCATGGTGGATATGATTCAATATAACAAAGTGATGACCATACACCCTAGTATAACAACCATCCAAAGTAAGGTAATTCATGATTACCTTAAGGAGCTTATGCCATAAAGACTTAATGACCACAATGCCATAGTAAGTGGCCATATTTTTAACAATTTTGGCCCTCTTCACCTCCTTCTTGGTGAAATTTTGCACAACTTGCTCAGTATACACTCTGTCTCTGTAATAATTCATACCCTCCATGGATAACCTTGTGACATGTGTTATAAGGGCTTCATCAACTAGGAACTTCTGACCATGAAGAACAATCATTCCATCCTTCCAGTTCTGAGAAAAATAGTTCGTGATATCCTAATTAGGCCCTTGTAGCCTCTCAATGTAGGAAGTAAACTCCCCTTTCTCCAAAATCCGCCATAGCTTCTTTTCATTCTTCAACTTTACACAGCTAGGCGGCTCTATTCTTTTTCTCGCACCACCCATTCTAACTTGCTCTCTATAAAAGTCACTGCAAAGAATTTTCAGAGTGAAAGTTAGACTCCAAAAAATGTTTAAAATTGCCCACAAAGCATGTGAAATAAGTTCGTGTCGATTCTTATGTCCTCTCTGGCCACCTGTCTCAATTGGGAAAGTATCAAAAACTCTAGAAACACTCAGAGTCATTATGGCACGAGTTATCATTAAATTTACTCCACTGACTTTGCTCGTGGAACAAATGCATAACAAATTATGAGTCTAGCCTATCACCTTGGGTCCAACTAAGCTGATCCTTACACGTCACTCCTTTGTTGGCAAGGAAGTCGACTGCCACATTGACTTGTCTATATACATGAACAATAATGCATCTATCAAAGGTTTTTATAATATCTTTTGCCTTCTTCATCCATATATCAACATTTCAAGCCGATGAAGATTTTCCCATTAGGTAGTTGATAATATTCTTTGAGTCCCCCTTGACCCAAACAAGCTTAAAGTTGTACTGTTTAGCAAGTTTTAAGCTGTGATAGGCTCCTATAGTTTCAGTGACATTATTAGTCTGTTTTCCTAGAGGGAGAACAATAACAGAAATGGAGTTGCCATAGTGATCTCGTAGCACCCCCCACAACCGGCTTGACCAGGGTTCCCTCTAGCCACACCATCAAAATTGATTTTCACCAATCTTGGGGTAGAAAATTCTAGCTAATGTTGTCCCTAGGATCAACCTTAGGTTTTGACCATTTGAAGAAGATGACCAAAATCCCATTCCTTGACAACATTGGCTTCATACTCCTTAAGGATGCTACTTTGAAAATGAACATTGGAGCTAACAGTTGAGAGATTATCATAGATGGCTCTAGAGAGTTTCTTGAAAACAATTTCAGGAGGGAGAAGGATATTCCTTAAGATACAATTATTAATTTCTTTCCATAAACCCCACGCCATGTGAGGAAACACAAAGGACCATAGCTTCTTCAAGAGAATATTTCTTGAGGGCGGGTTCCATTGGTGAACAAACTCCTTTAAGCCCCTCGGGAGAGTCCAACAAAGACCCCATTTCTGAAGCACTAGTCCCCAAATCTCAGATCTGTAAGAGCAGTGTAAAAATAGATGATCAACAGATTCAACATCCCTCATGCACAAGTAGCATCTATTTGGGATAGAAAATCCTCTCTTAGCAAGATTGTCCATTGTTAAGATTTTATTAAGAAAGAGGAGCCCAAAAAAAATATTGACCTTAGGGGAGAGGTCCTTGATCCACACCTTAGAACACCAAGAGACATGGGATCCTTACAACAATCCATAGAAGCAACAAAAAACTTCCCATTAGGAGTGAATTTCCAAATAAGCTCATCTTCTACACCATCCTCCAGAACAAAAGAGTATAGGGAATGTTGCAAATGAGTTAAAGAAGGATTAAAAACAAAAAGATTCACCCACTTACCTTCCTTCCAATAGTCAGCCACCATTAAGCCAAAAGATGCCACACAAAGATCCCTTAAAGATCCCAATGTTGGATCAGAAGCAAGCGAGTGATTCCCGATCCAGGAATCATCCCAAAACCGGATACTTCTGTCATTCCCCAGCTTCCAATAGGTCCCCAGCTAGCCACTTCCCTAACATTGAGGATAATATTCCAAAGATGAGACCCAACGGGGATATGAGAAGAACTCAAAAAATCCTACAAAGAATGAACATTAGAGAGGTATTTATTGTGTCATAAGGTGGTCCATTCCTTTCTACAGTCATAAGATCTCCAGAACTGTTTAGCCAAAAGAGCATTGTTAAAAGTTTTAATGCATCTAATTCCCAATCCACCATATCTCCTTGGCTTATAGACATTCTCCTAGGCAACCAAAGGGATTCTTTTCTTTTCCTCAACCCTAGTCCAAATGATTCTTTTCTGAATTTTTTCAATAATTTCAGCAAATTTAGAGGGAATCTTGAACAAACTGAGGGCATACACTGGGAGGATCTGAAGAGTAGCTTCCAGCAATTGAATTGTACTAGCCTGACTCAAAAGGGTGCCTTTGCACCCAACCAACTTCCTATTAAATCGATCAATTAAAGAGAGCCAAAAGGAATCAGAAGGTTTAGATCCCAAAGGGAGACTCAGGTAAGTTGAGGGGAGCTTACCTATGATACAACCAATAATGTTAGCAATCTTCATTTGATGCTGCTCAAGAGTATTAGTGAAGTAGATAAAACTATTGGTTCTATTAACCATTTGTCCTGAAGCCTTTTCATAAAGGCAGAGAATCGATCTAATGACTTTGGCTTCCCCAACAAGGAGCTTCCCATTTAAATAGTATCATCAATAAATTGTTGATGAGAGCAGATCAAATTGGTTGCGGACGACATGAAGCCCTTTAGAGATCCTTCCACCACCTTTTTATGAATGAATCTTCCCAAACTTTCAGCCATTATAGTGAACAAAATTGGTGATATAGGATCACCTTGCCTTAGTCCCCTCGAAGTTCTGACGAAATGAGAGGGTGATCCATTGACAATAACTGCAGTTGAAGCGATGGATATAAGATGCCAAATCAGACTGATGACCTTACTAGAGAAACCAAAAGCTTGAAGAACTTTTAAAAAAAAGCACCAATCCACCCTATCATAAGCCTTTGCAATGTCCAATCTCAACAGAAAGCCTTAAGACTTCACCTCCAAAAGTGAATGGATGTTTTCATGAATAGTGATGATAGAGTCAAGAATCTGTCTCCCTGGCACAAAGCCATTCTGTTGAGGTGAAATCAGAAGCGGAAGAATCTTCAGTAGCCTCGAAGTAAGAACCTTGGAAATAATTTTGTAGAAATAATTACACAAGCTGATAGGCCTAAAAGCATCCAGAGAATCAACCCCCTGCTTCTTAGGGAAAAGGACAATAAAGGTTGCATTCAATTCCTTCAGCAGGGATCTAGCTCCAAAAAACTCTTTCATGTACAACATTAGGAACATCTTTCTCCACAACTTCCCAAAAGTGCTAAAAGAAGAACATAAGAGAGCTTTATTGCCATCAAAAGAAAAGACTGTTAGGTCCCAGAGACAACTGAGGGGAGGGGGGGGTGAATCAGTTGTCTAATAAATTCAAACCAAAAACAACTTAACCAACTTAATGCTTAATACCGGTAAACCAGTTACATATGTCGGTAGACAATGTTAATAGTTAATTGCTATACCAGTAAAGATTAATGCATGAAATATAAACATAAATTCATCCACAACACATAACACCAATATTTGTACGTGGAAACCCTGTAAGGGGAAAAACCACGGTGGGAAACCTTACCCACAATCAGATGATACTACTGCAGATAGTAAGTGTACATAAATGGGGTCTGCACATGCAGAAAGGCCAACAGCCTAGAGGTCACTGCTCAATCACAAAAAGGGAGTCACGCTGACTACAGTTGGATGGTTAAATCCAATAAGAATGTACTACACAAAATAGCATCTTCATGTGCTGGATTCAGTATCGGTGTAATGCTAATATGATTTCACAAAAACCTAGCTTCACCTTCAAATGATGTCTTCGTGTATAGCTCTGCTTAATCTCACATATACCTTCTCACAATTATTTTTCGCATTCCACACTCGATCTTACAAATAAGATCTTACATTTATACCATATCCTAAGACCAATTTTAGTAGGTCGGCTCTACAAGATATTACAATAAAAACATTTTACAAACAATATAATATCCGATGCAATAACCGATTAAACATGTCGACTTAAAGCATTTACAACAATAATTAATCATCTTCAAAGCGTGCCATGCTGATTTGGAAAAGATAAACATGCCGGTGTAACCCTAGGTAACCCTGGACCTATTTGCCGGTAAAAGCAAATATGCAAATATGAATATACCCATGATTAATTCTTCAAAATAAAGTGTCCACACGATGTCTTCGACATTACCAAGTGTCTTCCATATCATTTCAAGTGCCGATGATCATTATATCCTGTCGGTGAGCCATATACCAGTAACTGTGCAATCGTTACTTGCTTGCCCGTGAATGCTGCTGGATCTCCAAAGTGCTAGTGTTTTAGTAGGTGTTGACATCAATGACAAAACCATACCAAAATACCAACAATCTCCCCCTTTGGCATTGATGGCAACACAAGATGGAAAAACCATCAAAGTGCCAAAACAGAAATGCCAAAAACTAACAATCTCCGAAAAGATCATAACCAGAATACAAAGAGTAATAGTGTCTCCCAGACAACAATCTCTCCCCTTGGGAGAAACATGTGTTATCCAAAGTTCTCTTAAAAGATAATGTGTTTTTCCATAGATATCTCTCCCCCTTTGACATCAAATGCCAAAGTTATAATAATAAAATTAAGTTCATATACAAAATACCAATCAATTCAATATACCAACTACTTCCCCTGAGAAGTAGCTTCCTCATCAAAGACCGGAGTAAAAGATTTCTCTGTAAATTTTGCCGGTTGATGACAATCAACAACTGTCTAAGTCTCTACCAATGGTGGTATGACTCCAAGCTAATCTCCGAGATATTCAAAAGTCTCCTTAGGCAAAGGTTTTGTGAAAATATCTCCATGCTGTTCTTTAGTATTCACATAAACCAGTTTTATCTCTTTTTCTTCAACTTTTTCCCTTAGAAAATTCAGTTTGATAGAAACATATTTTGTTTTGGAATGTAATAACGGATTCTTAGATATATCAATTGCTATAGTGTTATCACAATATATTGTAATAGGTTCCTTGCATTTTACCTTTATGTCTTTCAACATTTGTTTAACCCATAGTACCTGTGTACAGTTTGTTGCTGCTGCAACATATTCTGATTCTGCTGTTGATAAAGATGTACAACTTTGTTTCTTACTCAACCAAGAAACTAATCTCTTTCCAAGAAAGAATGCTCCACCGGTGGTGCTTTTTCTATCATCCACATCTCCTTCCCAATTTGCATTTGTGTATACACATAGATCAAAATTTTCATCTCTAGGATACCATAATCCAAGATTTGCAGTGCCTTGTAAGTACCGGAAAATCCTTTTTACTGCTGATTCATGATTTTCTCTAGGATTACTTTGAAATCTAGAAACAATACATACTGCATTCATAATATCAGATCTGGTTTGTGTCAAATACAGTAAATCTCCTATCATAGATTTGTATCTAGTTGGATTAACAGGTGTAGATTCATCCCTTTGAGATAATTTGTCATTTGTAGTCATAGGTGTGCTTACCGGTTTAGAGTTCTCCATCCCAAATTTCTTTAGTAACTCTTTCAAGTACTTGGATTGACTAAAAAATATACATTTGTTAGTATGTGAAATTTGCAATCCTAAAAAGAATTTTATTTCTCCAATCATAAACATTTCAAATTCTTGCTACAATTTAATAGAAATTTCCTTACATAATCCATCTTCTCCTCCAAAGATTATATCATCAACGAATACTTCTATAATCAAGATATCATCATTAGTTATTTTGTAATATAAATTGCTGTCTGCATTTCCTTTAGTAAAACCAATCTTTAAAAGATACTTATCCAACCTTGCATACCAAGCTCTTGGGGCTTGTTTCAATCCATATAGAGCTTTTCTTAACCTGCAAACCATATCATTGTCATCTGTCAAATTAATCCATCAGGCTGTTCAATGTATACTTCCTCTTCAAGATCTCCATTCAAAAATGCACATTTAATATCCATTTGATAAACTTTGTAATTCTTGTGTGCTGCAAAAGCCAAGAATAATCTGACTGCCTCAATTCTAGCTACCGGTGCAAAGGTTTCATTGTAATCAACTCCTTCTTTCTGAGAATATCGCTTACACATTAGTCTTGCTTTATTTCTGACAACCTTACCATCTTCATTAAGTTTGTTTCTGAATACCCATTTTGTTCCAATTACATTTTTATCTGTAGGTCGGGGAACTAATGTCCAAGTATTATTTTTCTCAATTTGTTCTAATTCTTCTTCCATAGCTTTAATCCAAAATTTATCTTCACATGCCTCATTAACAGATGATGGTTCAATTTGAGAAATAAGACATACCTCTTCATTTGCCAATCTTCCTCTTGTCATAACTCCTTTAAATTTGTTTCCAATTATTTGATCTTCAGAATGATTCAATCTTACATACTAGAGTGTCTTAGTTTGCTGTTGTTCTTCAATTACTATGGAATTCTCTGATGGTAACGGGGTAACTGGATCTTCATTCTGTACCGGTGGAATTAGTGTAGGTTCATTTGTCACAATTTCTGTTGCCAGTTTAGAGTTTATATACCTTGAAGTTCCTCTGAATTGTTCATCAATTTTTACATTTGTACTCTCAACAATTTTCTGCAATCTCTTGTTAAAACATCTATATGGCTTGCTCTTAGATGAATAACCAAGAAATATTCCTTCATCACTTCTAGGATCAAATTTGCCAATATACTCATATCTTCTAATATAACATTTACTTCCAAAAATTTGAAATACTCAAGAGTAGGAGTATTACCAAACCATAGTTCATGAGGGGTCTTACCGGTTTCACCTTTGATGTGAACTTTGTTGAATGTATAGACCGTTGTGTTGTCTGCTTCTCTCCAAGATATATGTGGTAAATTTGCTTCAGATAACATACTTCTTGCTGCATCCAAGATAGTTCTGTTTTTCCTTTCAACAACTCCATTCTATTGTGGTGTCCGAGGTGCTGATAGCTGTCTTTTGATTCCATTCACTTCACAGAATGTATTAAAGTCCTTAGATGTGAATTCTCCTCCTTGATCCGATCTTAAACATTTGATTTTCTTATCGGTTTCATTTTCAACCATTGCTTTGAACAGTTTGAACTTTCCAAGTGCTTCTGATTTTTCTTTGAGAAAAGTAACCCAACACATTCTAGAATAATCATCAATAATTAGCATGAAATATCTATCACCTTGTAAGCTTTTAGTTCTAGCTGGACCACATAAATCAGTGTGAATCAAATCAAGAGCATTATTGGATTTTTCTGGAATACTTTTGAAACTAGCTCTAACTTGTTTTCCAAATTGACATTCTGTACAAATTGTATTATGAGGTTTGACAATTTTAGTTAGATTTATAACTGCCTTAGAAGTACTGATCTTTACCATGCAATCAAATTTTACATGACAGAGTCTCTTATCCCATAACCAACTTTCATCTATATGTGCAATCAAGCATGCCTTTTCACTATTATTCAAATGAAAGATATTGCCTCTAGTCTGATTACCGGTTGCAATTTCTAAACCAGTTCTATTCATGATTTTGCATTTTCCATTTTTAAATTGTAACTGAAATCCTTTCTCAACTAATTGACCAACACTCAAAAGATTATGCTTTAATCCTTCAACATAGTAGACATTGTCAGTGTTATGCTTACCATCAAGAGATATTGTACCCTTACCTTTGATTGAACAGGCTTTTTCATCTCCAAATCTTACTAAACCTCCATTGTATTCTTGAAAGTTCAAGAATTTACCTTTGTCTCCTGTCATATGATGTGAGCATCCTGAGTCAATGATCCATTCATCCTTTACTTCAACTTTAGCTGCTAGGGCTTGTTCTAGTGGTTGAGCAGTAGATGCCGGTTGATCTTCTGTTATAGCAATAAAAACCCATCCATTGTCTGCTGGATCCTCATCAGAATCATCAGTCACACCTTCATTAGCAATGTAACAAGATTTGTCTTTGTTCTTCTTAAATCTGTATCTCTGATATTTAGGATTAGGCTTCTATGTTCTTCTAGCTTCTTCTCTTAGTCTAGCATGTCTATTAGGGCATCTCGAAGCCATATGACCAATCTTATTGCAGTTAAAACATTTAAAGGGTGCTTTACCTTGATACTTACTTCCAACTGGACCTTTAGGCATTTTCCTTGCAAATAGTGCTTCAAGTTCTTCAAGCTCTTCATTCTCCTTCCTAGTTTCTTCAAGTTCTCTTGCATAAAAGGCTTTCTAATCTGATTTGTCAAATGATGGAGCAGATGATGTTGATGCTTTAAAGGCCAAATCTGTCTTTATAGTAGCAATAGGACCAAATTCCTCAATTTCAAAAGTTGAAAGTTTTCCAATCAATGTATCCCTAGTTACTGATGTATTAGGCATTGTTCTCAACTCATTTATAGCAGTAACCTTAATTTTATATGCCGGTGGCAATCCTCTTAAGATTTTTGAAACAATTTCATCTTCACTTAAGGTTCCTCCACAACATTTAATACCTAAAACAATTTCATTTACTCTTTCCATAAAAGCAGAAATCCTTTCATCTTCTTCCATTTTCAGATGTTCATACCTGACACGAAAGCTTTCAAGTTTTGCAATTTTGATTGTGGAATCTCCTTCATTCAATGTTTCCAAATGATCCCAAATAGCTTTAGCAGTAGACTTATCTGATAATCCCATGATTTGTTGATCCGATAATGCGCTCAAAAGTGCTTCTCTTGCTTTGCAATCATTCTCCTCATCTTTAGCTAAGGTAGTTACACTGGTTTGACCAGCTACAACAACAGTATAACCTTTCTTTGTAACTTCCCAGATGTCTTTACCAATGCAATTTAGATGTGTCTCCATTATGATCTTCCATATCCCATAGTTGGTTCCATCAAGTTTAGGACTGTCCTTCCTGAAATAATTAGTAGTCATTGGATCTCCTCAAGTTGTTAAACTTCTGCAAAAGAGGACTAGGCTCTGATACCAATTGTTAGGTCCCAGAGACAACTGAGAGGGGGGGGAGGTGAATTAGTTGTCTAATAAATTCAAACCAAAAACAACTTAACCAACTTAATGCTTAATACTGGTAAACCAATTAAGTATGCCGGTAGACAGTGTTAATAGTTAATTGCTATACCGGTAAAGATTAATGCATGAAATATAAACATAAAGTTATCCACAACACATAACACCAATATTTGTACATGGAAACCCTGTAAGGGGAAAAACCACGGTGGGAAACCTTACCCACAATTAGATGATACTACTGCAGATAGTAAGAGTACATAAATGGGGTCTGCACATGCAGAAAGGCCAATAGCATAGAGCTCACTACTCAATCACAAAAAGGGAGTCACACTGACTACAGTTGGATGGTTAAATCCAATAAGAATGTACTGCACAAAATAGCATCTTCATATGCTGGATTCAGTACCGGTGTAATGCTGTTATGCTTTCACAAAAACCTAGCTTCACCTTCAAATGATGTCTTTGTGTATAGCTCTGCTTAATCTCGCATATACCTTCTCATAATTCTTTTTCGCATTTCACACTTGATCTTACAAATAAGATCTTACATTTATACCATAACCTAAGACCAATTTTAGTAGGTCGGCTCTACAAGATATTATAATAAAAACATTTTACAAACAATATAATATCCAATGCAATAACCGATTAAACATGTTGACTTAAAGCATTTACAACAATAATTAATCATCTCCAAAGCGTGCCATGCTAATCTGGAAAAGATAAACTTGCCGGTGTAACCCTAGGAAACCTTGGACCTATTTGCTGGTAAAAGAAAATATGCAAATATGAATATACCAATGATTAATTCTTCAAAATAAAGTGTCCACATGATGTCTTCGACATTACCAAGTGTCTTCCATATCATTCCAAGTGCCGGTGATCATTATATCCTGCCGGTAAACCATATACCAGTAACTGTGCAATAGTTACTTGCTTGCCAGTGAATGCTGCTGGATCTCCAAAGTGCTAGTGTTTTAGTAGGTGTTGACATCAATAACAAAACCATACCAAAATACCAAATAAGAAAACAGTTCTAATTTCGTCCTTTGAAGGGATAGCAACCAAATTATGATTTTGGTCATCAGATAGGACTTTAGGTATGATGTCAACAAACATATCTTGAGCCTCCGGATCTAATAAAGTATCTTTCTTCAGAAGATCAACAAAGAACTCAATTGTAGCTGCACTTATTTAATCCTTATTATCTATTCTTCTCCCATTCTTCACAAGGTGGTTAATTCTATTTGCAACACTGTGTTTAAGGGCAGTGATGTGAAAGAATCTGGTGTTTTTATCACCATCCTTAAGCCATAAGGATCTAGAACTCTACCTCCAAAAGGTTTCTTCTCAGGCTATAATTTTGTGGTATTTAGACAGAACCTCACTTTCCTTATCAAAATTATCATTCACATAACCTTCTTTTTGGACTTTATCCTGGATCAGGCTCAACTCCTCCTGAAGAGTAGATTTCTGAACAAAGATGTCTCCAAAGACTTCTCTATTCCACTTTTTAACCTTCTCCTTAAACTGCCTTAACTTTTAGGCTACCCGAAACATAGCAAAGCCATCCACTTGAACATTCCACCAATTTTTCACGCTATAAAAGAATGTTTGGGTGGGAAAGCGACATTTTCTCAAATCTAAAAGGAAACCTCCTTCGTGGGCCATTCTTAGGTTCAGCCATCAAACATTTGGAAAGTGGTATGATCCGATTCTAACCATGGAATTTAGAGAGAAAATATAATGATGGATCCACCCAACTGAAATCAAGGCCCCATCATGTCTAACTTGAATCAGCTCATCTCCAACACGATGATTATACCAAGTGAAGGAAACTCCAAATAAGTCCAAATTAATGAGACCTGGCCATTGATGAAGTCAACTAAGTCCTGTTCGCTATCATTCTGTATCTGGATCCCCCAAATTTCTCAGATTCCATAAGAGGGGTATTAAAATCCCCCATAACCAACCAAGGAATGTTGGGATAACGGCTCCGAAAGGGATAAATATTTATCCAAAATTTCCTCCTACAAACTTTATTATTGGGAGCATACACATTGAATTGGACCCACGAAAACCCATCCCTTGAATGTTTAAACAAAGTAGCCACATGGTTACTATCATGATAGATAAGAGTGCCTTGAATGAACTGAGTATCCCAGAGAGTAACAACCCCCTTGAGGCCCCATCAGAGCTGCTCCCTTGAGATTCACAAAATTTAAAAAACTTAATTTTCTCCACTTTTTCTTTCGACATTTTAGTTTTTTGAATAAATAAAATGTCTAGTGTATGAGCCTAGCAATATTGCGGATTATGTCCTATTTGTGACTACTATTAAGACCTCTACTATTCCAGGAAAAGATCTTCATTTCTTACCAAGAGAATAAAACAAACTTTCACGAATCGTTTTCTGTGACCCATCCACTATGTACTGCATGCACTCCTGCTCTCTTTGCCACCTGTTAGATTTTCTCCCTGCACTTCGAGGTGGCTCACAATCCGCCTTCACTCTGTTGCGAGCAGTAACTCCAAGTTTTTGTTGTGACTTCTTTTTCTTTGATACTACCTTAGTATAACTCATTTCTTCATCAAATTCAATTTCCTCCAGACCTATTGAATCATCAACCTTCGGGGACTGGGAGGTGTCTGGAATAAAAACATTTTGTCCAAGTTAGGGAAGGCACATATAGAATGTTGTGAAGAAGAGTCATCCTCAAGGATCTTCTTTGAATCACTAAACCCAAGATTACCGAATGATGACCCAAGAACTGGAGAAGATTGGCAATATTTGAAGGTGCATTCTTCCATATCCTTGAATCTATGGTGGTTTGGAGGTGGAAGTTCTCCATCCTCCAGTTCATCTACCAATTCCTTTTCTCCTTCATTTACAACCACCACATTCCCCTTAGCTATCTCTTCTTCATCCTGAACAAGGGCCTCCTCAGGAATAATCTCTTGATCCACATCCTTTACCTCAAGGTTTTGATCTTCATGGATTCTCTTTTTATTTCCTTCGTCCAGATCCGTTTCTTTCACTTCGCTGTTCTGGCTTGGTTGAACATTAATTTCCTTATTGATTTCTTGGCTCCCATCAGGCCCTTCCTGGTGCACAATATCTTCCTTCTTGTTCTGAGCTTCTACATGCACAAGTTTGGGTTTCCAAACAATAGATCCTTTGTTGGAATATTTCTTAGTATTATGAGGGCATTTCTTTGCCCAGTGACTTGCCTTTTTGCACAAGAAACAGACGAAAGGTAACGATTCAAACTCTATAGTTTGAACTAGCGTTCCCAGCTTCGACACTAGTTCAATTGACGAAGGGAGGTCCTTAGATCTGGACACCCCCACACAAATCCTAGCATAGACCATTCTTTTCCTGACAACCATGATTGGATCAATGGATAGGAGTTCCCCAAACAATCCAGCAATGCCCTTAAAAATATCTTCATGCCAATATTCGAGAGGAAGCCTCGATAACTTGACCCAAATAGGAATAGTCTCAAAAAAGGCATCAGACAAGTCCATATTCAGACTCCACTTCTTAAGGGTTAAGGAAGACCTCCCCATAATCCAAGGGCCACTAGAGAGGATAGTCAAAATATCCTCAATGCAAGAGAACACAAAGGAGAAGAAACCCCGAGGGAGAGCTGATACCTCAACATGCCCTTTGATCTTCCACCCCCGACTAACAAAATCCTCACCAAGTCAATGTTGGGTCTAGGCCCAAAGAACCAACAAGGGTGAGCACCATGATAGCAATATTGTGGGTAATCACCTGGTCAAGAATAGAAAGGGCAACCTTACCGATCACCTTATCACAAGTGACAAAGATAGGGGGAAAGGAAGAATTTCCGATCAGTTTAACCCCGAATAAAGATGGCTAACGATTATTCATGGAACCAACTAAAAAGGCATGTTCTATGGCCCCCATAATGGGTTGGATTGCCTGAGAAACTCGTGATGAAGACATATCATGAGGGACATACAGAGGGGGAACCCCCATTGGGTGCCCATCCTCTCGATCCACTGGAAAGCCCATTTTTGGGTCCCCACCATCTTCAGTCTCCACATCTCTCTGGTTGTCCTTAGTGCCAACAGATCTACGGGATCTCATACTAGTTCCTTGTGAAGCCAGAAGGGACCCGCCATGATCTGTAGAAGCATCAATTGAAACCCTACCTTGAGCACCATTTCCCCGTCTGGGAATAGTATTGTTCCTAAAGTTGGTTGGATGCCAGAACTAATGTTGTTGCTCTTTTCTTTTGTTATTCTGATGCAGATAATCCCATGTTAACACCAATAGATGTACTCGTTTCAACAGGGTTTACATATACGATGGAAAATGAATCCACATCTGTATCAACTGGAGACATAGGAACATCCAATGACAATTGTGGAACAACTATATGAGGAGAATCTGAATGAATTGAAGGGGGTTGATTCTTCAACATTCTCATGATGGGTTTCATCCTTAGCATCAACAACATGGATCTACACCTATGGTTTCTCCTTCCCTTTCAATGACACTTCTGGTGGAGGAATAATCAAGGCTCTACTCACTTGCAACTTGATCCTTGTGCCAAAAGAAGAAGCACCTTTCTTAGATTTGATCCGAACTTCAGATCTTCTCTCAGCAGGCCCAACCAAATCACTTTCATTCTCCACCTTGATCTTAATAGTCTTGACCCTATTATCCTTCAACAAAGTATTTGTATTTGCAATGATGGGTTGAAACCTATCAATGATAGAGTCCCATTCCTTCTTTGAATATTGTGGAGAAGGAAGAGGAGCTTCTGCAACTCTTTGCTTGACATACTCAAGATCGAGGAAATTTAAATCATCTACCATATCCTTTGGAATTCTAGTTAAATCAAGATCCACAATCGGCTCCAAATTCAACCTACTGTAGTCCATTCTCCTGATTTCTTCTTCAGTGTGGAGATCAACCCTGATGTCTTCCAGACGATGGACATGGGTTAAAGCTCTTTTGATCTTGTCCTTCATGCCTCGGTTGTCAAAATATTTTTTGGCAATAAACTTCCTCAACTTGGTTTCCTGGAGTTCTGTCTCCATTGCCTTAGTCCTTGCTAAGGTATTCAAGGAATATCCACCAATCTGCAGTGGATTATGTGAAGAAATGTTTATACCGATTTTATGATTGGCAAGTTGCACCGCATGAATTGTCATCAAATGTCTTTCCAATTCCATTAGGAGAACCTTATATGTAGGATATTGAGGCAACGTGTATGGTTGTCCCTCAAAACATCCAATCCTCATATATGTGAAGGTTGGGAACTGTAAGAGCCAACATCCATACATTCACTTTCCTCCATGCAGCTTCATAAACCCTTCTATTTTTTAGTGTCTTATCAAAGAGACACATGAAGAGACCAAAGAATGCATCTTGCACTCTTCTATAATGAAGCTTACTAGGTCTCAGAGTCAACTAATCATAAAATTTCCATACCCGCACTAGACTGTTGGTATTTTGATGATGTTTAGTTGTGATTGTCATTGATGGACACACACTTATTTGATGTATGAGTTATTCTCAACTGGTATTGTATGTCATTATATGTATAGTCTTTGTTTGTCAAAGGCTATTGGTGTTTTGCAGAAGATGCTATTGTTTATAAGGTTAATACTATACTATGTTACCAAGCAAGGAACGTAGTCGGTAAACCCTAAGGTTATTGCTATCGGTTAATGAAGGCGGAATGTCTACTGAGTGAAGTTTAGTATTTACTGAGTTGCAACTGAGTAATAACAAAATGCATTGGATGTATACATGCATTAATTAATGATGGAAGTCGATGAGCTAGTTATGATTAAATGATTGATACAACGTGTATGAAGTTTGTTAAGGATCTATGGCAATGGAAGATCGACAGGAAGATCTACAACTCAGATTGAACCGCAATACCCTAGCACAAGTTCCAAGAAATGTATGCAAGTTCCAAGGTGAGGTAAAACATTTTCAGATCGAAGGATACATTGAACCTGGTCAAGATTGAAGATCTGATGGCTACGATTGATCATGAGAAATGTGATCAAAGAGATTAAGCGGTAAGCAAATTGTTTATAAATAAGGAACTATTGATAAACAATGCATGTGGGCAAGTGTAAGCACAAGGATGCTACATAGTGATTACCAAGCACAAAAGCTTGAAGACCTGTTTGAATAACAGAGTAAGGATCCCAATAGAGGGACAAGATAAGTCCTATGACTAGATTGTATTGAGAAAATAAGAATCTTCTTTATCATTTTAGATGCAAAGTTGCAGACATATTCATTACTGTTATTTATTTGTAAGTGACAGAAAATCTCTTAACCGAGTGGACTTAACAGTCTTATTTGTAAATCCTCTAGCAAGGTGACATTCTGATTGAGTGTTTGAAACCCTTTAACAAGGTCACCTCTAACAAGGTGAAGATCCTAACAGATCTGAGGGAAATCCCTTAACTGGGTCACATCTAGCAATGTGTTTGTAATCTTTAACATGATTTGCTTTTAACTGAGCATACTCTAGAAGAGTATATTTCTTAGTGGGTTTGAAATCCCACAATGGTTTTTCCCTATTTGGGTTTCCACGTTAAATCTGATGTTATGAGTGTTGTTATGATTATGTGTTCTTAAATTTGCATGTTTTTATAGTTTTGGCTACATATATCTGTTAAAGCTACCGAGGTTGAATCTGTTGAATATATTGAAGATTAAGTTTGTATGATTCACCCCCCC
Source organism: Cryptomeria japonica (assembly GCF_030272615.1). Classification (NCBI taxonomy): domain Eukaryota; kingdom Viridiplantae; phylum Streptophyta; class Pinopsida; order Cupressales; family Cupressaceae; genus Cryptomeria; species Cryptomeria japonica. Next base: position 473,287,158 of record NC_081414.1, read on the forward strand.
TCTCATCTTATTAACAATTGGAATCAGAGTTATCAATTGGTATCAGAGCTTTGGACTCTGGAAGAAAAGTTTAAAGGTACTCAAGGAAAAGATCCAAAGATGTATAAGAGGGATGCACCGAAGCTGAACAAGTCAAGTTTCTCTACATGGCAGAAAAGGATGAAGCTGCACCTATCAGGAATTGGAGAATATGCTGTATATTATTTGGAGAATGATTTCATTACACCTAGCACCTATCCATTGACAATGGAAGAGATAAAGGCAAACGAAGAACATATTCAAGCAATGATTAAAATAACATCTGCATTGACCGACTCAAAGTTTAATGATCTAGAAGCCTGCAATGATGCCAAGGCAATGTGGGACAAGCTCATATCTGTGTATGGTGGTGATGAACATGTTCAAAGAGAAAAAGTGGACAGTCTAAGAGGAGAACTTGAATCTATGAGAATGAATGAAGGTGAGAACATAACCCAGTATAGTACAAGGTTGAAGGAGATTGTCAATCAAATCAAAGGAGCAGGAGGAACCATTGAAGAGAAGGATGTCACAAGTAAGCTATTAAGAACCCTTCTACCTGCTTATGCAATCCAAGTATCTGCAATCAATGAATTAAGGTCAGTACCCAATATGCTAGTTTCTTTGGATGCTACTATTGGTAAGCTACATGCATTTGAGTTAAGTAACTTTGATAACAAGGGGTCTTTGGTAAATAAAATTGAGTCTGCATTTAGTTCTTTTCATCTTGATGAATCTAATGATTACAATGATAGAAAGTATAAGTACTCTGAAGAGAATCACAGTGGAGCAAGTGAAATATTTCGCAAAAACATGGAGGAGGTACACAAACTTTATGAGGAAATCAAAAAGCAAGAAGAGTTTGAAGCACTATTAGCCAGAAGGCTACCGAGAGGAAAAGGTAAGTACAAAGGAAAGTTGCCTTTGAAATGTTTTAACTATGATAGAATAGGACATATGGCTTCTAATTGTCCTGACAAAGAATCCTATGAAAAGAGAGATTACCAAGATAACAGATAGAAAGATAATCATTACAGAGGACACCGAGACTTCAGAAGAAGAGATAAAAAGACATGTCTAATAGCTGACGAGGAATCTAATGATGATAAATCAGATGAAACTGATACAAAGGAAGTTGTTTATGTGGCTATCAAAGATGGATCAGATGAAGAAAGGTATGAAGAAAAAGCTTTAATATCTCACATAAATACTAATGATTCTTGGATCATAGATAGTGGATGTTCACATCACATGACAGGTGATAAACACAAGTTTGTTATGTTAGAAGATTATGATGGAGGTTATGTAAGATTTGGTAATGATGCACCATGTCCACTGAGAGGTAAAGGATCTATAACACTTCTTGACAATGCTAAATGTAATGATTATTATTGGGTTGAAGGTTTGAAATACAATTTGTTGAGTGTAGCATAGCTACAGGATACCGAATAGAGTTTCAGAAAGGAATTGTCAAAGTTCATGACAAGCATGGAAAGTTAGCAGCTACCGGGACACAAACAAAAGGTAACACATTTCACCTTGACTCAACTCGGAATAAATGTCTATATGTAAAGATAGATGATACCTGGTTATGGCATAAAAGGTTTTGTCATGTAAATTTTGATAATCTAATCAAAATAAGCAAGAAGCACCGAGTAAGAGGTCTACTGAGTCTCGAGAAACCTAAGAATGCTATATGCCGAGGATGCCAGATGGGTAAGATGACAAGATCAAGCTTTACAAGTAAGTCCTACACTTCTAAGGGAATTTTAGATCTTGTGCATACTGATCTTTGTGGTCCTATGAAAGTACAAAGTTATTATGGTGATAAGTATTTCATATTATTTGTGGATGATTACTCAAGGATGATGTCAGTAATGTTTTTAAAAGAAAAATCAGAAGCTTTTCAAATGTTTAAATGGTACAAGGAAAGAGTTAAAAATGAAACAGGAAGACAACTGAAATGTCTTAGATCTGATAGAGGAGGTGAGTTCACTTCTAATGAATTTAACTTATACTGCAATGATCATGGTATAAAGAGGCAAGTATCTGCACCGAGAACACCCCAACAAAATAGGATAGCCGAGAGAAGAAACAGATCAATTGTGGATTGTGCAAGAACCTTGATGATAGAAAAGAAGGTACCTTAAACATTTTGGAGAGAAGCAATCAACACTGTAGTTTACACCTTGAACTGAGTACAAATGAAGAAAGGAACCTTGAAGACACCATATGAAATCTAGTATGACAAGAAACCTAATGTAAGTTATTTTAAAATCTTTGGAAGTAGATGCTATGTTCACAAAGATGACAGAAATGGTAAGTTTGATTAGAAAAGTGAAGAAGGAACATTTCTTGGTTATTCTTCTAGAAGCAAAGCATTTAAATGTCTGATCAAATCATCTAACAAAATAGTAGAAAGTGCAAATGTGAAAATTGATGAATTTGCAAAAAGAAATGATGAAGGAAACTCCAAAGAACCAGAAGATTATGAAGGGTTTGTATATGTTCAACCAAGAAGTCCTACCGAGAAAACTGTTGAAGGAAATGAAGAGAATATCTAGTTACCAAGTGATGAAGAAGATCATACAGAATCTACTGAGCCTATATTAGCCAAGTATGTCAGAAGAAATCATGCATCAAGTCAGATTATAGGAGATAAGAATGATCCAGTGATGAAGAGGAATAAACCAAGCAGAACACATGTCAGATATCTTAATTTGAACCAAGGATAGTGAAAGAGGCATTTAATAGTGAAGATTGGATAAATGCTATGACAGAAGAGATTGATCAAATCAAGAAGAATGAACATGGACACTGGTCCCAAAACCGAAGGACAAAAATGTAATCGGTACAAAGTGGATTTTCAGAAACAAGCTGAATGAAAAAGGTGAGGTCATTCAAAATAAAGCAAGACTAGTTTGCAAAGGTTATGCTCAAGAAGAGGGAATTGATTATGGTGAGACTTTTGCACCTATGGCTAGACTTGAGGGAGTAAGAACATTGTTGGCATATGATGCTTTCAAAAATTTCAAGGTATATCAAATGGATTTTAAATCTGCATTTTTGAATGGTATACTAGAAGAAGTTTATATAGAACAACTTGAAGGATTTGTTGAAGACAAAAGTAAAGATCAGGTATGCAAACTAAACAAAGCTTTATATGGTCTGAAACAAGCACCTAGAGCATGGTATGAAAGATTGCACTCTTATTTAATCAAGATTGGTTTTATAAGGACAAGTGAAAACAACAACATGTACATGAAGAATGATGAGAACAATGGAATACTAATCTTAACCATATTTGTTGATGATATTATCTTTTGTGGAAACGAATCTTTATGCAAGAACTTTGGAAATGAAATGAGCAAAGAATTTGAGATGTCATTAATCAGTGAGATAAAGTATTTTATAGGTCTATAGATACTACAAATGAAAGATGAGATTTTCATTACTCAATCCAATTACATAAAGGAAATCTTGAAGAAATTTGGAATGGAGGATTCAAAACTAGTACGTACTCCTATGACTACCAACTGTAAACTATCAAAGAATGATGAATCTGCATCTGTTGATGAGACACTTTACTGATCTATGATTGGAAAGTTACAACATGTTGTTCACAGTAGGCCAGATATAGCACATGTAGTAGGTATACTTGCAAGATTTTCTGCAAATCCCATGGAAACACACATGATAGCAATCAAGAGAATTTTCAGATACTTGAAAGGCACTGAGGATTATGGCTTAGTATATAAGAAAGGAAATGACTTTGATTTAAAAGTTTATACTGATGCTGATTGGGCAGGCAACATAGATGACAGGAAAAGCACAAGTGGTGGAGCTTTCTTTTTAGGAGAAAGACTAGTAAGTTGGCTTAGCAAGAAACAAGGATGTATTTCACAGTCAACAACAGAAGCTGAATATGTTGCTGCAGCATTGAATTGTACCAATATAGCATGGATCAAACAACTATTGGAAGGCATAAATGAGAAAGTTACTAAGCCAGTAACTGTATTATGTGATAATACTAGTGCCATTAACATTTCAAAGAATCCTGTTATGCACTCTAAGACAAAGCACATCTCTATCAAATATCATTATCTTAGAGAAGAAGTTCAAGAGAAGAAAGTGGTGTTGGAGTATGTTAGTTCAAAGGAACAAATAGTAGATATTTTCACCAAGCCACTGCCAAGGGACACTTTTGAGTATCTCAGAAGTAAGTTAGGAGTCCTACCCCTATCTTCTACTCACTGACCAAGTTCGGTGAAAGCATCAATTCAATGACTTTAAAGAATACCTTTTAGGAGTTGATGCTGATTTACATACTTTAGGATGTTTTGTAAAGGTGTGCAGGAAACAAAAACAGGGAACAGGAATTGAAGACAAAATTCTCTAACCGAGACTGAGTTGATACCGAACAACAAAGGAATTACTTCACACAGGAAGAAATTATGTATTAGTTTTCTTTTGGCATTGTTGTCAAAGGGGGAGAAGACTAATGTATGGGGGAGAAGACTAATGACAGGGAGAGAGCATTTCAACAATCACAACAATATGAATTCGAATCCTTTTAGGTCAAATCAATTGGTTTTTCCATCAATGCCAAAGGGGGAGATTGTTGGCATTATAACAGACAATAAGAGATTGTTGATATTTCAATTAGGATATTGAGAAGGTTGTTGATAATTATGGATATAACTGATTAAGGATGTTTACTGTCTTCACAATATTATTTTGTCACTAATGTCAAGAAATTGATTTTCTGATTTAGTATGATGTTGCCATATCTTAAGAAGTATGTTTTGAAGAGAATTAAGATGTCAGTAAAAGACACAAAAAGAATGTGATGAATAAGGAGAGGAATAAGTTATTCAATGGGCAACTATTACCAAGTTAGACAATGATGAGATCATGTTGTTTAGATTGTTTTGATATCCTACAAATGCTATTGTTTGTAAGGTTAATACTATACTATGTTACCGAGCAAGGAACCTAGTCGGTAAACCCTAAGGTTATCGCTATTGATTAATGAAGGCGGAATGTCTACCGAGTGAAGTTTAGTATTTACCGAGTTGCAACCGAGTAATAACAGAATGCATTGGATGTATACATGCGTTGTTTAATGATGGAAGATGATGAGCTGGTTATGATTAAATGATTGATACAACATGTATGAAGTTTGTTAAGGATCTATGGCAATGGAAGATCGGTAGGAAGATCTACAGCTCAGATTTAACCACAATACCCTAGTACAAGTTCCAAGAAATGTATGAAAGTTCCAAGGTGAGGTAAAAAATTTTCAGATCGAAGGATACATTGAACCTGGTCAAGATTGAAGATCTGATGGCTATGATTGATCATGGGAAATGTGATCAAAGAGATTAAGCGGTTAGCAATTTGTTTATAAATATTGATAAACAATGCATGCAGGCAAGTTTAAGCACAAGGATGCTACATAGTGATTACCGAGCACAAAAGATTGAAGACCTATTTGAATAACAGAGTAAGGAGCCCAGCAGAGGGACAAGATAAGTCCTATGACTAGATTGTATTGAGCAAATAAGAATCTACTTTAGCATTTCAGATGCAAAGTTGTCGACATATTCATTACTGTTATTTATTTGTAAGTGACAGAAAATATCTTAATCGAGTGGACTTAACAGTCTTATTTGTAAATCCTCTAGCAAGGCGACATTCTGATTGAGTGTTTGAAACCCTTTAACAAGGTCACCTTTAACAAGGTGAAGATCCTAACAGATCTGAGGGAAATCCCTTAACCGGGTCACATCTAGCAATGTGTTTGTAATCTTTAACATGATTTGCTTTTAACCGAGCATACTCTAGAAGAGTATATTTCTTAGTGGGTCCGAAATCCCACAGTGGTTTTTCCCTATTTGGGTTTCCATGTTAAATCTGGTGTTATGAGTGTTGTTATGATTATGTGTTCTTAAATTTGCATGTTTTACAGTTTTGGCTACATATATCTGTTAAAGCTACCGAGGTTGAATCTGTTGAATATATTGAAGATTAAAATTGTATGATTCACCCCCCCCTCTCATCTTATTAACAATTGGCATTAGAGTTATCAATTATAGTATACTTGTTGAATAAGGTTAGTTAGTGCATTGTGTGTAAAGTGTGTATAGAAAAGTTGAAATCATTCCTTCCTATCTCTATTTTATTTGGAAAGACAAAGTTCTTTAGCTTCGTAAATATTTGTATGGTTTTGATGAAAAGTTGTGTTTAATCAAAGAAATAGGTTAATAAAATATGCTATCTCCTTACCTTATTTGAATTTCAAGAGAATGTGATGAAAACAATAAGTTTTTGAATGATCATATTTAAGTGTTAATAGGAGATGAGTTTGGTAAGAATATGTATATATTTGAATTAGTGTGACATAACATGTAGATGAAAATAAATTTTTTGCAAGTAAGGCTATGGTATTTAGTTCCATGCTTAAATAGCCAAACTGACTGGTTAGTGATATGTTAGGAAAATTATCATAGATGATAGAAGTGATTGTAATTGAAATTTGATATTAAATTTTGCTTGTCAATAAGTGATGAGTTTTGTCTCTTAAAATTAATGATCTTATGTTATGTGTGAGTATTTAAATGAATAAATTGTCTTATGGCATCATGAAGGGAATTCTCATCACTTGCATGATGTTTGTTGTGCATTGTGAGCAATGGTGTATGTTTTAGTATATCATCAAGTGATTAATTGAGATACTGATGTCTAATTCTATTTCAGTCATACTCTGGTAAATGTGATTATCTTGTGACATGATATCTGAAATGAATGTTGTCATGTATTGAGTGTATTCCTTGTGTGGGTATAAGACACTATATCTCTCCCTTGCATATGTCTTCTTACATAAAGGATAATTTCATAAACTCTTGTGTGTAAGGAAAAAAGATTGCATTGCATTAAAGATGGTAAATGGTTGCAAGTAAGTAGGAATTGTGAATTCTTTTAGTGTTGTATATAATTTTCTTAAGAAAGATATATATAAATAACTCAATGGTATAATGTGTCTGGTGTACATTCTCTAATGCATTAAGGACATTGTGTCCTTAGGTGTCGTGCAATGGTTACTCCCTCTGGTGTGGCTAATATTAGTCACCTCACTATGTGGATTTGGAAGTGTTGGTTAATTTTCCTTGAGTTATTTGTAATTTATATTTGGTGTTGTTGTGGCTAATCTGATTTTTGGACTTCCTTATGCTAGGATTGGCCAGTAAATTCTTCTTTCAATCTATTTTGTGACACTTGTCACACTTTATATATTGTTGAAATCGCAGATATTATTGTTGGATATTGGCTGATATGTTGTCATTAATGTCAACATATGTGACATATGTGGAGATTGTTGATGAAGGGATTGTTGGACAATTTTCTAGTGTATTCCAGTGTTGCAGTTTGATTAGATGAGTTGGTTTAGCCTGTGTATTGTAGATGATGTCATGCCCAAACTTTTGGGCAAAAATACAACAAATTTTTTTATCAACACAAATTTGCTAGATGTTATTCGGTAAAAGATGCGGTAAATAAGTTTGTCTATACTAAGGGTTGACTCATGCGTTAAAAGGATGGGTTCCTAATGTTAATTTAATTAACACAACAAATATAGCATTTATATTTTTAATACTGAAATAATTTTACCTAAGGGGTCATCACAACTTTATCTATTGATTAATTAATGTCCCCCAAATATTCTTCAATTTTCTTATCAAGAGATAATATTCATTCCTAGTAGTATTTAATTGCCTTTGAAACTAATTAAAATAATGTTATCACATTTTCCATAGTATTCAAGAATAACGGGTTTAGCAATAGTAAATATCATTTTAAAAATCGCCTATTATAGTTGACTAAATCAAATATATTAATTTCCTAGTCATTAACTTCACATTAATGTCCAAATAATTCCCCTAAAACAGTAAATATTAAATATTTAATATCCAACATTTAAATTACCCCTTTGTCTATACTAAAAATATATAATTACAATTTCCACTAAATCTCTATTATCTATAATAAAAAGACTAACCTATAATAATTATTTAAATCAAATGGGTTCTCCCATTTCAAATTTTAAAGAACTCCCCTTTATAATTTTATTTATTTTACACTTTTTTTTTAATATTGACCCTAACTAGGGTTTTTTCTTATTTTATATTCTCATGACTCTTTTTCTTTTGTATATTTTTTTTATTTACCCTAACCTGAAATAGGGTTAGGGTTTTATGTTATCTATCATAATCTCTTTTTTTTTGTGGGTTGTGTGTGTGTGTGCAGGTGAGTAGGGCGGTGGCATGGCCGAAGGGAGGCTGAAGGGTCCATGAAGGCTATGGCGGAGGCATGGCCGAATGAGGGTTAGCGGTGGAAGTTTGTGGAGCAGCGGAAGGGCGGTGGTGCCGCGGCACCATCGGTGGGTCGCCCCACTGTGTGGGTCGCGACCCACATAGTGGCCTTGGCTGTTGTGTGGGTCGTAACCCACACAGTGGCGCGACCCACTGTGAGGGTCACGACCTGCACAAGGAGTGCGACCACCTATGTGGGTCGCAGCCCGTAGAGTGGCTACGGACCACTATGTGGCCGCGGCCCGAGGGTTAACACCCAACAAAGCCCTTGCCTTCCATTTTTTTTACATGCAATTTTTTTAATGTTTTTTATTTATTTAAAATAAATGTGAACGATCTTTTATATATATAAATAAATAAATATAATGCACACACACACACACACAGAGATATATATGTGTGTGTGTGTGTGTGTGTGGGTGTGTATGTGAGAGAGAGAGAGATACATTTTAAATATCTAATATTTTACATCTAACTAATCTGTTGTATTATAAATATTTTACATTATATATATATATATATAGACTTAAATTTGCACTTTTTATTTTCTTTTACACTAGCTTAGAGCAGGTATGCCAAAATAAATAGAATGGATTTCTTTTATCTTTTCTATTTAAACAAGAGTGCATAGATTGAATAATTCCTCTAATACGTACATTTCTAGATTTACTAAATGTAGAGTTTTATAGTGTGGGGGAAACCATTTTTCTAGAGAATGTCCTAGGATGCAAGGTCAGATTAGGGCCAATCAACCACAACAAGGGCCCCAACAAAGGATTCATGCAGCAGTTAGGAACCTAAGAGCAAGATTCCAGGATGTCCCCATGGAAACTACAGGTACACTATTTGAACAACCATTTTCAATTCTAATTGACACTAGGTCATCTGAATATTTCATCTCACTTGAATTAGTAAGCAAATATGCATTAAAAGTTAATCAAATGGAGTCATCATGGATGGTTCAATATGGGGATAACGCAACTAGGGAAGGAACTAAGTGTTTGCCGAGGGCAAGGGTATAATTTCTTGAGTTTGAAACAAGGGTAGATCTCTCTGTGGCACCCCTAGGATTATATGATGTAATTATTGGAATGAGTTGGTTAACAGATCATCAAGCTAATGTAGATTGCTATAACAAAGTTGTCGAATGTTTGGATGATGGAGGGAAAAGGGTCAAAATCCAAGAAAAGTTTAATCCCATTAATATAGAAACCATATCAGCCATGTAATTAAAGAAGGAAAGAAGAAGAGGAGCCCTAATCTATATGGTTGAAATTGATGAAGGAAAAGAGGAAAATACCCCAACCTTTGAAAATACCGCTTTCTTACAAGAATTCAAGGATGTATTTCTAGAAGAATCACCTGGCTTACCTCCTAAAAGGAAGTTTGACTTTTCTATTAGCGTACTACCAGGAGCTGAACTAGTATCAAGGGCACCTTACCGAATGAACACAACTGAATTACAACAGCTCAAAATGCAATTAGAGGAACTCTTAGCTAAGGGATTAATAAGGCCAAGTGTATCACCATGGGGAGCGCCAGTCTTATTTGTTAAGAAGGATGGAACCTTAAGACTATGCATCGACTATAGGATGTTGAACAAGGTCACAATAAAGAATAGATATCCCTTACCTGGAATAGAGGATCTTTTTGAACAAATGAAAGGAGCAGCAGTTTTCTCAAAGATAGACCTCCGATCAGGATATCATCAACTTAGAATTAAGGAGGAGGACATTCTGAAGACAGCCTTCAGGACTAGATATGGACATTATGAATTCATAGTAGTTCTTTTTGGTGTAACCAATGCCCCAGCTGCATTAATGAGCCTAATGAATTGTATACTCCATGACTACTTTGACAAATTTGTTTTGGTATTTCTGGATGACATATTGATTTACTCTAGGAATGAGGAGGAACATTTAGTACACCTACAAATTGTTTTGCAAAGGTTAAGGGAGCATAAGTTATATGAGAAACTATTAAAATGTGCCTTCTTCGAAGAAAAGATTCACTACCTTGGGCATATAATATCAGAGGAAGGAATAGTAGTTGATCTAGAAAAGATAAAGGCAATAGTGGAATGGCCGATCCCTAAAAATGTTTCAGAGATAAGAAGCTTTATGGGGCTAGCAGGGTACTATAGGAGGTTTGTGGAAGGATTCTCTAAGATAGCAAACCCCATCACCTCATTAAAGAGGAAGGGTAAAAGGTTTGTGTGGACATAACAAAGTGATAAGGCATTCCAAATTTTGAAGGGGAAGCTAACTTCAACACCCATTCTAAAAGTACTAGATCTGAATGGACACTTCACAGTCATAACAGATGCTTCTATTGAAGGTTTAGGAGGAGAACTTGTCCAAGATGAAGGGGTAGTAGTTTACGAATCCAAGAAGCTAAAGACTCATGAAGTTAACTATGCACCCCATGACTTAGAGTTAGCAGTGATTGTGCATGCCCTACAGAAGTGGAGACACTTCCTACTAGGGAAGCCCTTTGAGTTAAAGTCAGATAACCAAGGACTAAAGTACATCTTTACCCAACCCCACTTAAATGCTAGACAAAGAAGGTGGATAGAGTTTCTAAGTGAATATGATTTTTAAATTGAATATATTAAGGGGAAGGAAAATAGCGTGGCAGATGCTTTAAGTAGGAGGAGACACTTGATGACTATAGCAACATTCAAAACTTCTTTCAAAAGGCAAGTAATGGATGAGCAGGGACATGACCCATGGTATTATCAAGTCAAATTGACTTTAGAATATGATCCAACTGATCCTAAGGTTGAAGGGTATACATTAGATGAAGATGGGTTGCTTAGATACAATAATAGAATCTATATTCCTAATTCAGGAGACTTAAGGGAAGTAATATTGTCGGAGGCTCATAATGCCCCTTATTCAGGGCACCTGGGAGTTAACAAACTTTATGCAAATCTAAAGAAGTTATACGTTTGGCAAGGGATGAAGAATGACATAGTCAAGTATGTGGCTAAATGTTTGGAGTGTCAAAGAGTAAAGGTAGAACATAGACATCTAGCTAGATTATTATAGTTACATAATGTACCTCAACACAAGTGGCAAGTTATTAGCATGAATTTTGTGCAAGGGTTCCCATGTCACCTTCTAGGCATGATACAATAATGGTGGTAATTGACAAACTCACTAAGGTGGCACACTTTATACCAGAGAATCTGACGGATGATGCACCTACCTTGGCAAGGTGCTTTGTTAAGGAAATATTTAGGTTGCATGGAATGCCAGAGAAAATCATATCAGATAGAGATGCTAGATTCACTTCAAGGTTTTGGACAACTCTTCAATCAGCTCTAGGAAATCAATTAAATTTTAGCACTGCATACCATCCTAAAACCAACGGTCAAATAGAAAGGACAAATCAGATTTTGAAAGACCTACTTCACATGTACTACATGGACCAACAGAAGAAATGGGAAGATTACCTACCTCTGGTAGAGTTTGCTTATAATACTACATATCAAACATCGTTGGGAATGGGACCTTTTGAAGCATTGTATGGTAGACCATGTTGAACACCTTTGAGTTGGGATAGTCTTGAAGATAGAGTAATTGTTGGACCAGATATGTTGAAGGAGATGGAAAGGAAAACTAAGGAAATTAGGCAAAGATTGAAGGAAGCCTCAGATAGGTAGAAAATTTATGTAGACGAAAATAGGACACCAAGGGAGTTTGAGGTGGGAGAGAAAGTCTTCCTAAGGGTTAGGCCACACAAGAGATCCATAAGGTTTGGGAAAAAGACCAAGCTTGCACCTCGTTATGTTGGACCTTTTGAAATATTGGAAAGGATTAATCCAGTTGCATACTGGTTGGCCTTACCTCCCCAGTTGAGCCGAATCCATGATGTCTTCCATGTATCTCTTCTTAAAAAGTATGTACCTGATGAGAAACATATTTTGAATTGGGATGCTTTACAGGTCTAGGAAATGGGAGGAATAATGATAGAGCCATTCAAAATCTTGGAGAGGCGCCAGTGCCAATTGCGCAATAGAGAGGTTGATCAATGAAAAGTGCAATGGAACCAGTATGATGAGAAGAATGCCACATGGGAAGATACTAGGGAAATGCAACAGTTGTTTCCTTTTTTGTTTTAAACTAATCATGAACTTTAGACTCTTTTGGATACATTCAATAAGTGCATCAAGACGATGCACAAATTAAGGGGGGGAGGATGTCACAACCCTCCTTTATCACTTTTTGATTTGATGCAATTCTATTATATATTTGGTTGAGGTATTGAAAATGATTGAATAAATATTATAAAAGAATAAAAATGCACACACACACATACACACACACTTGGAGAATATAATTCAAAAGGCATTATTTTTATTTTTATTTTCCCACTCCCAATTATGGCACATGTTGTAGGAGGAATTAGAAGCTTCTAGAGGAATCTTCAATGCCTTGCATGTAACTCCCCCACTAGGTTTTTAATCAATTTGCATGAATCCAATATTGGAAAAGAATCTCATTCTTAATTAATTTCTTTAGATAGTGGAATTAAGGGATTTTTCCTATATATTGTATGCAAGTTTTCATAAGAGGGAGTTGATTATGTTTTGAAGAAATTTTCCAAGTTTTAGTAGTGGGATCTTCTTTGGTAGTCTCATTTTTTGTTGTAGGATTGTTAAGTTTGTTTGAAGAATTTTTCCAAGCTTGCAAGGAAGGATCAAGGAAGGCTAGGCTTGAAGATTTAGAGAGGATTCTACATCAAGCTTCAAGTATACATGCTCTCCTATTTTTATTGAATCATGTTCTTGTGTTATTCATTTTTTTCCTATGAGCAAATCTTGTTGTAAATGAATCAATTCCTCATGTATGAAAATCTGTTTTCCAGTGAATAAATCTAAATGGGAATAAAGATTTATTTCAAATCTTGTTATTTTGTTTTATTCATTCTTTCCTATGAGTAAATCTTGTTGTAAATGAATCAATTCCTCATGTATGAAAATCTGTTTTCCTATGAATGAAACTAAATGGGAATAAAAAATTATTTCAAATCTTGTTATTTGGTTTTATTCATTTCTTTCCTATGAGTATATCCTGCTGTGAATAAATTGATTTCTCATGTATGAATAAATTAACTTCTATGTGAATGAAACTTGTTAGGAATAAAGATTAATTTCAAATCTCATTTCCTTTTTAATTTCTTTTTTTTCTTGTGATTTAATCTTGCTATGAACAAGAATAAATGAATTAATTTCTCCAGTAAGAAATTTTGTTTTCCTATGAATGAAACTTATTGGGAAGAAAGATTAATTACAGATCTTGTTTTCTTATTTCTTTTCTTCCTGGGAGTAAATCTCACTACAAATAAAGTATAATCTCCCTTTGTGAATATTAGTTTTGTACATTGCTGAAACAATTTAATTCTCTATGTTATCTCCCTCTGAATAATTCCTTATTCTCATTTGTTTTACATTAACATTTCTGTTACACATATATTTGTTTATATACTTCTCTCTTATGCTATCAAATAAGATAGAATGAAAAAAAATAAACCATATATATATACTTCGCAATTATTAAACTTCACACACAAAAAAAAATATATTCGAAATAACGCACAGCATTATCGAGAAATTTAACGTATAGCGGTGAACGCACGGGAGGCGGAGATACGGTAATCATCGGGGCAGTGGTACCCTCCACTACCCCTGTGGTCACTGTCATGGCAGTGGCCGCACGGGGAGTGGAGGGGCCCACGGTACCCCCTCAACCTTGCGGACCTGCACCTGCAGGACCGCAGGGGTGATGGGACCCCCCCCCACCCATTAACTATTAAAAGCAAAGTTCGTTTATTATTTTTTTATGTATTTTGATTTTTTTTTATATATATTAAATTGAAAATTGGAATTTGTTAATAATTACTTTAGTTTAAATTTTAAGTTAGTAAATTTAACTTAGGAAAATTTATAAATAATTAGGATTATTGTGTAATAGATTTGTAATTTTAATTTATTGTGTATAATTGGAATCTCTCAATCCATTTGAGGATTTATTGGGTTACTTGGTCAGTAATTTTAGGCTCACTTAAAACAATTAAGTCTTATTATTATGATTTGATCCAAAATTGTTAAAAGTATAAACTAATTGCTCATTTTGAACTAGTAACGCTATAATTAATTATTCTCGCGATAGAAGTAAACATTGCTTAATTTTGTATGTAAATGACACTATTTTTGCATCATGCGCATTACTTATATATTAATTTGCATTCATTGATGAGCGAGTTACATTTCCATCATTTTCATGCAAATTACACATTTTAATACGTGAGTTCATAATTGTCATTATCATGCAATTATATATTAATTAGTTTAGTTGTAGAAGAATGATAATTCTATCAAGTGGTAATTGAATTCCATTGAAGTGGTTATTTCAATTAATTAAACTTTGCAATTATGTACATTCAATTCATAATTGTTTTCAAGCATGATGTTTTTCATAGCTTCTTAGTTAGAAAACTAAATAAAGGAAGTTAGAAAACCAAAACCTAGCAGCGTTCGGTATATATAGTGCCTCTGGGTCACGCTTACGGGTAATGCCATCATGTTGAACTACTGCACTTAACGCCTAATAAAGCTGCATCAATGATGTCTGTGGCATCATCCCTATAAATCATCGGGGAGTAATAAGGGACACTTGGAAGTTAAAATCCAAGGGGCGGGTAATCCCCCTTGGATCGATAATCTAATTAGATAATTCTAAAATGATCTTTCATCCGCTGAGTTAAACCATAGTAAACTCCTATAGGGATGGTTGAGTGAAATGCTTTTATGAAATTGATTTAATCTTGAAGAGTTGTTGACGATTGACAATTTGGTCAAGGGTGATGCTTATGATAGGTATTAAGATCTAGTTGTTTTAGGCCACAAGCAATAGGCCATCTTGAGCCTTTGCTTAAGTGCTACCACCGTGGGTAGCAACCACAGAGAAACTGTCTGGGACATTGACCCTAGAAAGGGTTGCATACCCACTAATTAGTTTACATCAAACCATAGAGTAGAAAATAGAACTACATACTTTACGCCTTGATCCCATGTTGAAACGGGTATGTAGGTAGTCTAGGGACGGAGTTGTCCCTAGTACTTAGGCGTTTGTGGGTGGGGTCTAGGCTTGGTAAGAATAAGGATTGAGTAGAATCCTAATTTGAAGGATAAGTATAATTAAAAAAAAAAGTATTTCAATGCATACTCGGAAGGAATCCCGTATGGGTTCGCTTGATTTCTCGAGGCTTTAAGCCAAATTCTGAGGTGGAATTCAAGCTTGTATTATGTTATTTTGATTACTCCTAAGGACGGTGACCTTGGTGCACTCCTATTAGTGGAGTGTAGTACTTAGTGAGTGACTCAGGACCCGAATGGTCCCGATGAGTCTAAGTCTCTGGCCAGAGCACCTCCTATCCCAATTGGATAGATGCCTACCCCGTATGGGTAGATGCCTATCCCGTATTGGATAGATGAAACCTCCTGCCCCGTATGGACAAATGCCTAACCCATATGGTTAGATGTTGATCCCAGATGGATGAAATCCTAATCCTAATGGATGGATGCCCAGAGTATGCGATTTAATCAAACACAAATGATTAGATTAAACAAAAAAAAAGAATGGTCAAATTTTGTTGGGTTAAACAAGGTGGGTTATTACATGGAGTCTACTGCTCAAATCCAACCTCATAATGAAAACCTTGATTACAATATTTTGGGCACCAACCTAGGGAGTACCACTGCTGCTTTAGGACACCAACCCAAGGAGAACCAAACCAAGGATCACCAACCCCTGCATCGATCTCCAACTCAGTGATTAATAGAACATATAATAAATACAAAAGTTATCTTCTTGTTACAAAAGAACTTTGTAACTCTTATGCAAGTCTCTCCATCGATTCTCCTCTATCCAATTATCTATTGATTCTCTACTCACCTTCTTTGCTACAACCCTATCTCCTTATGCAACTTACTCTTTGTTGCACCTTTACCGGTTCAGTCTCTTCTTCTTCTTTGTCGGTTCTCCTCTCTTTCGGATCTCTTTCCTCTCTGTCACACTACTAGTCACCACCAGTCTTCTTCACTCAGTCATAAGTCTAATATCTGATTAGTGTTGGTTCTCAGCTTACTGGATCTTCAATTCAATTTCCTATGACTCTTTTCTGTCGGTTCAATCACCATAGGTATACTCCTCTCTTAGACTTAATAATAGGCTATCGGTTGCCTCATTATTGTCAATTGAACTCTTCAACCCGTTTCTCTCTCTCACACTTAGTCTCTTCTCTGATTGTTGTTGAGCACTTGACTGATTGGATCTCTTCACTTCTTCACTCCCTCATGTAGTAACATCAACTATATCTTTGGTTCACACTCTTATAGCCATATTTTCTTGCCTAAATGTTCATTTAAACATTGACACGCTAGGGTTTCTACCATGCACTGAATCTGCATCTGATCTGATCTCTGATCATCGTGGCACATCATATCTAATCAATTCTTGTGTCCTTGAATGATGACTTACAACTTATCAATTAGCATTGCCATTCTCTTTTCCTCTCAACACACTTCTTCTATCTTAAGTTGTTTGTAGCATGATTTTTGACCTTTTGTCTCATCAATCACATGCATGATGTGGTTTCCTTCACCCTCTTCAATTTGCAAGATCAGTCTCTACTAGATCTTTATTGTTTCCTTGATCTTGAACCAAAATCCTCTGCCTTCATTCCTTGAGCTTCGTTGTCACCATAAATGTTGGACCAGTCACCAACAACTTCACCAACACACCATACCGACCTGTGCATGCATGCCATTTCACCTCCATGTGGCCCCTTTATTGGCATCCACTTTTGCTAGGTCTTCTATGTTGGTCTAGATCATATCACTAACCAACCACACAACTAGGTTCATCTACCGGTTCACAGACCTTGTCGGTTATACCCTAATCGGTCTGCCTTCAACCTTGCACTTTGTTTCTCTTTTGATGGATCACCTAAACTGGTCAACACACTTGCCAACTTACCTCATGCACATCATCAACAGATGGGAGCCTTTTGCATCTTCAATTTTTTAGCTTACCAGTTTACATCTATACTGGTAGTATCTTCTGCATGTATATTGGTAAGATACCATGTACACCGGTGACACCAAACTTCATCTACATTTTGGCGACATCCTATCTAGAACTGCTCAACCTTGCCTTCTTCATCAATAAACTGGTTCACTTATCAATTCATTTGTCAAAGTGACAAACATATATTTCCTTCTTTGTACTAGCAACTCATCATGTCTACCCAGCTGATGCAGTGCATATCTCTGATCTCATGCACCTAAAGAAACTTAGTGTTTCACCAATTCATCTGGTGTGAGCCTTCAATCACCTACCTTCAATTCTTCTATCTTATCTTGGAGGACTATGATGCATTCCATGCATAATAGAAGATAAGATCCACTTACCGGTGGGAGAGGATCCTTGTCATTTTATTATGCTTCTGTCAGACTTCTCTTAATCCAGTGGGAGTCCTGCAGATTGACATCCAGCAGCATACCGGTGGCCTGCACATACTTCATCTCTGGTGTTGATGTGATTTCTGTAACATTCACCATCTTCATCACAATCAACATGCCAACATATTTCCCTCTTATAGATGTCATCATTTATCGGTTGTTATATTAATACTAGTCTCCTATCCATATCTTCAACACAAGTCAAACACTAACTTTTGTATCGGTGATCTAATGGCCATTGTGTTGAATAACATTCTCTCCCTTATCAGTGACCTGCTAAGCTAGGTGACCTCAAAGACATCACATCCTATACCAGTTGACATCAATGACAACACAATGCCAACACAATATTCACTTGTTACTGCACTGAAAGACTATTATACCAAAAAATGGTCCACTAGATATTTCAACCAACACCAAACTTAAGACTAGAGGTCACAATCATGAAATAAGGTGAATTACATTTCCACAATACATTTCCCAGATCCATAAGGAAAAATGATTAACCAAAATAATTCGTTGACCACAAAATTGCACTCTGTCGGATACATTGTTCTTCTTACCGGACCTCACTAGACTTTAGTCAATCTTATAGAATGAAGGAAACAAGGATTATGGATTGGATATCTAACTCACAAGATGCTAGTTGCCATCATTGAAAACATCTGGTCATCAATGCAGTGTCTCATACCAACAATCTCCCCCTTTTGAATTGATGGCAACACTTAGTAAAAAATGACTAAGTGTCAATATCAAAACCAAAATCAAACTGTCAGACTCAAAATAATCATAGAATCAAGAATCTCCCCCTAAAATCAATCTTTTTCACTCATCTATTCTCCCCCTTTGACATCAAAGACAAAGGTAGAGTTATGGAAATAAAAAATACCATTTACACACATACACATAGTCATTATATATTCAAAAAAAATTGAAGATATCAACATAAGAGTTCTTCAATGAGTCCAAGTGACTTTCCCAACCTTTCTGCATATTCTCAAATACAGTTATGAACCCACTAAGAAAATAAGCTTGTTCCTCTACTGTCTTCACATCATTCAGATCACCACTGGCCAAAGCATCTTGAGAATCTTTGAAAGCACTCTGCATAATGTCCAGCTTAGGAGTAATAAGAATCCTAACCTCACAAACTTTCCCAATAATTTTCTCGAAGTCATGGTTCAGGCTCCTGATTTTCTCAAGTAAAGATGTTACCTAATTCTCATGACTACTCAATGATGTTGTCAGGGAATCAACTAACTGAGATATGCATTCAAGATCATTCTCATGCACCTAAGACTTTTTCTCAATATCTGCAATGAACTTGTTCAAAGATAGACATGACTTGTACAAGCTTTCACTTGTACAAGCTTTCACCTATGGACAATGCATCTTGCTTGCTCTTCACACATTCTCCTAATGTGGCTTTATCTTTAGCAATCATTATTTTCAAGTTTTGAAGTCTTTTTGCATTAAATTTATTTAGGACTTTTTCTTCAATTGACCTTTCAAAAGACTCAAAATGTTTGTCAATAGAATTAATCAAATTCTTTAATCGACCAGATGAAGTACCTAAAATATCCAGTAGAAATGAGGGCATCAATTTCTTAAGAACACTGGTTTCCAAGATTAGCAACATGTTATCCTTAGCATGGAACTTTACAATATCTTCATTGGCTTTGGCTTTTTCAAACGATGCAAGTTGAAGCTTTTAATTGGGGACAAAGAATCTAGGTTGATAGGGCCTTTAATGAATTCTGGATCATCAATGACTGTATTTCCCTTTACTTCCTCTGTAGTATCTTTTTCTTCAGTCTTGATTTCAACCTTGACATCCACTTCTTATTTTTTTGCATTCTTCTTAGTGATTGGAGGGTCAACTGCAACAGCTGGAGGATTCTCAACCTTGTCCTTTCCTTCCTCTACTTTCCCTATGTCCTTTATTCTAACTTCCTCTTGCACACTAACTTTTGCATGCTTAGAAGTGTCATCTACTATCTGCCCGGCTTCCAGATTGACTTGAGATTTCATGTTTTGTACTTCCAGATGATGTTCTTCTTTCCCTTTAGCCTTATTTACCTCATACCAATTGTCTAGCAAACCTTTTGTCAAAATCTTTTTATTTTCCTTGGCAACTTCATCAATCTTCCCTAACATGATTTTGTTTACCCTATGTTCACTTCTAAATTTATTCTTTGTTAGTTTCAACAATCTATCTATCCATCTGTAGTGATGACTGACAATAAGTTAACCAACACATATTCATTCAGTCTCTCATCTTCCTTACTAGTTGTTTGTCTTCTAGCATCCAAAATGTCATACAAGCTCTTGGGTATGACATACATTAGTTCAATCAATGATTTACTCTATGTAATGCCCCGCCAAGAACCCTAAAGGAAAACAACACAACTAGGCAACTAAAGGGTGAAAGAATTTTTTTTTTCTTAAAAACTAAGTGCATTAATCATAACCATTGCACATCTAATAACATAGTGAAGATGGATGGAATTCTTCCACGAGTATGATTTTGAGGTTCGTTATATTCAGGGGAAAGAGAACGTAGTGGCAGATGCTTTGAGTCGTAGGTGGCATGAAGTTTCAACATTGTCCCTTGGAGTAGACTTGAGAGAGATAATTCTAGGAGTTCTTCCTCTAGATACTTGGTATCAGGATGTTAGAGCAATGATAGTGTCCGGAAGGCCTTTAGAGGGTAGATTTTATGGATATAACCTTGAGGCAGATGGACTTCTTCATCACCATGGACATATCTATGTACCTCCTTTGGAGGGTCTTCATGTTATGATCATGACTGAGGCCCATCGTGCACCTTATTCGGCACATCCAGGTGTCAAAAAGATGCATGCAGATCTTAGACAGATTTATCATTGGGCCGGTATGAAATGCAACTTGCTGATTTTGTGTCAAAGTGTTTAGAGTGTTAGCAGGTGAAGGTGGAGCATCAACACCCGACAGGGCTTTTACAGCCTAATTTGGTACCGGATTGGAAATGGGATATCATTTCCATGGATTTCATTGTTGGATTGCCTATCTCTTTGCATCGTCATGATGCTATCATGGTCATAGTTGATAGATTGACTAAGGTTTCTCATTTTGTACCTATTTGAGCTTCCTATACGGCATCAGTGGTGGCACGAGTGTTCTTGGAAGATGTAGTGAGATTGCATGGGATTCTGAGGTGAATCATATCTCATAGAGATCTTATCTTTACCTCAGCATTGTGGACCTCACTTCAGCATGCTTTGGGGACACAGTTGAACTTTAGTTCATCTTATCACCCAAAGACAGATGGTCAGACAGAGCGAGTGAATCAGGTGTTAGAGGACATGATAGGGAGATTGCTAGGTAAGTTTTCAAAAGGATGTTTTAAGACTAATGGTTCAATTTGTTTCCCAAAGACTTGTTTAATGTTGTTGTGTATGTTAGAAAAACCATTCTTGTGGTTTCAATGCCAAGCAACTCATGCATCACTTTCCAAACAAACTCCCTTTTTGAGTGAGCTCATCCCCTTGCTCATCCACTTCTGGCTATATCCAACCATTACAACTTTCCTACACACTCCTCTGTCCTTTGGGCATTATTCTTATTGTTCTTTGTCATTACAAACTCCTCCAAATGGTGAAGGAACCTAAGAAAAAGTATTGTCTTTGACCTTGTGTAATTTGGGGGTAATTAAGCATTTTTAGTCTTCTTACTCAAGCCCTTTGCTAGACTTCAAACCACAAATGTCTCTGTCATGCTGTCAAAAAGGTGGATGGTTGTCATTCAATGTCCCTAGATAGCTATCCTTAGGTTCTTCAAGTTCTACCAAACCCAAACCAATCGGGTTCTTGAAAAGTGTGTGTTATGTAGTCAAAAGGCTTGTAGCCCGTGGAGGCCTAATTGGCACCTTTTTGCTCACCCAACCCAACAATGGGAAATTCCTCCCACAAAATTGATTTGGATGGTTTTTTAGAGGTATATGCTAATAGATTTTCATGTTTTAGGCCACTGTTAATGCAGAATGAGGATTGTCCATTATTTGTGGCACTTTTGTAGGGTTTGGTAGGGTTAGACCCAAACACGTTGGGAAGTCATTGCATCTCCACTAACCAAACTTCCAAACTGAAATATACCTTCTGCCATATCATGTAGGGCTTTTCTTTACCACTATCCTACAGGCATTAGTCCAAACACATGATTCACAAACTGAAAATCTAAAACATGTAAGTGACTGCCACAAAAAACCCAGTCATAGCTTCCTCACTATTAAAGCTACATTCCAAGGTGTTAGAAGTTATTTTCAAACTCTCCCATAGAATTAATGAATCTCCAAACACTTATGAGGTTCTTATAGCAATATTGAGGCATGTTTACAAAGCTTGATTAGGCTCTTGAAGTGTCTTTTTGCACATACTGTCATTAAAAAAATAGTGAATTCATGTCTTGCAATCAAACTGAGAATTTTTAATAAGAAGTACCTTGATCTGACAAACTAAGGTGACTCACAATACCCTTGGAAACATATTCAGACCTCTGACTCACACATTTGTTCACTCCAATTGTTCTTGGGTGCAAATTTTGAGTTCTTGTTCATGATACTAGCCGAGTAATCAATACTTGCCTAGTTTTCACTCAAATCCATCCTCCAAGCATAGTTATGACTCAAAAAGGAATATATACACAATTTACATGCATAAAACAACTTGACCCAATCCATTTTGGTGGGATCCCAGGCCTATATTAGTCAAGTTGTGACATTTTTCAACCCCAAACCCTTGACAGGGCAGTGAGCACACAAAATGAAAGAAATTATATTTCACCAACTTGCAAAAAAAAAAATAGTGCAATAAACACTTGAGGAGCATTGAAAAAAAAATAGGAATACTTCCCAGAAGGTATAGTATGGACAAGAGTGCTACAGTACGTACTGTTACTCCAAGGAAGAGAAACAGTGAAAAAAACCAAAATTGCATGCTTTTCTTTTAGGATTCCTTTGCAAATATAATCAACCACATTTCTCAAAGAAAAGGGAGGCCTTTTATAGTTTTTTCTAGTTGGTTATCAAGCCCCAGTATGGACATGAGGCTTCCACAACTTCATTTTGCTAGAAAAATAAAAAAATGACAACTTTGACAACTTTTACAAGCCCAAATGATAACATTTCTTGCTCCAAAAGACATTTGTGACAACCCAACCTCATCAACTTATATAAACACCTTAGAAATGCTTAAAACCACTTAGTAAACATTTTTCAATACTTTGGAAAGCATTTGGAGACCTTTAAGGCAATTTTGCACATTTTTGCCAAAAATTGTCAACTCAAAACCTGAAAGGAAAAACTTGACCTCTTGAACCCAAAATGAGATCAAAACCACTAGAAAAGACACATAAAAACCTAAAACAACATTATAAACCTAACACAAGATATTACAAACATGAAAACATTAAATACTCAAAAAGGAGAGTTTTACTCAACTAGGTGCTCCTGCATCAGGACATGCTTCTCATGTATGTGATGGACCAGCAGTCGCACTGGGAGGACTATATCTATCTAGTGGAGTTTTCTTATAAAAATGGATATCATAGCTCCATAGGTATGTCCCCCTTTCAAGCATTGTATGGTCATCCTTGCCGCACTCCTTTGAGTTGGGATCGGCTAGAGGACAGGGTGCTTATTGGACCAGATATTCTTCGGGAGATGGAGCAGAGGGTAGAGAGGATTCATGAGCATTTGGTAGCTGCACAGGATAGGCAGAAGAAGTATGCTGATGCTCATAGGGTAGATCATCAGTTTTCTATTGGCGATTGTGTGTTCTTGAGAGTGTGTCCGCGGAAGAGTCCAATCCGTTATGGAAAGGGTTCTAAGTTGGTGCCTCGATTTGTTGGGCCTTTTGAGATCCTTGAGGATAAGACCTATTGCCTACCATCTTGTCTTGCCATCAAGTCTATCCTGCATCCATGATGTCTTTCATGTTTTAGTTCTTTGACCTTATCATCTTGATGTGATATATGTTCTTGATTGGAACTCTTTGCAGGTCAAGGACGGGCAACTTTCCATGGAGCTCGTGCACATTCTTCAGGGTCGGGATTTGATCCTCAGGGGTCACACCATCGACCAGGTTAGGGTCCTATGGGACCCAAATGATGAGACCTCGATGACTTGGGTGGATGCAACAAAGATGAGAGAGTTGTATTCTTATTTATTTTAGGCTTCCAGGAGTAAGCCTAGTTTTGGGGGGGAGAATGTAGTACCCCTACTTGTTTGAACTCATTAGACTCATATTTTATTATTGTTTTTCAGTGGATACATTACCATGATGTGTTATTCATATTTTTATGACATTATTTCATGCTTTATTTTGATATGAGATGCATAATTTATTTCAAGTATTTCAGTACTTGTGATTTATGGCATTTTATGGATTATTGCTATATACTAACACTTTACTTTATCTATGCAATGTGGAATTATATGTTGTGTGTCTGAGAGTGTATTGGATGCAAGCGGATGATTTTCCTTCACTTATTTAAGTGAGATAGGGAATGTCGCAATTCTCCTTCATCGGTGTGTATGTCATGTTTTCTATATTATATATGCATGTGTGGTTCGGTGATGCAGGATATTGCAGGTACAAGTACCGGGTAGGTACAAGGTATCGTCTCCACCTGACTTCACAGGTCTGAACGTGCCTTATATTTTCCAATGGAAGTGGAGGAGATAGTAGTTAACCCTATTTTACTTATTTACACTCGTGTGAGTGTCGTCAGTTGGTCGTCCTATCAGTTAGTTTGGCCTTCGTATTTTGTTGTTTGATCTTTTTATGAGTACTTGCTTGAGATTTGTTTAGTATGTGTGTTTTAGTGGATTTGATTAATTAATTAAGTTTATGGAGTTATCTCATAGTTGAATTAGGTATGCATTGAGATTATAAATTTAGTTAATTAAAAGAAGTTATTAAATTAAGTTGCATGATTTTAGAAATATAATTATTTAAATTTTAATGGAAAAATAAATTGGATTAATTGCATTTATTATTTCCTAGAATTTTAAATAGAATAAAAGAATAAATAATTAAATGAATAAAAAATTAATTAGATTTATAGTATTGCTTTAAATTTCTTTATTTGGAAAATTAATTGCATGAGAAAAGAAAAGAAAGAAAAATGATTTTTAATTATTGCATGTTAACTTATCCTTTGTTAGGAAATTAGAAAAGAAAAGAAAATTGCTTTGATTACTAAATTTAGGTTTTTGGGTAAAAAGATATTCAACCTAGAATTTTAGTTTAAAAAGGGGAATAGGTCATTATTTTAGGAAACACAGGAAACAGGTCAGGGATTTAGGTGAAGAAATTTATTTGGAAGCTGATTGAAGGATTGGTTCTCTTCTACAAATTTCTTCCAGGAAAGCTATACTAGGTTGGGTGGCTTCTATTGATTGTTTGTTTAAAAGAAAATATTTATATTCCTTCTATCTTCTGGATGATGTGTGTGTTAAGATGTTTGTCATATCCTGGCTGATTAATTTTGTTCTTAGCTAAAGTCCATACCTGAAGTTAATTTCTAGTTTAATGGAAATAAGTTATTTATGGGTGTTTGTAGATTAAATTTTGAGAAAATTGGGAAAATTATTATAGCAAATATTGCCAAGATTTTTATTATGAATAGAAATTGCAAGATTTGGGAGGAGTGGGATTTACCAGAGAAATCATTCCCTCTTGTTTGTTTTTGCTCCACTATTGGCTATGACAATCTTTTAATTGTATCTCTGTGAAATTGTTATTTACTTAAGAAATAAATTTAATTATTAATTAAATTTATTGGATTAATTAAGTTTTGGGAAAAATCATTTTTACAATATTATATTATTTAAATTTCCTTGAAATAAATTGTGTTGGATATAAAATATAGCTGGAAATAAATTTTATTAAAAATAACATCTAATATAAATTAGGTTTTTGAACTTAAAAAAAAAAATTAAAAAAAAAAAAACTTCGGTAGTTACTACTGATGGTAGTACAGCTACTGGCGGTAGCAGTACTACCGGTGGTAGTACCTGCTACCCCAGGGTAGCAGTGCTACCAACAGTAGCAGTACTACCTACATTAGTACCTACTACCATGCGATAGCAGTGCTACTGGGGGTAGTACTTGTTACCCATGGTAGCATGGGTAATTTAAAATTTGCTTTCTCTAGATATTTTGTGCAGCCCGAAATACAGTGTTTTGGATTTTCGCATAGGGTATTAAATTTATTTATTTTAATTAATTTATTAAATTTATGATATATGTATATGTATATATATAATCATAGAAAAGTTATTTTATTTTGGATATTATGTTATTTAGTATTATTTTAATACTATGGAAATTAATTCTGAGTTAACATATATATTTTGTAATATAATTATAAGTATATTATATATATATATATATGATGTATATATAGGTATTCATATAGTTATATTATATATATAATTTAATTTAGAGTGTGTGTTTTCAGAAAATCTTGTATTTTTTAGTTTTTTATGCTTGGAAACACATTAGGAGATTAATTCATATGTGAATTTATTTAACTTTATTGGACAAATGACAAGATGGATTTCTTTGTATTAAAATAGTTGTAAATTCTTATTATCTAAAAATTCTTTATTTGCAAGTTATTTATGCTTTTGGTTGTTGTAAGAAAAGATTGCTTGTATTAGGATCTTGTGTAAATGGTGTTTGCAGTCAAGCTTAATTCCATTGCAATTCTGGTTGAGTTGTCATTGTGTCCTATGTTATTATATCTCCTTGGTCAGGTGTTGTTGTATAACCTTATTGATGTGAGCCATTGTGTGTTTTGTCCAAATGGTCAATCTTGGGTTAGTAATTGTGTATATTCACCTGTGGTTTGTCAGGATTAGTTATGGCTATCTGTTTTACCATAGAGTTCTCGTAGAGAGACCTTTTATGTTAGTGTCCTATGAGAGAGAGTGGCTTTCGAGCGGGGGCCATGCCCAAAGTGGATGATAGGATAACCCGTCGAAATTCAGTTAAAAAGTGATAACCTAATAATATATTGGGGGGGAGTGGAATAAATATTAATTAAGATAATGTACCTCGTGCTTAGGTGAGTGCTTGTACAGGGCTCATAATGTTGCGAGAAGGGCTGGAATGGAAAAATTACCACCTTGTCTTCACGAAAGGATTGGTAGGGTCCGCATGAGACTTAGTTGGAGCTAGAAACTGGGAGAGTTTACCAGGATAGAGAGTCAGGACCTAGGAGGCCTACCATGGTAGCCATCAAGCTATGTGATGACACTCTCTCCTTAGAGTCACTAGTGTTGTGAGTTGATTCACATGGATGTTTGTGGAGTCTTGTAGTTCTTTCATACTTGTCTTACTTTGCTTGCTTGAGGGTTTTCTACTATCTCCTAGCATGGTGGGGTGGTTCCATTTTTGGATCACATGGTTGGGTGGTAGTGCCACTTCCCATCGGATGTTCTGGATTGTATCTTCAAGCGAGGAAAGGCTTTGTTGGTGTTTCTTGGTTCGTGGTTCATGTACCAGCTCATGTTAGGGATCATTGTTTAGTTGAGACCTTGTGGTCATTGTATCAGACTTTTATGTAACCTTGATATTTTAACTTTATAATTCGTGGTATTATTGGAAGCCATGTATTTATGGATATTGTAATGTTATGTCAGTGGAATGTATGATTATTCAGTTACTTTGATCTTATGTATAAATGAATTATGGATAAATAAATGCATTGGAATACTTTGATTCTTTCATTATGGAATTTAGATGTATGTGTAGTTTTACACTTAAGCATTTAATTTATCTAATTAAATGGACAATTGGATTAACCATGGTGTTAATATAATTTACAATTAATCTTTGTTGGTAACCCTTAGGAAATCATGTGTTAGTCTTCCGCTGTGTTATTAGACGTGCAATGGTTATGATTAATGAACTTAGTTTTAATAAAGAAAGAAATTATTTCACCCTTTATTTTCCTAGTTGTGTTGTTTTCCTTTAGGGTTCCTGGTGGGGCATTACACTATACACATTAAGATATTCTACAGTAGCCTCTTCTAGAGTTCTCTTACTAGAGTCATCAAAATTGTCATACCACTCAGATAGTGGTTTCAAATCCATTCTTAACAACTTCATTTACAATCTTCTCTAATGTCATAGGAGGAACAATAGTAAATTTTCCTTTCTTCAAAGCTTCATCAAACTCAAATGCTTTAGGTTTCATACCAGATCTTCTTTTACTGATAGGCTTCTCCCTTGAGATCTTGGTAACTTTTGGAGTTTGGGTCTTCACTTCCTCTTCACCTTCATCAGATTATGTCTCTTCTTCATCCACAGACACAAATCTGACTATTCTCCTCTTCTTCTCACCATCGGATGGCTTGATTGAAGATTTAGGTTCACTTGCTAACTTTGCAAGACCGAAGGAGGGAGTTTTCCTTATCACTTGCCTTAGCTTAGGCTTATATACTTTCAGTTTTGCTTCCTTCTTCATAGAGTACTCCTTAGATAGAATATTTTCTTCTCTAGCTTTTTGGATAGCTTCCATAGTTATTCCCATACTCTCTGCAAAAGCCTCTAATTCCTTCTGAACCTTCTTCTGAATTACTGATTTATTAAACTACGGATGAAGATTTAAACTTTTCTCCTTGTATGTCCTGAATCTTTCCTCATTAGGGTCCACCAGTTTTCTCAACATATTTTGTGCATATAGTTCCAAAATTAGTTCTTCCACATCATAGCCCATAGGCATGATCTATACGGTATGAGAATCTATAGATTCCATCAAACATTGATTAGTATCTACCATGGAGCAAATAGTATCTTGATATTTCTCTACAATAGACAAGGTATCCTTTCCCTATCATGCATTTCCTTTTGAAAGTTCTTGAAATATCCCCATAGATTCTTTCTTCAGACCTTGGATTCACGGAAATTATACAGGTGTTCCCGGATTTGAACTCCTATAGGTCTATCAAATGCCCATTCTTTCGGAGAAACACCCGAAACCTCCTTCATAAAGTTAAAAAATAGACATAGAAACAATGTTCCAAATTTGAAAGGATGCTTCTTATTTTCTTTGATTCTCTTGATATTTTTAATAAGCTCACTCTAGATCAATTCACAAAGATCATATTTCTTGTTTTCTCTCATTATCTCATATGCAGCATAAATAGCAGTACTGGAAATAGAATTTTCTCTTCTAGAAAATAGATTGTATACCCTATGACCATGGATACAAACTTGATGTTATTTTCCAAAATGTCATTGATTGTCATTGCCCATTTATCAAATTTAGACCCTGTTGCATTGATCACAATTTCATTCTTCATAGATTTCAGGGATGAGAGTTCTTTGGTTGCACATAATCTAGTTATGGCCTGAATGATTGACTTGGTGATTTTGTGAGGCTTATCCAACCAGAAAAATTCATCAAGAACTTGGCTCAAGATATACAGGATCCATTCATGTTCATAAACATAAAAAATCTGACAAATTGAGAAAAACCCTTACTCTCCAAGTCTTGAAATTCTGATTTTAGTACCGAACTCTTGTCTGCCAGCTGATTTTATAAAGATTTTGAATTTGTGTGCTACCCAATTTCTCAATGGGGTAGTATGTATATACCCTAATATCCTCAATATGTAGCACTTCATAGGGCACAGATGAAAATGTGCTCTCAGGATCATCTTTCATCAAAATGAATGGATGATTCTTGAAGTTCAAACGCATGCGCTTAGTGATTTTAACAACCAAAGGAGTTGGAGTGCCAGACGTAGCCATTTTAACAAATTCAAATTTCAAACTTCAACCAAAAAATGGGTTTCACTATTAAATACCCTTCAATCGGACTGAAGATGATGAATACTAAGAGGAGGGGGTGAATTAGTATGCCAAAAATCACTGCACTAAACCCCTTACACAGTCTAAAGATAAACCGGTAAAGTAGTCTAACAGTCAGATTGGTTACCGCACATGCAAACCAAAATGCAAATAAAGCATTCACCCACAAAAGAAATACAACCATAACACAAGATATTTGACTTGGAAACCCAACTGGGAAAAACCACGGTGAGATGGAATTCACAAGTCACTATTTGCAGAATAGAAACCAGACCCGTTAAGGTCTTACAATGTTCTTCACCAGAATAGATCCTATTAGGAATCTCAATCTCTGTTAGGAGATAAGTCCGATTAAAGACTACCTTGTTAGAGGATTTTAGACTCACATGTGTGAACCACCTTGTTAGAGGATTTTAGACTCACATGTGTGAACCACCTTGTTAGAGGATTTTACAAAGGCTTTGAGGCCTACCTAGTTAAGGGCTATAGACTTGTAAAAGATGTGAGTAATCAACAAGTGTTTGATCTATCTAATAGCACAAACTACTTGATTATTCCAGTATTGCTCATAGTTAATTCATTCTAGCATTACTTCAATCTTCTCTATCTCTCTCACAGTTACAACTTGATCTTCTCAGATAAGATCATTCTTACAACAACTCAACTTCCACCTTAAACCCTAGCACGACATTAACCCTTTCAGCAACAACTTAAAACCCTAGACATGATGTCCTTTTAAAGGAATCTAATTTCATGTCGGTCCAATAGGATTATAATACAATTTCCTAGGTTCAATGAATCTAGACATACTCAGTAACATGACACAAAAAGCACCGTCAATGTGTCAGCACCGTCAAACAATCGATGGATTGGTAACTCATCACAAAATGTCGGTTGGTAACTCATCACAGAGTATTACTGGTTCATACAGAATACTGGTTGCTGGTTTGACAAAAATGAAGACTGGTAGGAATGTGTTGTGCCACTTTGCTCCCTTGTACCGCTTGGGATCTACGAACCGCTTGGGGTCGACATGCCGCTTCAGACCGGGAAACACATTATGGAAAATCACCACTAGTATAAAGACTAGTATACAACATACTGGTTGGAACAAATACCGGTTGAGCACAAGCTCATACATATAAAGGGGATCTCAATACAAGTGTGTGTCCATCAATGAAAATCACAACATAAATAAACAAAAATGCCAACAATCTCCCCCTTTGGCATTGATGGCAACACTTAGGAAAATAAAATTTTGACATCGAAGTGTTTTACAACAAAAACTTGCCATTAACAAAATTGCTCCCCCTAAGCATATACACTATCCCTTAATCAACACAATGTATAGCAATTTTTCATATAGAGCATAATCATTGAGACATCAGAGCATATAGCATATATCAAAATTTCAAAACCAGATACTTCTCCCTCTGTGTCAGAAGATTAAAATTTTAAAAACCAAAAACCAAATACTTCTCCCCCTTTGCCAACAATGACAAAGT
The DNA here is from genome assembly GCF_030272615.1 of Cryptomeria japonica. Lineage (NCBI taxonomy): Eukaryota > Viridiplantae > Streptophyta > Pinopsida > Cupressales > Cupressaceae > Cryptomeria > Cryptomeria japonica. The sequence continues at coordinate 473,318,446 of NC_081414.1, forward strand.
ACCACTGAATAACCCTGTTTCCATATATATATATATAAGTTTATGACAATAATGAATAATACTTGTCAAAAACCGATTTGTAGTCCTGCAAAAATTGTTTCATGGATAGAGACCAGGATTCAAGTAGGGAGGTTGCCACTTCCTTCTCTGTTTGCATCTGGGATACCTATTCCTCCATGGCTTCTACTGTGCTTAGTTTCTATGTGACTGTCAAGGCATCTAGGTTTAGATAACACTTCTAAAGAATTTGTAGTCGTGGAAGTAAAACCAGTTGAAGCTCCTGCAAATCCCTAGACTGTGTACTGATCTCTTGCTCCATCTTGGCTGATTGGATCTGGAACCGGTGAGCGGTTTGCCCATATGTTGCAAAGGAATCATAAGGTGTCTTAAATGTGCCCAAGTAGGACTATAAGTCCATCTGAAGCTTTTGCTTCTTGGCTAGCACATCATCAAAGAACAGATGAGGTTGATAGATTTTGCTGAGTAGCAAGTTTCCCTCATCCAAGGCATTCCTTATGTCCTTTTGGTCTTTCAGCAATTCAGTCCTAAGCTCATTCATCTTTTTCACTAGAGAAACATTAAGAGCCTTTTGGTGCTCTTTCTTGACATTGGCCTATGCTTCTTCTTCCAGGCTCTGCACTTGATCATCCACTACAGTACATAGTAGTTTGAGCTATGCTAGTGATGATTCAGTGTTCGAAAGATTAGTACCGGGGATTAAACTGGTAAGGGTGTCTACAGCTGCCTGAATAATATCCTCTTCCCTTTTCCTGTGAATGACTTCAAGGAACTCTTGGGCAACCTTGATGCTCTGCATAAGCTCAGACTCACTTGCAGATTGGAGATCAATAGGACTCAAGATAGCAGTCGGTTTGGCTTGGCTCTCAATTGCCTTAGGAGTCTCCATTTGTGTTCTCTTCATTGCTTCAGTTGTCTTGTCTACTTCTTCCTTCTTTTTCCTCTCCTTCTCTTCTTTCTCTTTCTCTTCATTCTTTTTCTTTTCTTCCTCTTCCATCTTCTTCTTGTCTTCCTCTTCTTTGTTCTTATTTTCTGCTTCTTCCTTCTTCTTTGCTTCCTCTTCCTTCTTCTTCTGTGCTTCCTCTTCCTTCTTCTTTTGTTCTTCCTCTTCCTTCTTCTTCTTCTCTTCCTCTTCCTTCTTTCTCTTTTCTCCCTTATCCTTTTCTTCTTTCTTCTTCCTCTCATCTTCTTGCTTCTTCTTCTCTTCTTCTTTTCATTTCTCCTCTTCCTCTTTTCTCTTCTCTTCCTCTTTCTTCTTTTTCTCATCTTCATCCCTCTTCTTCTTCTCTTCTTGTTCCTTTGCCGCTTCTTATGTGTCCTTAGCCTATTCACCACCCTATTCAGCTTATTGCCCCTGTTCATTTCCCTCAGAAGGTATGTCCTGAGTGACTTCTTCTATATCTAGGGCATGGACATCGATAATGTCGATTGGTTCTTCCACCAGGTTTCCTTCTTCATCAAAAACCTCATCCGGTTTGGAGATAATTGGTTCTTTCTCTGCTTGGAGGTTGGCCATTCATGCTTTGTGAGCTAGAACAACATGATTCATGTGCTGATGAGTGTCTTTTTCCACATCATCAATTCTCCCCTCCAATAGCCAGTGTCTTCTTCTCCTTGTGAAGAAGAGACCTTTACTTTGATCCAACACATCAAACAATTCTAAATTTGAGAGTTCGGGAAAGTATTGTGAAAAGACCTTCTCCCTAATCTCTTGTTCCTTTTTAATGGCAATGCGCTATTTATTATCTAATGATTTAAATAAAGAAGCCAGTGTTTGAGATTTAATCTCTGATGGCGACTAGTCATTCTTGCACAAATAAACAATGATTTCCTGTAATATTTCCTCCCTCTCCTCATCACTAAAATCATCATAGTAATCTACTAAATCATGAAGTAATTTTCTCCTAATATTTTTAACTATCCTTTGAAAATGTGTCAAAGGTTTGTATGAGGAGATGTCAATATTTACCGGTGCGGATGTTGTCGGTTCATTCTTCTTCATCTTATTTGTCTGTCAGGCCTTCTTTGGCTTTTCATCAGACTTGGTTTCTTCGGAGTCCGGTTCATTTGTCTTAGTCTTCATCTTTCTTTTGAAGACTTTTGCCGGTGTTACTGTGGTAGCTAGTGCTGATGCTGCAGGCACTTCCTTGGCTTTCTTTGCTGCTGGTTCTTTTCCTTTCTTCATCGATGGTTCTTCAGCTGGTGCAATCCTCTCCAAGTAGGTTCCAGTCCTCTTAGCCTTTGGATCAAGAGGCGAGGCAATAAGGGTTGAGGCATACCCTCCCAGAATGTCATACATAACCTCATAGCCCATTGGCTCCACTTCCTCCATTCTAGGCTCAATAGCCTCCATTAAACATTTGTCCACTTGAATAGTGAAAAAGATGTCATCTTCATATTTCTTCACTATATCACCTGAGATTCTTACCCTCTGACTCATCTTTCTTCTTAACTCATCAAAATATTTGTTCAATACTTCAGGGTAGCCGGTTCCAATGGCTTGTATGCTTTCCTTTATCTACTTGGTTACTGGTTGGTCAGGGGACCACTGGACATCTCCTACACCAGGAAAGTATCCTTGGAAATAGAAGAACAACCCTACCAGTAGTTGTTCAAACTTAAACCTCAGTAAATTGTCCTATTTGATTACCTTTAGAATCAACAGGAGTTTCCTCTGCATATCGGTGCATAAGTCAAAAGATGCATCCTCTTTTATCATCCGGTAAGCAACATTTACTGCTGCAACAGATACAGAATTAATCTTGTTGGCTGAAAATGTTTTTTAGCCTATCACCATGCAGGCGTATTTCACCAGATCATCCTTGATAGGATTAACTGTCATGCCCCATGAGTCACTGGCTGAACTGGTGAGCTTGACTATTTCGGTTTTTCTCACCTTTCTCAGGGCTGGCACTTCCCCTGTGTTACAAAAGCTGGTGACTGGATGAATTGCCTAAGGCGTAATATCATGCGTCCTCTCCAGGTACATCTTGTCACCATGGACTTTTCTCAAAATAATCCTGATGTGGTCCTCCGTAAAATCTTCCAGAAAATATACTGCGTTATGTAATTTCTTCTTCTCTAAGACACTAAACTCTGGTTTGATCTTTTTGTCCTTGCCGCAAAATAGACCTAACTGGGTGTGAATAGCTAAAGACCCTAGGTCTTCTATTTTACAATCAATATAATAAAAAATTCCCTCTTCAACTATGACTCCAGTCGGAACTTGTGATAAAGCATTATATTTGGACTTCCTCTGAATAAAACTTTCTGACTCTATGGATGTACTCAAACTGGTATGAGATGCAGAAGCCATTGTAGATTATTTCAAGAACATGAAAAATACCTTTCAAACGCAAATTTAGGGCTTCCTGATTCTGCTTCACTCCACTCTCTGTCGGTTACCAAATCACTGCTTTGGGTTCTCCACTACTGCTTGCAAACTGGATTTGAATCACCTTCAAGATTATTCAATTTCTTGAAATTTAAGCTCAAATCGCCTTTTCTTCACTCGAAAATAGATAGTGAGAAATGATTTGAAATAGGCTTTTATACATGTCTCTCACCTATCGACATTAATGCTCCTCTATTAGGGTGTAAACCCTAATTTGCCTTTTTACCATTTCTGGTCTTCTACCAAGCGACAGGTATCGCATACCGGTTAAGGTCTTTTACCGGTGTCAACTGGAGTTTCAAAAGCATTTCACCATTTGCTCCCCCTAAGCCTTTGAGGCTTAGTTTGTCGGTTCCAATATTTCTACACTAGGTGCAGAAACTGGTTCCTCTTCCAACATTGTTGGTTTCTTCCTCCAGGTTTTGTTCATGTCCCCTTGAACTTTTTCAACATCAATTTCTCCTTCCTGAGTGACCGATATATCATCAGATATACTTTTTCTGCTTCTGCAAAATCTTGCAATGTGACCCAGTTTGTTGCAGTGATAGCAAACAAGTCCAGGTGCTCTCCAAGGTCCATTGTACACATTTCCATTCTTCCTTCTGTATGATGCAATAGTGTGACCATGACCACGACAGATCATACAATTTTCTCTCCATCTGGTTGCCGCTTGATGGCCATTGCTTCTTGACTGATGATTGAAGACATTAAACCGGTTGTGGTTCCGGTTCATAAAAGGTTCAGGACCAGTTCCTTGGGTCCTTTGAGGATATCTTCCATTGTTATTCATCACAGACCTGCATTCAAATGCTCTATGCTCAAAATTGTTGCATGCATAACAATGACCATTGAACTTATTGGATCTAGGTACATTGTTGATAAAATATGGAAAATTATTGTAGGCTTTGCTCCTACATACATTGGTATGTGTCCTTCTTTAAGACACTTAAAGCAAACAACTTTGAATTTTTGCTTACCTTTTCCTTTGAGTGTCGGTTGCTTCTTTGATGCTTCAACATTTGTTCCTGAGGATTCTCCTTCCTCACGTCCAGAGAAACCAAGACCATTGGTATTCTTTTCCAGTCTAGATGACTCAAGCTTTTTCTCTAGCTTGACAGTACTTTTGCCAAACTTAGCCAGTATTTCCTTTGACTCAAAGAGTTCTTTGGAAATAGCAGTGTTTGTCTCCATAAGACTTGCATTTTCAAAGATGGCAATGTTTAGTTCTCCTTGCATGTCTAACTTTTCCATTCTACTCTCATGAAGGCGAGCAGTCAGTGCACTAATCTCTTGTTTCAACTTGGAGATCTCATGATCTCTGTCCTTTACCCAATCTTCAGCTTTTCTCCAGTTCTCAAGCTCTTGACTAAACCGAATAGTCAGTCCTTCCAACTCCTTTCTCAGATTGGAGTTTGAATCATTCAAGTTATTTACTTCAGTAATCATGGCTTCCATGTTAGCTTCATCTTCAGAACTACTTTCAGATAGTTGCATCAGCTTCTCTGAATGTTCTCTCCTTTTTGCTTGAGATGCCTTGTATTTGACCATAAGATCATCATAGGCTTGCTCAGACTTAGTGAGCCATTGAGTAAGTTCCCTCATGGTGTATTCCCCCATATCTCTTTCCAAGTGGTTAAACTTATAGAAAGGTAGGCTCTGATACCAATTGATGAATACTAAGAGGGGGGGGTGAATTAGTATGCCAAAAATCACTACACTAAACCCCTTACATAGTGTAAAGATAAACTGGTAAAGCAGTCTAACAGTCAGATCGGTTACCACACATGCAAACCAAAATGAAAATAAAGCATTCACCCACAAAAGCAATACAACCATAACACAAGATATTTGACGTGGAAACCCAACTGGGAAAAACCACGATGAGATGGAACTCACAAGTCACTATCTGCAGAATAGAAACTAGACCGGTTAAGGTCAGACTGATTAAGGTCTTACAATATTCTTCACCAGAACAGATCCTGTTAGGAATCTCAATCTCTGTTAGGAGATAAGTCTGATTAAAGACTACCTTGTTAGAGGATTTTAGATTCACATGTGTGAACCACCTTGTTAGAGGATTTTACAAAGGCTTTGAGGCCTACCCGGTTAAGGGCTACAGACTTGTCAAAGATGTGAGTAATCAACAAGTGTTTGATCTATCTAATAGCACAAACTGCTTGATTAGATCCAGTATTGCTCACAATTAATGCATTCTAGCATTACTTCAGTCTTCTCTATCTCTCTCACAGTTACAACTTGATCTTCTTAGATAAGATCATTCTTACAACAACTCAACTTCCACCTTAAACCCTAGCATGACATTAACCCTTTCAGCAACAACTTAAAACCCTAGACATGATGTCCTTTTAAAGGAATCTGATTTCATGTCGGTCCAATAGGATTACAATACAATTTCCTAGGTTCAATGAATCTAGACATACTCAGTAACATGACACAAAAAGCACCGTCAATGTGTTGGCACCGTCAAACAATCGGTGGATTGGTAACTCATCACAAAATGCCAATTGGTAACTCATCACAAAATGCCAATTGGTAACTCATCACAGAGTATTACTGGTTCATACAGAATACCGGTTGCCGGTTTGACAAAAATGAAGACTGGTAAGAATGTGTTGTGTCTCTTTTCTCCCTTGTACCGCTTGGGATCTACGAACCACTTGGGTTCGACATGCCGCTTCAGACTGAGAAACACATTCTGCAAAATCACCACTAGTCTAAAGACTAGTATACAACATACCGGCTGGAACACATACCGGTTGAGCACAATCTCATACACATAAAGGGGATCTCAATACAAGTGTGTGTCCATCAATGACAATCACAACATAAATAAACAAAAATGCCAACACAAGATTGCACACCAAATCTGGATATTGCTTTGGAATCTCTACAAATTCCCCTTTATTGTGCTCATTTTCTCTTCTTCTTTGGATGCAAGGTGAGGGATGAATGATTAACTCATCTTTTATCCTTCGTATACCTAAATTTTTACTACAATAAATGCACTTAACCCTAATACTTCTGGATACCCTTCATTCAAAAAGATCTCCTATGGACCTACAAATTCTTTCGAAAATCTATCATAGATACCTGCAATCATCATATATACCTTTGTAACCTATTAGAATCAAACATAGATCTCAGAAAGGGGGTTTGAAAGATTTTCATGAAAACTTCCCCTAAGGCCAGATGCCTTAGCTTAGTTACCGGATGGGGTTTCAGCACCGAAATCAAGTACGGACCCATCTCCTACCTTAGAGTCACTCTTCTTGACCCATTTTTTCTTGTACTACTCTTTTATTTCTTCAACCTTTGGTTTTCCCTTATCATTATATTTGTTCTTGTTTGTTGGAGCATTCTTCACATTCTTGCTTCTACAATATTTTGCACTGTGATCGGTTTTGTTGCAAGCATAGCAAGTAATGTTGTTTCTCTGATTAGTTCTAAAATTACTTTGATTTCCCTTTGATTTGCATTGGTTAAAAATATGTCCAAATCTTCCACAATAATAGAATCTTACATTTCTCCTATTCACCATACTTCAGCATTCAACTGACTTATGACCATACTTATTGCAATTGAAAAATTGATGGATGAATGTTGAATTATTTTGATTTTCTCTATTTCTACATTGACTTGGAATATGACCAAATTTATTGCAAACAAATAATTTACCATTGAATTTATAAGAATTAGGTTATCTACCAGAGGCCTTTTGTTCTTTTGTTGATTGCTTTGACCAAATTCGGAGCTTTCTCCCTTCTCAAATCCAAGTCCTCACATATCACCTTTATTCTTCTGACTATGTAGCATTTCATCCAGCTTGGTTGAGCTAGAAATGAATTTTTCTTTGTACTCATTAGCAGTGGTAAGTTCATCTCTCAAAAGTAGGATGTGTCTTTCAAGCTCTTGCTCATTATTTTTGGATTGCATCAATTCAAGCTTCAGCAGGTCATTTTCATGATATAGTCTACAACACTCATCAGATCTATCCTATAGTGACCAAGTCAATCTTTCCTTATTCTTCTTCTGGTCTTCGATCTCCTTTGTCAATTTCATCACAATGGCTTCCATCTCATTCTTCTGAAGTGCATTAACTCTTACAAGCCTGTCACATTCTTCTATCTTTTCTTTCAGGGCTTCTTCATCAATGTATTAGCTTTCTTTTTCCTGAAGCTAATCAACAAGCTCTTTTCTCTTCTCCTTGGATTTATTCAGTTGTTCCTTCAATGTTTGAATGAAATTTTTAGCATCCTTGAGAATTGTTTTTAATTCCCAGACTTTGGATTTGGACTGAACTAGACCATCAAGTGCAACAAGCAGTTGTTGTCTCAGACAACTTGAATACATTAAGACACCTTCCTGAATCTCCCTCAAGCTATTAAGATCCTTCTGAGGAACTTGGATCTTATACTAATTATTGGAATCAAGGGAACACTGAGAGGGGGGTTGAATTAGTGTTCAACGAAATTGACTTTATTAACCTAATCATACAACCACATTATGCAAATGAAGTAAAGTAAATGCGGAAACACAAAGCCAAGATCAGTCAAACCATAACACCAAGATTTTTACGTGGAAACCTAGTAAAGGGAAAAACAATGGTGGGATTGAGACTCACAATATTATAATACTATGATCAGGAGTATAATAATATTATAGAGGGGAATGTACATGCATTCAAGTACACTGCCTAGAGCTCATTGCTCAATTGCAAAGAAAGGGCTACAACCCCGTAGGAAGGATCGTTTCCTTACAAGAGATTACAAATGATAATTGATTGAATGAACTGATGGATAGCATCTACAAAAGCCAAAATGCAATTCTAGTTAAGCATAAATAGTCTTTTGTCACTGTTCTAACACTCTTCTTTATCACATACCAGAGCAAATTTCTCAATCATGCAAGTGAAACTACACATAATCACTCATACATGCTTCCTACATCATCATCCACACACCAAATGATCATATCAATTGGACTAATAAATTTGCACCATTAAATTAGATCAATTTCATGTCAGCCTAAAAAACCACATAACACACAACATGAAACTTGTTACCCAAGTCGGCTCAATTCGATCCAAAAACAACTAAGCAAACCAAAACAAGATGTCTAAACACTTCCCATATATCGGCTCATCAACCTCAAACATGCAAACAACCATCAAAATTACTCCCCATGATCCGCACAACCAATATTCACATGTTACTTCACCAAAAGATTGTTAAACCAGAAAAACGGTCTACTAGATCTTCCAACCAATACCAAACTTAACACTAGAGGTCACAATCATGGAATAAGGTGAATTACATATCTAGTTTACATTTCCTAGATCCACAAGGAAAAATACTTAACCAAAATAATCCGCTGACCACAAAACTGCACACTCTATCGTATACATTGTTCTTTTTACTGGACCTCACTCGACTTTAGTCAATCTTCCGGAATGAAGAAATCACAAACTATGGATTAGATATCTAACTGACAAGATGTCAGTTGCCATAAATGACAACATCTAATCATCAATGCAGTGTCTCATGCCAACACATCCTTGTTTGTGACAACTTGGTTATTAGTTACGAACTTCACAAATCCATGAAGTGTAGATGATACAGCTCCCAAAGCATGAAGCTATGGTCTACCCAAAAGAACATTATAAGACAAATGACCTAGCATCACATGCATAAGGGTTGGGATAGTAACAAGCCCAAACTTCAAGGACAATATGATGGTTCCCATAGTGGTTTTACCACTGTTGTCAAATCCTCAAATAAATAAGGAAGAGGTTGCCAAAGAGTCTGGATCTACCTTGATTTATGGTACCAAATCCAATCCATAGACATTAAGTGCAAAACCTGTATCAACAAGTGTTTATCTAATACCAACACCATTCAAATTAACAATTACCATTAAAGGATCTACTAAATTTCTCACCTCCAGAGATGGAAGTTCATGGGGATAGAAAGTAATATTCGGTGAATCTGCACGAATATGATCCATCAATGCATTCACATCTGCTAGTCTCATAGAAGAAGGCAGAAAAATCTTATGAAAGGCTTCATGTAGCATACCTTGATACACCAGAGCAATTTGGAGAAAATCCCATAGTGAGATCTTAGCAGGAGTAACTTTAAGCTGGTCAATAAGATAGTAATCACTAGTTCGGTTATCTACCAGTAAAGGTGCTTTAAGAAGACTAAGTTGAGAAGGTGGTAAAGAAATTTGAGGTTTATCAAGAGTTTGTTTTTTCTTCTCATTGTTCTAAGTATGAGATATGGTATTATAAGATGATTGGTTGGATTGTATAAACCAAGTATATAAGTCAAAAAAAGGGTTTCCCATTAATGGTTTTAACTTTTTTCGGAGGACTTGTTGCAGTTACATGAATGTAAGGTCTCTTAGGCCTTTGAGGAGTCACAGAGATAATAATAATATTCATGGATTTCTCATCTTTGAATGAGGATGTTCTAGAGGGTGACTTTTTTACATCTCTTTTAGAAATAGGTGACTCTAAGAAGTCATCTAAAACTTCATCCAACATATCAAAGTCATCCTTAGAGAATGCTTTATCAAAAGCATAAAATCTAAGAGAAAACAATCCAACAATAGGTGTTCATGTCGGGCTCACCAAAATGTAGAGGAAGGGATTCGTGAACTCCCAAGATGATGAATCTTAGAGGAAAAATCAATATATTTTGTACTAACTCACTCAAACTGGCTCTAAGGTGATCCAAGGGGTAACAAAACCAATACTTATGCTAGAATGAAAAATAATTAAATGATGTGAAGTATGGAAACAATAAAATACAAGAATCTAAACCGATAGAGCGATATAAAACTTAGAGTAGAATGTACCACAGAGTTGGGTGTTGGACATTGATGCTACTAGGATATGTTGTTGTCATTTATGTCAACATATTCCTGTGATTTATTGATTCGGTGATTTCAGATTGGTTTATTGGGATCATGGTTTGGTGTGTGGAGTATTTATAGTATCATTATATTCTTTTGTATTAGTTTTGGTGATCTAGAAATCTTAATTGATCATATCATATGATCTAGTTTGTAGTTTGTTTTTCTAATAAGTGCTTTGTAGAGTTTAGTATTTCCTCTAGTATATTCCAGTGTGATCAAATCTTGAGTTGAGTTTTGGGAGATTGTTTGGGATGGTCTTGTGGATCTTCATTTCAGATGGTTCATGATTTGGTCCTTCGCAAGCTATCTTTCTTTATGACAGTTATTGTTGTTTGAGTATTCATGAGTTTCTGATGTTGATCGATGAAGATTTGATAAGTGGTGTTGGTATAGTTGTTATTGATGATTCTAACATGCTTTCTGGTGTTCCCTAATTATTTCCTATTTATTTTGATTATCTACATTGATTTTTGTGCGAGTTCTTGGTGATTTTCATGAACTGGTGATGTTCTTCATGTTATGCAGTTTTCCTAGTGGTGTAGCGTGTTGCGGTTGATCTTGGCATGATTTCTGGTGGTGTTGCATATTTGGAGATTTGGTTTAGGACCATGTTATATTATGTATATCATTATATTGGTCTTATGGTCGATCTTTGTATTGTGTGATGTAATTTTATAATTATAAGTTGAGGGTTTAGCCGACCTTGTTGTCAAGGTTGATGATTTGTATAAATAGGTGGTATAGTAATGTAATTTGGGTATCAAGGTTGTGTCTGCATTATCAAAGCATGATGTATGTCTAAACAAAGGATTCATCTTTTGGTGTGGTATATTGAGAAGAGATTGGTTTTGCAGAGCACACATATGAGCTTAACTGGAACTGTCATCAGGCATTAGTAGATGTTGTTATTGCAGTTCATTTCATTCCAAATTATTGTCTAATCATTTTGTAAGTCAATGATACTTCCTTGTAAGTCAGTGAGACTTCTTTGAGGGTTATAGCCTTTCGGGTTATTGTATCTTGAGTTGTAAGCTCTAGGTAGTGTTCCTAAATGTTAGTGCATTCCCCATTGTAATATTTTCACATACTACTACATAGTATCATCTTATTGTAGGTAGGTTCCCACCATGGTTTTTTCCCTTAAGTGGGTTTTCTACGTTGAAATCTTGGTGTTGTGTGTTGTGCTATCAATTTGCTTATCTTTGTTATTGCTGCAGTTTATCAAATTTTTTATTTGTGGTTGAGTTTGTAGATCTGGTAGAAAACTAATTTCAACCCCCCTGTTAGGTCCCAGAGACAACTGAGAGGGGGGGTGAATCAATTGTCCAATAAATTCAACTAGAATTAACTTAACCAAAACTTAATGCTTAGTACCAGTAAACCAAACTTTATGCAGGTAGACAGTCTTAACAGTTAATTGCAATACTGGTAAAGATTAATGCATGAAACAGAAAGACAACAACATCCAAAACACATAACACCAATGTTTGTACGTGGAAATCCTGTAAGGGGAAAAACCATGGTGGGAATCCTTACCCATAATCAAATGATACTACTACAGATAGTATGTGTTTACAATAAGGATTCTGCACATGCCGAAAGGCCAACTGCCTAGAGATCACTGCTCAATCACAAAATGAGAGTCACACTGACTACAATTGGATGGTTAAATCTAATGATAATGTACTACATAAAATAGCATCTTAATTTGCTGGATTCAGTACCGGTGTAGTTCTGATTGCCTTCACAAAATCCTCCTTCAACCTTCAAATGATGTCTAAGTGTATAGCTCTGCTTATTTTCGCATATACTCTATTACAATAATTTTTCCCAATCGCATATGAATCTTACAAATAAGATCTTACTATATACCATAACCTAAGACCAATTGAATAGGTCGGCTCACTAAAGGATATTACAATTAAATCAATTTCAAAAAAATTAATATCCGATGCATGATGTCAGCTCAAATGCATTTACAACAATAATAAATCATCTCCATAACGTGTCGTTCTGATCTGGAATAGATAAGTCCGTCGGTGCTTATCCTGGACCTATTTGCCGATAACAGCAAATATGCAAACCCGAATAAACAAATAACCAAATCGCCAAAACCAAGTGATCAAATAATGTCTTCGACATAACCAAGTAGTTTCCAAGTCATTCCAAGTGTTGGTGACCAATGTAATCTGTCGGTGAACCAAATACCAGTTTCTTGCATAATTCTCTGTCTTGCCGGTGATCATAACCAAAATCTCCAAGTGCTTATAAGTGTTGACAAGTGATGACAAGTTTGACAAGTGTTGACATCAATGACAAAACCATATCAACATATCCAAAATACCAACAATCTCCCCCTTTGGCATTGATGGCAACACAATATGGAAAAAGCATCAAAGTGCCAAAACAAAAATGCCAAATACCAAAAACCAACAATCTCCCAAAAGAGATCATATTTAGAAATCAACAAATACATAATATCTCTTCCCAAAGGATAAAGTCTCTCCCCCTAGGAATAATATGTGTTATCCATGTGTTTTTCCATATCAATCTCTCCCCCTTTGACATCAAATGCCAAATACAAAATACCAATTCATTCAATATACCAACTACTCCCCCTTTGAAGTATCTCTCCTCATCAAAGTCAGAAAAAAAGATTTCTCTATTAATTTTGTCGGTTGATGATAAACATCAACTGTCTAAGTCTCTACCGGTGGGGGTAGCACTCCAAGTTGCTCTCTGAGACACTCAAATGTTTCCTTAGGCAAAGGCTTTGTAAAAATATTTGTAATCTTCTCTTTAGTATTCACATAAACCAATTTCACTTCTTTTGCTTCAACATTCTCCTTTAGAAAGTTCAATTTCATAGAAACATGTTTAGTTTTAGAGTGAAGTACCGGGTTCTTTGATATAACAATTGTTGTTGTATTGTCACAGTAAATAGTGATAGGTTCTTTGCAATTCACCTTAATGTCCTTCAACATTTGCTTGATCCATAATACCTGTGTACAGTTGGTTGCTGCTGCAACATATTCTGATTTTGCTGTTGATAAACTTGTACAACTTTGTTTCTTGCTCAACCATGAAATTAGTCTTCTACCAAGAAAAAATGCTCCGTTGGTGGTGCTTTTTCTGTCATCCACATGCCCAATTAGCATCTGTGTATGCATATAATGTTAGGCCCAATATGGAAAGCTAATGTACTAAGAGGGGAGGGGTGAATCAGTACTTCAAAACTTTTCTTGAATAATAACTTTACTGTTATGCATAAACCGAATAGTGTAGTAACATAAAATAAAGTTAAAACAAATAGATAACAATCATACATGATTCACTCCATAACACATATATTTTGGTTACGCAAAAACTCTTGGTTAGAGAGAAAAACTACGGTGGGGATGGCACGCACAACTTCACTACTGCAATAATAAAGAATGCTCGGTTAGAGCTACATTTTAGCTATTTCTGATAGCATACCTTGTTAGGAGTAACAAGATCTGTTAGATCTACCTTGCTAAAGGATTTTACAACATTTAATCTGAATGCTGCACTTGGTTAGAGGCTTTACAATTTATAGACTTGATTAGAGTCTTTTACCCTGTTAAAGGTTTCTCTTTCAATCTTCACAATATTACAATAAAATCATTACAAATATCTGCAACTTTACATTTGAAATGTTATAGCAGATTCTATGTGCTCAGAATAAGATTACCTTGCTTATAGCATACCTCGGTAACCCATATAGTAACTCGGTAAACCCTTATGTTTACTCTATTCTTTGACTGTTCTCTGAAAACCTTCTCGGTGACCTCTGTGTCTCTGTAACAGTCTTCCTTCATTCATACATGCACACACCTTGCTCTTAACTCATGCTGTATAAATAGATCTCTTAAAATGGTGATCCAATTCATTGCTTCTATCTTACAAACAAGATTTATCGAATGAATAACTATACAAAATATTTCATTGGTTAGATTGTCCTTGTAATCATACACAATCTTTTGGTGCAATTTCCAATGTAATAACGGTTAGATGTGCCTCGATATTGTAACATGTTTTCATATGCATGTCCAGGTTCAATGTATCTGGTAACATGTTTCACTCAGTGAATATCAACTTGGTGTGTCATCTTTACTACTTGGTAGTCTCAAAAAGATACTCGGTAGACAGCTCGGTGTGTACTGCGTTCTTTGAATGCTTTCTTCTGTAACCGACTAGACTGTGCCTACCGACTTCTTTGTGTATATACCGACTGCATGATTCAGTAGTGCTAACTGACTAGAATTTATAGTATGAATTTGAATATAAAACTAATGGCATTTTGATAAGTAGTAACAATCTCCCCTTTTGACATTAGTTGAGATGTTTGACAAAAACTACTTTCAAAGTCATAACTCAAAAATCTATATACTTGCAAAATGACTATACTTGACAATATATACAATAGTTAATGAAATAGTATATTCAGATATACTCCCCTTATCATTATTTTGTACATAACTCTGATTTTGCATGCTCGGTTTTGTGCTTGTGTGCTCTGCTTGCTCTGCATACTCTGTATACTCTACTCGGTATACTCCCCTATATACAATACTCAAAACTGTATTATCAAAATTGTATCACTCCCTAAATATAGTATATTACTCCCCTTATGTAGTATTACTACCCTTTTTTGACAAACATCAAAAACTTAATTGCCATCTGGGGGCGGTAACTGATCAAAAATAGATTTATATTTCTTCCAGGCGTCGGTGAGTGTGACTGAGAGTGCATCCTTTACACTTTCCATTAAAGAATTTTGTTCTTGAATATCAGCCAATAGTGATATTAAGCCATCAAGAGTGCTTCCCTCTTGTGTAGTAGATAGGCATGTAGCTCTGTTAATCTATTCTTGAACTAATGAAAGATGAGGAAGGAATAATGTCTGGAGGGTCATTATATCCATCCTGATCATATGCTCTTCATTTCTGAGTTCTAACTATTGAGCCATGAGCTGTTGAAGCTTGGTGTAAAAATTATGAACATAATTGGGCTCTGTGGTCAACTTATTTGAGAGATCAGTGATCTATTTCTCAATTGCATCAGTTTTATTCTTGATATCTTTAATAAATAAGGAAAATGTGCAAAGTTTCTGAAATAAATAAAGAATATGCTTGAGTTGAGGGGACAACTCAGCAATGAATTTGACAAGCTTGACTTTTCCAATAGCTAGAGCTTTTTGTACTTCTTCTATCATTTTTGCAGTAAGCTTTTTGTCTTTTAGCTTGCTCAAGTACTCAGATGCATCAACTCCAGATATTTCTATTTGATTAAGGAGTTCATCCAGTTGAATGTGGATGGCTGCATCGGTTGACACTGTAGCTGATGGTAGCATTTCTGTTAGCAGTGTCTTCAGCTTTTGTAGTACTTTATTCTTCTTTTGAATGGCCATCTATTTTTCTTGTTCGACCTTTGCTTTGTATAGTTCACTGAAATCAATAAGTGCTTGCCCCTTTAATTTTGAGATATCCACATTGGGCAACACTATCAGTTTAGTCAAGTCAACTTTAAAACTATGCTTTTTCACTTTCTTCTCTTTACCTTTGGTCGGTTGTACCAAGACAATAGCTTGTGAGGCTTTCTGACCCTTGGTAGGGTGCTCGGTAGATGCAACACTTTGGTCTATCCCTATAGCCATTGTGGTGTCCTTGGGTGTCTTGGTACTGGGGGTCTCAGCTGCTACATTCTCAGTGCTTGAGAGGTTTGATCTTTAGTTGTACCTTCTACTACTTCAAACTTGTAACCTTCGGTGCCTTGTGCTGTATCCTTAGGTGCTTTGGTAGAGACAGGTGGCTTGACTGATGGATAAGGCTAAACTTGTACTATCATAGATTCACTAGATACAAGTTTTGCATAGGTAGTGCCTTCTATCATTTCCTACTCCAGTGCTTCTGCATCCATGACATCGTCATCAATTTGAATAGTGTCAGCCGGGTCTTGCTCAGTAGCATCAGGACCTTGCTCGGTGACATCAAGCTCTTGCTCGGTGACATCAACAATTTCAACATGAGACTATTCACCGATATCCTTTATTTTGAAGATTTTCTCCCACTTGGCTTTTGTCTCATTTTATACATCAATGTATAGCCCATTCATCAATTTTAAGGCTCTCTATTTGACAAGAAATTTAGAATTGTAGGTTGTCAAATGCTCCTTTATTTCTGCTACAGACATATCAGGAAATAGATGGACTGGACTTCTTTCTCTAATTTGTTTCTCTGAGTCCTTTGCATATTTCCACCTGTTATCAATATGTAATTACAATTCACTCAGAAGTGACTTTATTAGTTCTAATGGAGCTAGCCAAAACTTTAGAAGTGTGCAGATGACAGCTTCTTCAATGTGTCACTTCTCATCATTATTCCTAGTCTCATACTTGACATATCTAAATCCTGCAAATCTACCATATTCTTTAAGATTGGCACAAAAGTTTTCAACACTATGAATATTTACCTTTTTGCTCTTTACAATCTGGAATTTGTTGGCATCTTCTGATTCTGTATCACTAGACTCTTTTGCCAAAATGAGTCTCCGAGTAGATTTCTTGTAGGTCTTGGTTACCTTGGGAATAGTAACACTCTTTTGTTTCTTACTCGGTGATGCAGTTGATGCTCTAGTGTTAGGTCTCTTTGTTGGTGGAGTCGGTAGGGCCTTTGAAGTGTCCAGTTTTTTTCTTTTTAACACTTTACCCTTAGGCAACTCGGTACTCAATGTTATTGCTGCCTCTTGAGCTTCAAATTCCTCTTCGGTAATGGCAAGAGTGCCTTTGACAGGTGTAGAGGAGGATTCTTCTCCGAATTTCTCTGATAAAACCTTTATCATCTTTGTAGCCTTTCTTGTAGCTTTAGGTACTACAATGCTCATTTTCACCTTTTCCTTAACTTCTTCATAAGTTCCATATCTCAGTTCAGTAGCATGCCTTGGTAATGTGAGATATGCATCAATCTGCTATTGTGTGATATCATAGTCAATCTCGTAACCCATTGGTGGCAAAGATTGAGTCCTTGGTTCCACAACATTCACATAACAATAATCGGTGTCTACCTCAAAACATATATCATCCTTATATTTCTCTACCAACTGTGGTGGAATCCGGTACCTGTTGTACATCTTTTCTTGAAATTTGTTGAAGTAGTCATCCATGATATCATTGAAATTATCTCCCAATTTCTTGATAAAGTCATTAATTTGATGGGTGATTGGTTTGTGTAGCTCCCAAACTACTTTACTGACTGAGGGAAAGAACTTCTCAAAGTAGAAAAACACATGCATACAAGAAGTGAACCAAACTTTAGTGTATTTTCCAAGTTGTTCTTCTTCAACTTCCTTATTATGTTCAGGTTCTCAAACAAGTTTTTCAATAACACTTCACATAAATCAACTTTCATTCCCTTTTTCACTATTTTATAGGCTAAGTCAACTATTGCACAGGGTACACTATTTTCCCTTGTTGATTGGAAGAAATAGTAACCAATTACTCTAATGGCAAACTTAAGTTTTGCATCAGTGACATTATTCAGTTTCAGTCCTTGGTAATCAGATTCTACTCCAGTTAAACTGATTAACTCCTTCTGTGATATCATTTTCTGTGCTCGTGCATGATCATATATAGGATACTTGGTGATTAGATGAATGATTTCCTTAGTGATTTTGAATGGTTGCTCTTCTAGCCACATGAAATCATCATGAACTCTACTTAAAACAAACTTAACCCACTGGGGTTTGAACACATGGGGATAGGTTAGGGCTTCAGTCAATCCCTTGATTTTGATATGCTTGTAGTTGCTATCCATTTTACCATCAGTACATAGCTCATCATATGTGTCTTTTATCTCAACATGATCAAGTTCTTCAACACGGCATTTGGTGAAGAATCTAACATCTTCGACTAACAAGACTTGATCCGAGATGAGTGAAAAAGTAGTTTTGTCATCTGGTTCAGAGGTGACTTTAGGAGGTAAAGTGTATTTTAGTGAGGGCTTCTCCACATTCTTGACAACTACGAGATCTTGGATCTTGGGTACCATTTGTAAATTCCAGATAAAACTTAGCAAACTATCCTTAGGGTTTGACAGTTTACAAACGACAGACGATTCACACTCGGTAGATAATAGCAATTTGAAAAGATCGGAAAACTAGCTTGACAATGTGATGAGATTTGATGTAAATACCTTGGATTCACTTTGAATGAAGTTTGATCACCTTGATTCACTTTTCTCTACTCTCTTGAAAACTTGGTGAATGAAAATGACCACGAAAATACCTTTAAGTACACAAAATACCTTATCAGGCTCCATGCGGGTTAGGTCAAAACATTAAATGCACTCGGTTTACCTTTAACCGATTTACTCCCTTTTTTTTCATTTTAACCGAGTAACCAACTTTTCATCATTTACCGACTTGACAGGCTTCCTATATTCACCGACTTAACAGGTTTCCTGTAAAGTAGTTTTGATAGAATTTCAAACCTACTAATGCATCTTAACTATGCAGATTTTGAATTTAGTACATACTATAATAGGAACTATTATGATTTTAACTTCAAAGAATGCAGTCCCTTCATACCTTTACCGATTAATTTGGAATAGGAGCACCTAACTCGATAGGTAAGGTGCTTTCTTCATTTGACATGATTTCCTTCTTTTTCCAAATCATCTTAAATTTTTCTTTTATTTCCTTAGTGTCTCCTCTAGGTTGATCTCTGCAATCTCCAACTAAGTGTCTAGCTCTGTGACAATGAAAACATGCCATACCAGGATTTCTCCATGATCTTCGGTTGTTCATTCCAAACCTTATAAAATAGTTGGCACTAATATGTCCATATCTTCCACAACATTCGCACCATATCCTTGTATTGTAATCCCATGGTACTGCTGCATATTGTCAATAAGGATTTGTGTGAGTTTGGTAACCTCTAGTGTTTGCTCGGTGTGCAAACCACATATAATTCTTTTTCTTAATCCAGCACTTCTCGGTACTATGTCCATATCTATTGCAGTTTTTACAAAACCCTTTGAATTTTGCCTTCTGATAGTTGTTAACAGACTTTGTCCTACATTTATTAGATGTGTGACCATATTTATTGCAATTGTAACAATAATCATTGGACTTAGTGATATTCGGTTGCTTACCTTTTCTGATCTAGCATATGTTGGCAGTATGACCTTGATTTCCATAGTAGTAGCAGATAGGCTTCTTTCTTTTGATGTTATTCCTATTTCCAGCTTACTTTAATGATTCTCCTCTCTCGGTAGTATGAATTCCTTTCTCGGTAGATTCTTTTCCTTTGTAACCGAGTCCTGCATCTTTGTTGGGTCTTCTTGTATTCAGCTACTCATCCAACATCTTTGATGCTTCATAACTCTTCTTCAATGTTTCTTTGGATTTCTTCTTTGTTTCAAGTTCATCAGTCAACCTTGATACTTCAAGTTTCAATGCTTGATTTTCATCATTCTTCATAATTGCTTCATGATGTGCATAACATAGTTGATCTGTCATATTTTGTTGAATCCTAGTTAACCTTATGATTTCATCATTTTGATCAGATACTAAGACTTCAAGTTGTTGTTTCTCTCTTTGTAGATCTCTTGCTTTATCCTCTGCTGTCCTCAATGCATCTAGATTTTCAGTCATCTATGTGCTGAAATGTTCATGTTCTCTTTTCATTGCTTTTAGTTGATCAGCCAATGCTTTGTTCTTTTCTTTCAGTACTCCAATCATTTCTTCAGTCTCTTCAGATATACTATTCTCAGATGATGTTTCAATTTGTTCCACTAACTCTTAAGAATCCTGCAAGTCATCAGATAATATTCTTCTTACTTTCAGAAATTTTTGCATTTGCCTTTGGATGTCTGCAATCACTTGATTTGCATGATCCAGCTCTTCTTGCAGATACACAATCCTCCGAGATTGTTTATAGCCTTCCATTGATAAGATCTTTCTCTTTAGGTAGTTAAACCCTTTTCCAAGATTGAAGCTCTGATACCAATTGTTAGGCCCAATATGAAAAGCTAATGTACTGAGAGGGGAGGGGTGAATCAGTACTTCAAAACTTTTCTTGAATAATAACTTTACTGTTATGCATAAACTAAATAGTGCAGTAACATAAAATAAAGTTAAAACAAATAGATAACAATCATACATGATTCACTCCATAACACATATATTTTGGTTACGCAAAAACTCTTGGTTAGAGAGAAAAACTGCGATGGGGATGGCACCCACAACTTCACTACTGCAATAATAAAGAATGCTCAGTTAGAGCTACATTTTAGCTATTTCTGATAGCATACACTGTTAGGAGTAACAAGATCTGTTAGATCTACCTTGCTAAAGGATTTTACAACATTTAATCTGAATGCTGCACCTGGTTAGAGGCTTTACAATATATAGACTTGATTAGAGTCTTTTACCCTATTAAAGGTTTCTCTTTCAATCTTCACAATATTACAATAAAATCATTACAAATATCGGCAACTTTACATCTGAAATGTTATAGCAGATTCTATGTGCTTAGAATAAGATTACCTTGGTAACCCATATAGTAACTTGGTAAACTCTTATGTTTACTCTGTTCTTCGACTGTTATCTGAAAACCTTCTCGGTGACCTCTGTGTCTCTGTAACAGTCTTCCTTCATTCATACATGCACACACCTTTCTCTTAACTCATGCTGTATAAATAGATCTCTTAAAATGGTGATCCAATTCATTGCTTCGATCTTACAAACAAGATTTATCGAATGAATAACTATACAAAATATTTCATTGGTTAGATTGTCCTTGTAATCATACATAATCTTCTGGTGCAATTTCCAATGTAATAACAGTTAGATGTGCCTCGATCTTGTAACACGTTTTCATATGCATGTCCAGGTTCAATGTATCTAGTAGCATGTTTCACTCGGTGAATATCAACTCAGTGTGTCATCGTCATCTATACTACTCGGTAGTCTCAAAAAGATACTCAGTAGACAGCTCGGTGTGTACTGCGTTCTTTGACTACTTTCTTCTATAACCGACTAGACTATGCATACCGACTTCTTTGTGTATATACCGACTGCATGATTTGGTAGTGCTAACTGACTAGAATGTATAGTATGAATTTGAATATAAAACTAATGGAAATTTGATAAGTAGTAACATATAAGTCAAAATTTTCATCTCTAGGATACCATAAACCAAGATTTGTAGTGCCTTGCAGGTACCGAAAAATCCTTTTTATTGCCGATTCATGATTTTCTTTAGGATTACTTTGAAATCTTGAAACAATACAACTGCATTCATAATATCAGGTCTTGCTTGTGTCAAATATAGTAAACCTCCTATCATATATTTGTATCTAGTCAGCTTAATAGGTGTAGATTCATCCTTCAAAGATAATTTATCATTTTTAGTCATAGGTGTGCTTACCGGTTTACAATTATCCATGCCAAATTTCTTTAGTAATTCCTTCAAGTACTTAGATTGACATAGGAATATACCTTTATTAGTCTGTGAAATTTGTAATCCTAAAAAGAATTTAATCTCTCCAATCATAGCCATTTCAAATTCTTGCTACATTTTGTTAGAAAAGTCTTTACACAAACCATCTTCTCCTCCAAAGATTATATCATCAACAAAAACTTCAATAACCAAGATGTCATCATTAGTCACTTTGTAGTATAGATTGATATCAGCATTACCTTTTTTGTGTTAAGGATCCCACAGATACTAAGAGGGGGGGGTGAATTAGTATCTGAATGGTGAATGGAATTTCTTAACTTAAAACATGCAGAACATAATATAATAGTGTACCGATATGCAAGAAATAATGCAATAAATAGAATAAAAAACATCCGCATGAAAAGCACACCATAACACAAGATTTTAACAAGGAAACCTGGTGTGGGAAAACCTCAGTGGGATTTGTGACCCCCAATATTCACTCACTGGCCAATAAGAGAATATTACTTACAATAGGGGCCTGCACATGCAGAAAAGCCAACTGCCTAGAGCTCACTGCTCAATGGGAAGTCTCACTGACTTACAATAAGGATTATACAAATCCAATATCTTGTACTACTTTACAATAGCATCTTCAATGCTAGATTCAGTACTGGTTCCTTCTCTATTCTTTACATATACCCTTTAACCTATATTTCGCACAATAGGTCTGCCTAATATTTTCCTTTTTGCTTATATCTCCTATATCTAATGTCTACAATGATCTCTCTTATATATAAGAGTCATTTTACAATTTTCCAAGTTGGCTTACACATTTTTACAATAATAAACAAAATATAATATAGCAAAATCTTGTCGGCCTCTGTGCCGGTATACTTCCTTTCTTTTGTGTCGGTGTCGGTGTCCTGAGTGTCGGTGTAGAGTGTGATCTACTGATGTCGGTGTCCTGAGTGTCGGTGTAGAGTGTGATCTACTGATGTCGGTATAATGCCTTTGCCGATGCCATAAGATTGCAAGGTTTCCATCAATGAAAAAACCTTCAATCACATACAATGCCTCATTGGAGTGTGCATATGCCAACAATCTCCCCCTTTGGCATTGATGGCAACACTCATGAGAAATTTAAAAAAAAATGATCCAAAAATGTGAAGTCCAAAAATGTTACCAAAAATGTGTGAGCTCCCCCTGAGCATATGATTCCTGTGATTTGAATTTTCTCATCCCACTACTCCCCCTTTGGCATCAATGACAAAGGTTGTCAAGATGTCAGTAGAGTTTGTAGTTTCAACCTTGTAACTGGGTAGTTACAATTTGAAAAAGATCTCCCAAAATCAAGTTTATACTATCCATAAACTTTTTGCTATCCTTTATTGTTGTCTCTATTCTCTTCACTGTACCGGTGAGATGCTGCAAATGCTCTACCGGTGTTTTGCTTCCCTATATTAGTGCCTCAGAGACTTCCTTCCATAGAGATGCTAGATAGTCCAATCTTGGACTTAGTTTTGATCTCAAATGTTTTGCCTTATTCACTATTCTTTCTTTCTCTCTTTCCAATTTGAGTAGTTCTTCCTCAAAATTTGTTATCTTCTCCTCAAAAATTGATAGTGTATCAGGTGAGTTGACAAAATTATCTGCAAGTTTATTGATCTCATCCTGTACCTTGCTCATTTTCTTGTCTATATCTACAGTAAAAAATTTTGTTTTACAGGTATCTTTGTACAGATTTTTGTACTCTTTCAACAAATTACATAATTCCGGTAGAAGTGTGTCAAAATCTCTATTACACTTCTTTATTTGCTCATTAAAGAATTTCTATTTTTCAACTTCTACTTTATCCTTCACTGACTCTTCTTTTATTTTCTCAATGTTTTCTAAGATATATTTACACAGTGTATCTAGTTGTCCTAAAGAATATTTGTTGTCTATATCACAGTTGGGAGCAATTACCTTCAAAATTGGTATGGTATCATCAATTGCTTTGTAAGCTTGTGAGTTGCAGTCGGTTATTTTCTTGATAGAATCGAGTAGTACCTCAATCACATTAGTTGATTTGAAGCTTGATGATGAATCAGCAATCTGAGTATCGGTGGAAGTAACCAAGCTTGTATTGACCTCTGGTAGGTCTGTTTGTGTCTGCATTTCTTTAAGCAATGGTTTTTCACTAGTTGCCAATGGTACTATTTCCTTATGTACCTGTTCCTGTTCTGGAGCCTTTTGCTTTGTTTGTTCCTTTGTTTGTTGCATTGCCTCAGTCTATGTCTGAGTCTCTACCTTTTTTTCTTTATCTTCTGCTAGTTTCTCCTTCGAGTTATCAGTTTCCTCAGCTACCGGAGGCTCACTAGCCATATCTGTCTTATCTGTTGTATCTTTGTCTACCACTATGTTGATCTTTTGAGTATCAACATCCACAGTATATAAAACTTTAGGATTAGGATTATCATCCTCTACATCCATACTCTCAGCTGCTGGTTGATCTTCAGTAGTTGTTGATTTTACTGGTGGAGTAATTAAAGGAGGTGGGGGTAAGTTGTCTCTAACCTTGATACTAGGTGGTCCACCAACTTTTCCTTTCCCCTTATCTCTATCTTTTTGATAAACTTTTATGGGTTTGGGGTTCCTATACTCTTCTTGTTTTTCTTTCTCAACTAGGAATATATCCCATCCATTTTATGTCTCCTTTGTTACCTCATTAACTCTCCCTACCATTAAAGCAACGTGCCGGTGTGCAGTAGAAAATACTGTCCAGTTGGCTTGAGCAATTAGGTCATCAATTTCTTGGGGAGAGTTTACCAGATATACAACAAGTAGCTTTTCAATCTTTATTTTCTTATCCAGTTCTATCACTGCTTGTCTTCTTACTTCTAGTCTTTTGAATAGTTCATCAAGAATTTCATTTACTACTTCCATCAAAAATTTCTTGTACATATCCATATGTAATATAACACTATTTTCAACTTGCTCTTTTTTCATCAGTTGTTAGAGTGTCATATATTTTCTCTATGTTCTTCAATTTACCTTCCTCTATGATTTTATTTAGTAGTTTATCAAGAGGGGCCAAGTCTTTGTTTGTCATTTTCTTCTTCTTGGGTGTCAGTTTCTTCTTTGGTGTGGCCTTTCTTACTGGAGATCTCACTGCTTGTTTCTTTTTCCTTGTCCTCCTGGGTGAGGGTGTGGTTGCCGGTGAGGGATCTCTTTTTCTTACAACTCTTTTGAAAGTTGCAGGCATGCCACTCCCTAAAGAAGTACCTACCAGTGATAGGTGAGTTTCAGGTTGTGGAGCTACTAACTCATCTTCTGTTATACCGGTTTTCTTCAGTACATCTTCTTTGATGGCTTTTGCTTGTCTAGAACCTTTCCTTACAATTGCCTCAACCTTTTTCACTCTTTTCTTTGATTGTATTTGGCTTTCAATGGTTTTTGCACTACCAAATACTTCTTCCTTAGGTTCTCTAGGGGCTTCCAGAAGTGCTTTAGCATGTGTCTCAACTATGTGATCATCTATTTCATAGCCCATCTCGGTTACCCAAACTGTCCTTGGGATGACTGCTTCCATCCAAATTTCATCTTTCTTGATGACAAAGCATATTTCATCTTTGTATTTGTCTACAATCTTCTGTGATAACCTTATTCTTTTCTTCATTTTGGCCTTTAATGCTTGAAAAAAGTCATGAATATTGTTTTCCTTGTTCTCACCCATGTTATTGAATAGTTCTGTTAATTGTTTGCCTACTGGTATATCATATCCAAGTTCTTTGTAACTTATATCGGGAACCTATTTTGTTATGTGTAGCATCAGACATACTAACAGATTTCCAAACCTGAAAGTTCCTTTTTTGTCCTTCTTGATCTTTCCAAGGTTGTCAATTAATTCATCTTTTAACCACTCACATATGTCAATTTTTGCATTGTCTGTGACCATGTCATAAGCACTCTTAATGCATAAGCTTGAAACTGAATTAAGTCTATTTGCATGAGTAGCTTTATATCCTAATATCATGTTGATGAATCTCACATTGATATCTGTTACATCATTAACTCTTAGGGACCTCTTGTCAAATGTTGCACTAGTTAGGTTTATAACTAGGTCATTGGAAACCTTCTTGGTTTTATCTGGTCTTTTACCGATGGTTGGTAACCTTGTGACAGCTTTCACAGCTTCCTTGGTGATCTTGTGGACTGCATCCAACTAGAAAAACTCACCATGTACCCTGCTTAAGACTATCCTAATCACATCCTTGGGAAATTCAGGAATGCTAAGGATCTTTGTAAATCCTAGGGTCTCAATGATCTTGTGTTCATCTTTTACATTGTCAGTTTTATCACATATCATAGTTTTAAACATGGTTTTAATTTCTTCATCTCCTAACTCTTCAATGTTGCAGTGGATGTACATTGTTTAGATCAGCTTTTCTAATCCATTGTTTTGAGAATTCTTGCTTAACCTCTTCAACCTTTTCTTTACCTTTCAAGATAGAACTTTTGTTGTCGACTGGTGTTCCTTTACTTCTACAGAATTTAGCAATATGCCCAATCTTGTTACATGCATAACAAGTTACATTATTTTTCTGAATAGCTTTCCCATAACCTATGCTAGTTTGTGTTCTGCATTGATTAGATAAATGTCCAAATATTCCACAAATATAACATCTCACATTCATTCTGTAGTTTTCAGAATTGTGACATACTTTGTTGCATTTAGAACATTGACCAGTGGGTGTGTTGATATTCTGATAATTTCTAGATCTACATTCATTTGCTCTATGACCATACTTATTATAGTTAAAGCATTTTCCATTGAATTTATAAGCATTAGGTTGTCTTACCAGTTTGCTGTGATCCTGAGTATTTGCAATACCGAAGCTTTCACCAATTTCAAAGCCAATTCCAGAAGTGTCACCTTTAGGTTTTTGATTCTTCAGCAAGGTGCCAGGTTCCTCTGAGCTTTTCTTGAATTTTTCTTTATTTTGATTTGCAGTTTCTAGTTCTCTTTCTAAGACTTCTTTTTGTCTCATCAGTTCATTTGAGTCATTCTGAGTATGCATCAGATCTGTCTTCAACATGTCATTTTCATAGTGAAGTCTTGTGTTCTGATTTGCTGCATCACTTAGTCTTCTGGTCAATTCTTCTTCATTCTTCTTCCTATCCTTAATCTCTTTGCAAAATCTCATAGTCATATCCTACATTTCATTCTTTGTTGTCATGATCTCTTGTTTCAACTTGCTTATCATATCATTAAGTGATTCCTTTTCATCATTCTCATTTTGCAATTTTTCACAAAGTTCTCTTCTCTTATTTCTTGCAACAGTAAAATTTTATTGAAGTGCCTGAATGATGTCCTAAGCTGCCCTTAAATCATCTTCTAGTTTGATATTTTTCAATTTTTCTACATCATAGTCTGTAAGAGCTCCTTCTAGTTGCTTCATCAGATTTTCCATCTTTACCGGTGTCAAGATCTTCCTCAAGTTGTTAGGCTTTTGAAAATAGAGGACCAAGCTTTGATACCAATTGTTAGGGATCCCATAGATACTGAGAGGGGGGGTGAATCAATATCTGACCGGTGAATGGAATTTCTTAACTTAAAACATGCAGAACATAATATAACAGTGTACCGGTATGCAAGAAATAATGCAATAAACAGAATCAAAAAAATCCACATGAAAAGCACACCATAACACAAGATTTTAACGAGGAAACCCGGTGTGGGAAAAACCTCGGTGGGATTTGTGACCCACAATATTCACTCACTGGCCAATAAGAGAATATTACTTACAATAGGGGCCTACAAATGTAGGAAGGCCAACTACCTAGAGGTCACTGCTCAATGGGAAGTCTCACTGACTTACAATAAGGATTATACAAATCTAATATCTTGTACTGCTTTACAATAGAATCTTTAGTGCTAGATTCAGTACCAGTTCTTGCTCTGTTCTTTACATATACCCTAACCTATATTTCGCACAATAGGTCTGCCTAATATTTTCCTTTTTGCTTATATCTCCTATATCTAATGTCTACAATGATCTCTCGTATATATAAGAGTCATTTTACAATTTTCCAAGTCGGCTTACACATTTTTACAATAATAAACAAAATATAATATAACAAAATCTTGTCGGCCTCTGTGCCGGTATACTTCCTTTCTTCTGTGCCGGTGCCGGTGTCCTGAGTGCCGGTGTAGAGTGTGATCTGCTGATGCCAGTATAATGCCTTTGTCGGTGCCATAAGATTGCAAGGTGGCCATCAATGACAAAACCTTCAATCGCATACAATGTCTCATTGGAGTGTGCATATGCCAACATTGTGTAACCAAGCTTCAAAAGATATTTGTCCAATCTTGCATACCAAGCTCTAGGAGCTTGTTTCAATCCATATAAAGCTTTCCTTAACCTGCAAACCATGTCTTTGTTATCTATCAAACAAAATCTATCAGGTTGCTCAATGTAAACTTCTTCTTCAAGATCCCCATTCAGAAATGCACATTTAACATCCATTTGATATACTTTATAGTTTTTGTGTGCTGCAAAAGCCAATAACAGTCTTACTGCCTAAGTTCTAGCTACCGGTGCAAAGGTTTCATTGCAATCAATTTCTTCTTTTTGAGAATATCCCTTACACACCAATCTTGCTTTGTTTCTAATTACCATGCCATCTTCATTAAGTTTATTTCTAAAAACCCATTTAGTTCCAATTACATTTTTGTCTTTAGGTCGGGAAACTAATGACCAAGTGTTATTCCTTTCAATTTGTTCCAATTCATCTTCCATTGCTTTAATCTGATATTTATCTTCACATGCCTCATTTATTGATGTAGGTTCAATTTGAGAAATAAGACATACCTCTTCATTTGCCAATATTCCTCTAGTCATAACCCCTTGAAATTTGTTTCCAATTATCTGATCTTCAGAATGATTCAATCTTACATACCGAGGTGTTTTTACTTGCTGATGTTCTTCAGTGACATTGAATCTCCAGATGATGCCAGTGTGACTGGATCATCATTCTGTACTAGTGTACTCATAGTAGGTTCATTTGTGATTATCTATATTTCCAGTTTAGAGTCTGTGTACCTTGAATTTCCTCTAAACTGTTCATCAATCTTTACATTTGCACTCTCAACAATTTTCTGCAATCTCTTGTTAAAACATCTATATACCTTTCTCTTAGATGAATAACTAAGAAATATTCCTTCATCACTTCTAGGATCAAATTTTCCAATATACTCATCTCTTCTAAAATAACATTTTCTTCCAAATATTCTAAAATATTTAAGAGTAGGAGTATTACCAAACCATAGTTCATGTGGGGTCTTACCGGTTTCTCCTCTGATGTGAATTCTATTGAATGTATAAAAAACTGTATTGACCACTTCTCTCCAATATATGAGGTAGATTTTCTTCTGATATCATACTTCTGGCTGCATCCAAGATAGTTTTGTCTTTCCTTTCCACAACTCCATTCTGTTGGGGTGTCTGGGATGCTAACGACTGTCTTCTGATCCCATTCACTTCATAGAATGCATTAAATTCTTAGATGTGAACTCACCTCCTTGATCTAATCTCAAACATTTGATTTTCTTACCAGTTTCATTTTCTACCATCACTTTGAATAGTTTGAATTTTCCAAATGCTTCAGATTTTTCTTTGAGAAAAGTAACCCAACACATTCTAGAATAGTCATCAATGATTAGCATAAAATATCTATCTCCTTGTATACTTCTAGTTCTTGTTGGACTACATAAATCAGTGTGAATTAAATCAAGAACAATGTTAGACTTCTCTGGAATACTTTTGAAAGATGCTCTAACTTGTTTTCCAAATTGACATTCCTTACATACTGGATTGTGAGGTTTAACAATCTTAGGTAAATCTCTAACTGCCTTAGTAGTACTGATTTTCACAATGCAATCAAAATTTACATGATAGTCTTTTATGCCATAACCAACTTTCATCAATATGTGCAATCAAACATGTTTTCTCATTGTTGTTCAAATGAAAGATATTACCTCTAGTCTGATTATCGGTTGCAATTTCCAAACCAGTTCTGTTTAAGATTTTGCATTTGCCATTCTTGAATTTTAACTGAAATCCTTTCTCAACCAATTGACCAACACTCAAAATATTATGCTTCAAAACTTCAACATAGTAAACATTATCAGTATTGTGCTTACCATCAAAAGATATAGTGTCTTTTCCTTTGATCAAACAAGCTTTATCATCTCCAAACCTTACTAGACCTCCATTGTAATCCTGAAAGGTGAAGAATTTATTCTTATCACCAGTTATATAATGTGAATATCCTAAATCAATAATCCATTCATCCTTATCTTCAACTTTAGCTGTCAAGGCCTGCTCTACGAGTTGAACAATAGGTGTCCGTTGATCTTCTGTTATAGCAACAAAAGTCCATCCATTTTTTGTTGGATCTTCATAAGAATCATTAGTAACTCCATCAACATAATAACAAGATTTGTCTTTATTCTTCTTAAACTTGTATTTCTTATAGTCAGGGTTAGGCTTATATGTTCTTTTAGCTTCTTCTCTTAATCTTGCATGTCTATCAGGACATCTAGATGTCATATGACCAATCTTATTACAGTTAAAACATTTAAAGGGTGCTTTACCTTCATACTTACTTCCAATAGGACCTTTTGTCATTTTCCTTGCAAATAGTGCTTCAAGTTCTTCATTTTCTCTCCTTCTTTCTTCAAGTTCTCTTGCATAGAAGGCTTTCCAATCAGATTTGTCAAATAATGATGATGCTTCTGAAGTTGATGATGGTTCCTTAAAATCTAGATCTGTCTTGATAGTAGTAACAGGACCAAATTCCTCAAGCTCAAAAGCTAAAAGTTTTCCAACCAAAGTGTCTCTAGATACTGATGCATTAGGCATTGTTCTTAGTTCATTTATAGTGTAACTTTCATTTTATATGCCAGTGGCAAGGCTCTTAAAACTTTAGAAACAATCTCATCTTCACTTAAGGTTCCTCCACAACATTGTATACCCAAAACAATCTCATTTACTCTTTCCATAAAAGTAGAAATTCTTTCTTCTTCTTCCATTTTAGACTTTCATACCTAACCCGGAAGCATTCAAGTTTTGCAATTTTGACTGTGGAATCTCATTCATTCAGTGTTTCTAGTTTGTCCCAAATAGATTTGGCAGTAGATCTATCTAACAATCCCATGACTTGCTGATTTGACAATGCCCTCACAAGTGCTTCTCTTGCTTTGCAATCATTTTCTTCATCTTTTCCTAAGGTTGGTGGATTAGGCTGACCGGGAATAGGAGTAGTATAGCCATTCTTTGTAACCTCCCATATATCCTTTCCAATGAAATTCAAGTGTGTATCCATCCTGATCTTCCATATGCCATAGTTGGTTCCATCAAGTTTTGGACTATCCTTCCTGAAATAGTTGGTAGACATTGGATCTTCTTAAGCTATTAAACTTCTGCAAAAAGAGAATCAGACTTTGATACCAATTGTTAGGTCTTGAAGACAACTGAGAGGGGGGGTTGAATCAGTTGTCCAATAAATTCAACCAGAATTAGCTTAACCAAAACTTAATGCTTAGTACCGGTAAACCAAAATTTATGCCGGTGGACAATCTTAACAGTTAATTGCAATACCAATAAAGATTAATGCATGAAACAAAAAGACAACAACATCCAAAACACATAACACCAATGTTTGTATGTGGAAACCCTGTAAGGGGAAAATAACGGTGGGAAGCCTTACCCACAATCAAATGATACTACTGCAGATAATATGTGTTTACAATAAGGATCCTGCACATGTAAAAAGGCCAATTGCCTAGAGCTCACTACTCAATCACAAAATGAGAGTCACACTGACTACAATTGGATGGTTAAATCCAATGATAATGTACTACACAAAATAGCATCTTCATATGCTGGATTCAGTACTAGTGTAGTTTTGATTGCCTTCACAAAATCTTCCTCCAACCTTCAAATGATGTCTGTACCGGTGTAGTACTAAAGGATATTACAATAAAATCAATTTCAAACAAATTAATATTCGATGTATGATGTCATCTCAAATGCATTTACAACAATAATAAATCATCTCCATAACGTGTCGTGCTGATCTGGAATAGATAAGTCTGTATGTGCTTATCTTAGACCTATTTGTCGGTAATAACAAATATGCAAACCCAAATAAACAAATAACCAAATCACCAAAACCAAGTGATCGGATAATGGATTTGACATAACCAAGTAGTTTCCAAGTCATTCCAAGTGCCGGTGAACAATATAATCTGCCGGTAAACCAAATACTTGTTTCTTGCATAATTCTCTGTCTTGCCGGTGATCATAACCAAAATCTCCAAGTGTTGATAAGTGTTGACAAGTGATGACAAGTTTGACAAGTGTTGACATCAATGACAAAACCATATCAACATATCCAAAATACCAACACCCCCCCCTTAGTTCTCTCTCATTATTGTTGCCAAAAATTGGTATCAGAGATAGATCCTCCAGAAGAAGCCTAACTACTTAAGGAGATCTGGGATGGCAACTGGAAGTGGAAGTGTTATCTTTAAGAAGAAGAGTATGAGATTTGATGGAAGTAACTATGCTATATGGAAGAACTTGATGGAGGTGCAATTGAGATGTCTTAGAGAGGATTACTAGAAGATTGCTAAGAATGCCTATTTTGTTCCTCTGAATGGACCGGTTACTCCTGATGAGATCAAGGAAGCTAAAAATAACATTAGAGCGAAGGAAGCATTGTCAAGTGCCCAAACTGATTTAGAGATGACTAATGTGATGGGACTTCAGACTACACATGAGATTTGGGAGAAGCTTGAGGCCTTGTATGAAGGAGATAAACAAGTCAAATTTGCTAAGTTGAAAAGTTTGAAAGGGAAGTATGAGATGTTGAGGATGGGAGAAGATGAGAACATAAATTCCTTTATGGCTAAGGTGAATGAACTTGTCCTAGGCATCATATGTGTTGGTGGAACCTTTTAAGAAGATGAAATTGTTGCTAAGGTGTTGATATCATTGCATCCTTCTTACAAATATAAGGGAGCTTCTATTGATGAGATCCAGAGTGTGACTACTATAACAAGTGACATGTTGGTTGGAAAGATTGCTGCATTTGAACTAAGATAATTTGGTGAATCACATGGAAAGTCTGAGATAGCATTTAGAGAATCTGTATCTGGAAAGTAGAAGTATGACCCTAAAGAATGAAGAATATCTAGACATGAAAGAGAGAGAAGAGAGATGGAAGAGCAATAAAGATAATTGGAAGAGATCGAAGCATTGATTACCTAGAGATTGCCTAAGGGAGCTAGTAAGTATTATAGAAAATTGCATTTGAGATATTTCTCTTGCAATAAGATTGGACATTTTGCTTCTATATGCCTGAAGAGAATGTCTAAATATGATATGCATGATAAATTTGATAAGAATGATACAAATGATAGATATGAGAAGCATGAAAAGTATGACAAGCCTTACAAGCCTAACCAGAAGTATAAGCATCAAAAGAACTGTTATTATGTTGTTGATGAAGGTGTAAAAGATAAACAATCGAAAGGAGATGAAGTTGTGTTTATTGCTATTAAAGAAGATGGACCGAACCTATTGATTCCACAAACTGCACTATTGAGGAGAAAGCTCTAGCTGCTAAAGTTGAAGAGAAAGATGAATGGATAATTGAGAGCGGTTTTCACATCATATGACTGGTGATAAAAGAAAATTTGTGAATAAGGAAAGATATGATGATGGAATAGTAATATTTGGAGATGACAAAGCTTGTGTGATCCATGGTAGAGGTTCTATTTCCTTTTATGGTAAACATAATAGTGATGATGTCTTGTATGTTGAAGGTTTGAAGAATAATTTTTCAAGTGTTGGACAGATGGTTGACAAAGGTTATGGTTTACAATTTAAGAATGAAAAATGCAAGATCCTAAATGCCTTCGGTATAGAGATTGCATCGGGAACTAAGATTGAAGGTAATATCTTTCATTTGAATGCTGGTGAGAAAAGTTGTTTGATTGCTCATATTGATGAGAGTTGATTGTGGCATAGGAGAATATGTCATGTTAACTTTGAATCAATGATTAAGATCAGTTCTACACAAGTTGTTAGAGATTTGTGTAAAAATGTTAAGCCTGCTAATCCGATATGTAAAGAATGTCAAATGGGTAAGCAAACAATAATTTATTTCAAGAGCAAGTAGTATACATCTGATAAATTCCTAGACCTTGTGCATACTGACTTGTGTGGACCTACAAATGTTAGAAGTGTGCAGGGTGACAAATATTTTTTGTTGTTGATTGATGATTACTCTAGAATGATGTGGGTTGTATTTTTGAAGGAGAAATCAGAATCATTAGATAAATTCAAGATATTCAAGGAAAAGGTTGAGACTGAAACTTGATTGAAGGTGAAATGTTTGATGATCTGATAGAGGAGGATAATTCTGTTTTGGAGAATTTGATTCATTCTATGAGAAGCATGGGATTATAAGACAATTATCTACTCCTAGAACCCCACAATAGAATGGAGTTGTTGAAAGGAAGAACATGAGCTATGGTTTGGTCATGTTCCTATTGTTAGATATTTTAGAATTTTTGGTAGAAAGTGTTAAATCAAGAGAGATGAGAATATAGGAAAGTTTTATGCAAGAATTGATGAAGGAATTTTCTTGGGATATTCAACAAAGAGTAAATCCTACTAGTGCTACAATAAGAGAATGAGAAAGATAGTAGAAAATGCAAATGTGAAGGTTGATGAGAACTATGGAAAAGAAATTAGAGCATGTGGATATGATGATGGTTAGTAGATTTTTCTAATACCTATCCAGACTAAAGAATTGAAGTAGAATAATTCGGTAGAGACTGTTAATCAAGATGTTGTTGCTGCTATAGGAGAGGTGCAAGAACCTGAAAATCAAAATAATCAAAAGACCCCAACGTATGTAAGATTGAATCATTCTAAAAATCATATTATTGGTGATAAAAATAAAGGTATGATGACTAGAAGAAGGCTAGCTGCTAAAGAGGTATGTTTGATTTCTAAAATTGAACCTAAAGATGTTGTGGAAGCTTGCAAAGATGAAAATTGGATAAGAGCTATGGAAGAAGAATTAGATCAGATTGAAAAGAATGACACATCAGAGCTTGTGCCTAGATGTAAAGACAAGAATGTGATTAGTACTAAATGGTGTTGGCCATTTGGTGGAATTGATTGTGTTGCATTGATGTTTTGTCATTGATGTCAACAATAGATGTTTTGGATGCTTTAACGACACCCTTTTGGTCCCTGTAGGATGAGTGGTTTCTGGTTGGTTTGGATCCGGCATGATCTGGCATGGTTTGGTTATGGAATTGGCTTATTCAAAATACTCATGCTCATATTCGGTCAGTTGGTTTTGGTCTGGTGATCGGATTCCATCCTATTTGCTTGGAAGCTTGGCTTGCGGTTTCGGCGAGGGTTTCACTAACAGAGCTTTTGATGAAGATCATTGATGATATGCATAAGTGGTGTTGGTGTAGCTTCTGGTGTAGATTTAGGATGTTGTTGGTGATCATGTTTGAGACTTGGTGGATGGAGATCATTTCTTTAACATATGGACTTATATTGTGTCCTTATTGATCTAGGTTATGGATCGGTTTAATGAAACATGTGGATTGGACCTCTCAATGGGTTTCTGGGATGTCTTATGTGTTGGATGTTATTTTTTTGGTTTAAGGCCGACATGTTTTGTAATTATGTTTGGTTTATTGTCTGGTGGCTGACCTGATTATTTATGGTCGAGGGTTTGTATATATAGATGTAAGATCTCATTGTAGATCAAAGATATAGGAATGGGATTGGATATGTAATGCGTGAATAATGTAATATCTTTCAGGTAGAGGATTTGGTTGATCATTGGAGATTGAATTGGGTTTATGTAAGAGGATTTAGTCCTCTTGTATTGAGCTTAATCAGAACTATACTCAGGCATAGGAGATGTTATCTTTGCAATTCAACTTCTCTCCGAATTGTAGTCTGGATTTCTATGTAGTTAGTGAGACTCCTTTTGTGATGAACAGTGCACTCTAGGTTGTTGGCCTTCCTGCACATGCAGGCCCCTCAATTGTAATTCATATACTTACTACAGAAGTATTATCTGACTGTGGGTAGGCTTCCCATCATGGTTTTTCCCTTTACCGAGTTTTCCAAGTATAAATATTGGTGTCATGTGAATGGTATTTATTTTGTGATTATTGTTTATGCTTAATTGATTTAACTGATATTCTGGTATTTGGTTTAAGTGTTTCGGTATTAATGTTTTGGGTTCCAGTATTAAAGTTTTAATTTCTTAAGGTTTAGGTAATCTGTGACAACTGATTCACCCCCCCTCTCTTAGTTGTCTTCCAGTTATTTGAACTGCCTAACAATTAGTATAAGAGATTTGGTCCTCTCTACAAAAAGCTCAACAGTCCATGTTTATCTAGTTCATCGGGAGCTATCATTCGGAGGGATATTCCTATTCTTGATGGAACAAATTACACAATATGGAAGACTCGGATGGAGACTCATCTGAGATGTCTTGGCAAGGAGATTTGGGAGATCACACAAAATGGTGTCACACTTTATAATCCAGTATCTGGCAATCCTCCTCTAGAAAACATGGATAAGGAGCTTGGGAGTAATTGTAGAGAAAGAGAAGCCCTCTTGTGTGCACTTTTTGATTAGAAAATAATGAGATTAACTGACAAATCATCTTGAAAGGCTATGTACGATAAGTTGGAGACTCTTAATGAAGGTGACCCTACAGTGAAGATTACTAAACTTGATGGTTACCGGGTGAGATATGAAAACCTGAAGATGGAAGAAGATGAAAGGATTACTGTATTCATAGAAAGG
This sequence comes from Cryptomeria japonica, assembly GCF_030272615.1. NCBI lineage: Eukaryota > Viridiplantae > Streptophyta > Pinopsida > Cupressales > Cupressaceae > Cryptomeria > Cryptomeria japonica. The sequence continues at coordinate 473,355,167 of NC_081414.1, forward strand.
GTAAATGAGATTGTTATGGGAATTCAATGTTGTGGTGGAAATCTAAGCGAAGATGAAATTGTTTCTAAAGTTTTGAGAGCCCTACCACCATCTTACAAGATGAAGGATAATGCTATTAATGAGTTGAGAATAATGGCTAATACATCTGTTAACAAATATTCCTTGTTTGGGAAACTATTTGCTTTTGAGCTTGAAGAATTTGGACCTTCTGGAGTTGTGAAGTCTAAAGCTCCTTTTCATGCATCTACATATCAACTAGTAAGAAAGATTATAAATCTTTGTATGCAAAATAATTGGATGATATGAAGAGAGAAGATGAATAATTTGAGCAACTTGAAGCCCTATTTGCTAGAAGAGTACCTAAAGGACCGGTAGGAAGTAAGTATGAAGGAAAAGAACCTTTTAAATATTTTGCATGTAATAAGATTGGTCATTTTGCATCTAGATGTCCTGAAAGGAATTCAAGATTTGAAGAAAGAATGAGAAAATATTTTAAGCCTAACCCTGGATATCAAAACAAGTATAAGTACAGGAAAAATAAAGACAAGTCATGCTACATAGCGGATGAGGAAGGAATTACTGATTATGATGATGAACTGGCAGAAGACTCTGCTAGTGGTTCTGGGAATGGGAAGGAATGGGTGTTCCTGGCTATCAAGGAAGATGTTTCGGCACTGGAAGAGAATGTACCTGAAGAGAAGGCACTTGCAGCTAAAATTGAAGATGAGGATGAATGGGTAATTTGTTAGATTCAATGGTAGTCCCAAAGACACTGAGAGGGGGGAGGTGAATCAGTGTCTAACCGGTTAGCAAAATATTTAAACTTATTTATAACTTTGCATCCCAAAATAGTGTACCGGTAAATAAGAATTATTACGATAAATAGAAATAATAAAGACAACATAGAAACACACCATAACACAAGATATTTAACGAGGAAACCTGGTGTGGGAAAAATCTCAGTGGGATTGTGACCCACAATAATTAATCACTGGCCAATGAATAAATACTACTTACAATGAGGAGCCTACACATGTAGGGGGGCCAACAGCCTAAAGCTCACTGTTCAATAAAGAGTCACACTAACTAAAAAAATGGATTATCAAATCCAATACAATGTACTGCTCAAAACAACATCTCCTATGCCAGGTTCAGTACTGTAATTCCCTAAAAATGGTCATCTAAACCATGGGCCCCTAATCTCGACAACATCACCAAGGTCCTAACCAAAGGTAATAAATCAATCTTGAGCACATTATTAATTCTTTAATCATCAAATATCACATGGCAAATCAATTACTCAATATTAATTAAATATTCATTTAATTAATTGAATCATTTCCAAGAATATCATTTTGATCAATTATCCTATTTTAATTTATTAAATATCCTTGCATATTTAATTAATTAATAAAATTGCCATTTAATCATGCAAAAGGAATTAATTTATTCCAAAAGAGGAATTAATTACAAAACAAGAGTTGAATTGAAATTAAAATAAAAGAATTGAATTGAGAGAGAAATCAAACTTGAGACATTATTTCTTTTTCTACATTTAGAACTTGAAATGAGAAAAGCAATTAATTGAATTATTGAATTATTCTCTAAAATTGGAACTCAAAGTTTTATAGAAAAAGAAGTTCAGTTGCATTGAAAAGACTCTTTTCTTGAATAAATAAAAGAATTATCTATTTTTATCACAAATGCATGGAAATAATTTATTATTATTTCCAATGCAACTTGGACTTCTAATTTGAATGCATTTCAATTAAACTATAATTGGAATCTCTCTCAAGGTTAACTAAACCTGATTTCTCAATTATTTGCAATTAATCCTAAATTGAGCTTTTTTTAGCTTTTCTCTTGTAATTCTCTATAAATTCAGTCTTCAGCTCTCATTCTAATTCACCCCAGAGATTTTTGAGAACACGCTTGGAGATTATTATCACGCTAATTTCTCTTTGCAGTCATTGAAGATACATTGTGCTTTTTAGATTATTTGCATCCATCATTGCTTGAATCCATATTGCTTGCATCCATCATTGCTTGAATCCATATTGCCTGAATTTGATTATTGCTTGAATTATTCATCCATTTTGCATCCATATAGTTAATATCATATAGATTAAATCCTTCATCTTGGTGTAGTCTAGTCATTGGTATTGCTTATAAAAATCTGAGAGCAATCTTATACTCACATCTTTTAGAATGCAATTAGTTGCTTTGTTATGGTTTATTATTTATTGATTATTGATTACTAACCATGCATACAATGACTTAATTGAAGTGTTGTGCTTGCAACTATAGACCCTTTTTCACACACACATCTCTAGCACCCACCATGGGGCAGAAGACTACATTTTTTGGCCTCCAAGACTAATTGCTTATTTTTTTGTTATATTCCAGATTTCAAATTTTTTTATTTTTCGTCTGTACATCTCGTATGACATTTCCCACAGGCTGAAATGACAAACTGCAGGTGTCATACAAACTGGAATCCTATCTCATATGAGTTGGGATCCTGTATCGTACAAGTTTTTATACTGTCGTATGACTCTGTATTTTCTGGTAAAAAATTAAAAAAGGCAAATTTTCATGATTTTTATTGATTATTCTAACAACTGACCTTGACTGTTTATCTGTCTATCTCAGAATTTTTCACAGCCTAATCATTTTTTGCAGAACACTTGTCAAATAATATGCTTGTCGTACAAAGACAATATGACTACTGATTTGTTGTCTTTGCAGGTTGCCTAAGGAGAATCGACTAAACATCGTGTATTCTTTAAATTCATTTTTAGGAACCTAACTTGCTATCTGGTTAAAGAACAAATTTGTCTTTCATGTTTTTAGAAGATTCTGAGAGGTAGGAGAGTATGCTCTTGTCTTTTTCTAGACAATCAGAAATCCAGACCCTTGAGGCTTTTCCTTTGTTTTAGATTTGTACATCTTTAGCAAGCCTTCCCTCTCGAGGGGTTGAAAAACTCTTAACGACCTAAGTGGGAATGGCTAAACTCCAAGTACTCCAACCCACTATAAAATAAACATGATTTAATGAAAATCAAGTCAACGGTAGTGCTCAGGAATAGCTCTCCTCCGTACCTTCAGGTATATTAAACCTTGATTTTCAAGCCTGGGAGACCTCTTAACTAAGGTTATACCTCGACACGCTGAACGGATCCCTAACTAGTTCCAATTAAAATTAAAAGTTACCTGGTTCATCTTCGAAAGGGGGATAATCTTTGGGCAAGAGAGATAGTAACTCTCCCAAGATACTTGTCATTTTGTGCCCCCATTAGCATTTGGAGTCAGATAATATGGCGTTGAGAATCCATTGCGTGAGACTCAGCAGCTGCATTCTGATTAGCTATTGGGTGTGTACCTAAGTCTACAAACAAAGGTTTTCTTTCCTCACCAAATTCCTTAGGGTTTGCATGTTGTGATTGGAGTTACTATTTATACTACATGTTTTTTGTGTTTTCATCCCTAAAACAAAAAAAAATAGAATACCAAAAATTGGAGAAGACAAGAAACAACTCAGTGATTCAAAACTTTGTCCATGTCAGAAACTAGTCCATCCTAAGTCAAAACTCTGTCAGTGTCAGAAACTAGTCCATCCTAAGTCAAAACTCTGTTCGTATCATAAATTAGTCCATCTTAAGTCAAAACTTTGTCCGTGTCAGAATTTGTCCATCTTAAGTCAAAATTCTATATCCTGGTAAAAAATCAATCTATCTCGGAATTGGTCATACTCAGTTATCATACTCAACAATCAAAAAAATCTGAATTTCTAGGCTCTATTATGTGAACAGTGGTACGAGTCTGATAATTTATCATGCTACACCTGATCCTGTGTCATACAAGTTTTCTAATTTGTCAACGTAGACTTGATCCTGTGTCGTACAAGTCATTTTCATCTATCATCTAGCTCTGTATCCTATGTCATATGAAACAAAACTGCTCTGAGTATTTTTTCTTCCTATACATAGCCATCCGTCGTACGATACGAGGTAGCAACTCGTACAAAATAAAACTTTTGTCATCCTGTAGCTGCTAAATTATCATCCGGTTCAGAAAATCCTGTCGTATGACTCTCTGGTTTTGTCAGAACAGAACTATCAAATTTGCCTAAAAACAACTTACAGTGAACATAATACTAGTTATCAATTTTCTTGAGCATAAACAGTTCAAGACAATGTACCTCTTCCATTTGCATTGCATGATTTGGTCGATCATCTTTCAACTAGTTCAATAAACTACCTATCAAATTTTAGTCACTTACATAACATCTTATATAGGATAGATCATTCCTGAAACCATAGTGAATCTTACACTACTCTTCGAATCAACTTAGATAAGCATCTTATATAGAATAGATCATTCCTGAAACCAGACTGAATCTCAGTTGTTTCTCCCAAACAATACTCTAAACAGAACAACTAGCTTTGAAATTGATCTTGACCTCTACATCACAAACAACTTTAGGTCACACTAATCCATAAAAATGCCTACACAAACTAGGAGTTCTCATAAGAAATAAGCCAAATGCAAAGAACAACCCTTCAAATATCAAGATAATCCATTCTACATGAAGAATCCACTCACTGACATACCATCGTCATCAGGTGGACCAATTTTTGATGAGCCTGGATCTCCCACTATGTATGAGATGAAACACAATGATGGAAACAAGGGCGATAATAACATTCCCAAAAATGACAATGATTCCTCATCAAGTGAGGTTGACGAAGACATAGAACCTCCAAAAAAAGATATCCTTGACTATCAAAAGGACAAAGACTTTACAAAAATGATGAAAGCTATCCTAACTCGAGAGAAGGAAGACCATTTCTTAGAACTAGCAAAACAAGGTGCTAAAATTCCTACTGGATATGATGTTCAGACACTCGTTACTAAAAAGAAAGAATCACCTATACTCATGGTACACAAACAATTACAAGCCTTACGAATGGAGGTCACAAAATTGAAAAATAAGGACAAGTCCCCAAAACAATATTCTCTGGAAATAATATGTCCCTTTCCATTTGACAAGAATCTATACATGCCTCCATTTCCTTCATGAGTGGAGATCCCAAAATTTGACAAATATGACGGTACCTTAGATCCTCAAGATCATGTCAAAGAGTTTTGTGCTGCCTGTATGGAGTTCATGCATGATCAAACGTACCTCATGCACCTTTTCCCAAGGATTTTAGGGGGTCAAGAAATGGAATTCTTATCAAGTCTACCCAAAGGAATAAAAATGTTTGAAGAACTAATCCAACTATTTTTACAACAGTACTCATAAAACATTCGACATCCTGTGAATATGATCGAGCTTTGCAATACTAAACAAAAAACAGGGGAGCCTCTTCTTACTTTTCTCCAACGCTAGAGAAAGATGTTTTCTAGGTATTCTCAACCTATCCCAAACTCTGAGAAAATGGATATATTTGTCAATAACTTGGTCCCTAAACTGAAGTATAGTGTACAAATGCAAATACACCCATCATTTAATAAAATGGTAGATAATGTTATTCCAATGGAAGATATGCTCATAAAAAGGGAGATATCTCACCTTGGAAAGAAACACAACCAGGATCTCACTCTAAAGAGAAGAACAAGTATTGGAAATTTGGCAAAGAAAACAACAAGAATGTTGTTAATGATGGAGTAGTAGACATTGTTCAAACTAACTCAAAGCCCACAATATTCAACTTGGCTAGTGGAATACAAGCACTTAAAGCTGTTGAGGTTGCAACTGAAAATCCACCAAAGAAAACAAAAGAATGGTTCAAAGAAAAGCCTTGGCTTTCCAAACCTAAGCATGATTTTAGTCCTCTCGAAGAATCATATGAATCCACTTTCAAAACTCTATTGGCAAACAACTTGATAACACTACCAGATAACTGCAGACCATATGATCCAGAAGTCAAACCAAGATGGTGGAGAGAAAATGAATACTGTGACTTCCATCGAAATAAAGGTCATAACATAAACAATTGCATGAAGCTAAAACATGAGATTCAAGATCTCATAAACATTGGTAAAGTTGTTGTTGGGAATCATCCGACCAATGCAGATCATAAAGTATTTAAGGACCCTTTGCCTATTTATAAACAAGGTGATTCTTCAAAGACCAAAGGAGGTAACAAGGTAAATTATACTTATACCAGTCAGGACAACATTATCAACATGATTGAGCCTGTTGTTCATCAAAACTGATTAACCCAAGTACACCTGCAATTGATCTATGAAGTAGCCAATTCAATCTATGAAGAACCTTAGGGCTTGGACAACATGACAAGGATATGAATCCTTCTACTCTTCAAGCTCTGCAAAACCTAGGTAGGTATACCTTTGATGCTTAAAATTAAACCTATTAGACACCTATGACAACATCAACAAAGCAAATAGATCTCATAAGGCTTAACAACTAGGAGGTTACTGTAGATGGGATAAATCCACATTGACATCTCAACTAAGTTGAAGCATGAGATGGATGAAACATTCCCACAGAACATAAAATAAAGGTAGATATTCTGATTTGATTTTAAATCTCTGAGAAAAACCCCAAAATCTGCAAGATCAGTGCCTTATCCAAGGGTAACAAAATCATACATCAAACTATAAGTGAAAACTTCTACTACAAATCCATCTTCATTATTAAGTATTCCTGCAATAATGCCTTATGTAAATGCATTACTAAGATCATTCACAAAATCATCAAATCTTGAAACTATATTCCATTATTCATGATTTATTACAAAATTTAAATTCTTCCTTGAAGAATCCATGCAAATAATCACAACTATCTCCTTGAGATAACAAATTTCATCCTCCTTGAGGATCTGATTTGAATAAAATGGAAATACAAATCTAGAGACAATCTTGTGTGAATTTAGGTATGCCTTACATACATATAAATATGCAACAAAAAACACCTATAGCATGAAAATAAGACTCCATTACTTGAAAGAAGACACTACACTACAAATTTGAAGCTAACCCAGGATTGGAAACCAAGAAATCTAGAGCATTTTTCACAGAATTCTGGAACCCTTACAATTGAGAAGAAATGAGAATAAGAAGGAGAGGGAAAAAGATCAGATTTGCATAACACATTGCCAAGTGTCCTTTTTCCATAACTACAAGAATATCTCCTCTTCTTCCCGTGTAAACTGCTCTTGAAATGTCTCATATTTGTTAAAACAAACTTCATAACTCCATTCCTCATTCCCTCATTCTGAGGGCTTTCCAATGGTATATAATACTTGATATTTCAGACAAAAGTGAGCCTCTGGGCGAATTAATCCTTCATGTGTGCACATCATTTAAATTTTTCAATTTTTCCTATATAGCCAAAACTATATATTAAATTTGATTTTAACTTTGATTTTTCCTTGATTTTGGCTTGACGCCCTGCCACATGGTAGCCTCTGATTGGCTAATAGGGTCCACTGGGCCCCACCTGGGATAACACCTCACCTTTTGCCACCTGCCCGCCTCATGACCACCACCTCATTGCCATTGGACTGCTTGCTTGTCGACCACATCGTCACCACCTCAATGACATGTCAGTAGGACCCGCAAGCTAGACCTCCACCTGGACGTGCCACCTGTACGCCATGTCATCTTTCATCATTTTGCAATGGATAACGGATGTGCATCTTTCCTTCATGAATCCACGCGCACTGTTGGATCTTGCTGAACTTGCATAGTCTTTAACCTCCATTTTTCGGCCTGAGCTTTTTGCCATTTCATGAAGGGTATTCTTTGAGCATCTTCCCTTCCCAAATCAATGCGCACCGTAGATCTTTGACGAACTTGCTCATCGATTAAGTAGCCCTTTCTCTGCAAAACTCACCTGCCTTGGGATCTGTGCCTGCGTGGGGTCCACCTGGTTGCCATAGTCAAAACTATATATTAAATTTGATTTTAACTTTGATTTTTCCCTGATTTTGGCCTGATGCCCTGCCACATGGTAGCCTCTGATTAGCTAACAGGGTCCACTAGACGCCACTTGGGATGACACCTCACTTTTTGCCACATGTCTACCTCGTCACCACCACCTCATTGCCACTAGACTACTTGCTTGTCGGCCACATCATCACCACCTCAACAACATGTCAGCAGGACCCGCGAGCTGGACCTCCACCTGGACCTGCCACCTGTGCGCCATGTCATCTTTCGCCATTTCACAATGGCTAACAGATGTGCATCTTTCCTTTGTGAATCCATGTGCACCATGGGATCTCACTGAACTTGCATAGTCTTTAACCTCTGTTTTTCTGCTTGAGCTTTTTGCCATTTCGTGAAGGGTATTCTTCGAGCATCTTCCCTTCATGAATCAATGCACACCGTAGATCTTTGACAAACTTGCTCATTGGTTAAGTAGCCCTTTCTCTACAAAACTCACCTGCCTTGGGATCCGTACCTACGTGGGGTCCACCTGGTTGCCATAGTTGAAACTATATATTAAATTTGATTTTAACTTTGATTTTTCCCTGATTTTGGCCTAACGCCCTACCACGTGGCAGCCTCCGATTGGCTAACGGGGTCCAGTGGGTGCCACTTGGGATGACACCCCACCTTTCACCACTTGTCTACCTCATCACCGCCACCTCATTGCCACTAGACTGCTTGCTTGTCGGCCACATCGTCACCACCTCAGCGACACGTTAGTGGGACCCGCGAGCTGGACCTCCACGTAGACCTACCACCTATGTGCCATGTCATCTTTCACCATTTCCCAATGGCTAACAGATGTGCATCTTTCCTTCACGAATCCACATGCACCATCGGATCTCGCTGAACTTGCATGGTCTTTAACCTTTGTTTTTCGGCCTAAAATTTTCATCATTTCACGAAGGGTATTCTTTGAGCATCTTCCCTTCATGAATCAACACGCATCGTAGATCTTTGATGAACTTGCCCACCGGTTAAGTAGCCCTTTCTCTGCAAAACTCACCTACCTCAAGATCCGTGCATGCATGGGGTCCACCTGGTTGCCAGTCAGCCTCCTTGGTCGCCTCAGGAAGCATGCTCACGTGCATGGGGTCCGCTTGGGCCTAGCCAACACCATCCATCAAAAGCCTCTTGAGGCTTTGACATTATAGATGAGTGGACTTTTACTTATAAATACCATAAATGATGTCCGCCAGCCAATGTGGGATAATGCATTTTAGCCTGAGAATGCATTTCTGAGCTTTTCCCTTGCATTTTAATGGCACCTTTGCCTACCAATGGGATTTTCTTGGAAGCTATTTATCTGCTGAAGACTCTTATTTAACACCACGCCACATGAGAGAGGGAAATACACTTGCTAACTACATTTGCTGGAGATTTCAATCCCCTCTCCAACACCGCATACAAGAGATTCTGGCATTTAATTTAAAATTTCTATAGCCTTTTCTCCAAACACTTTCTCTGTAGAGTAAAGGAGACATGGTCTTACTCCCACAAATTGCATTTGTTTGAAAGATCTCTGGCTGCCAAACACCACGCTCAGGGGAAGAGGATGTTGGCTAGGCTTATGGCTGCACCTTGCATTTGTTTTTGTTTTTTAAATTTTAAAACCATTGCCCACCACTCACAGCAGGGAGGAGGGAGGATGCTTTTTAAACATGCCAATGGCATTTTTTGGAAGTTATTTAAACTTTTCTAACTACCACGTATGGTAGGCAAGGAGAATGCTGCCAATTACATTTGCTTTTAGATATTTAAAACTTTCTCAACACCATGGCTGGGAATGGAGAATGCTGGCAGAGGCAATAAATTTGGGCATTAAACCTACCAATTTACATTTACTGAAAATTAATGACCTCCTTTGTCTGCATCATGGGAGTGATGGAAGATATACCTGGCATTGCAAATTTTCATTTAACCTTGCCCTTTTCCACTTTGTTGAAGGTTCTAATCCATCAATTGGATTTGCTGAGAGTTTTTAATGGCTTCCCAAATGAATTTGCTGAATTAGATGAAAATGTTCTCCATCTCACATTACACTTGCTGGAAGCTTTCATTTCTTTAGTAGTTTCTAATGCCCTTCCAAAAAAATACAACAAGGAGAAGATTTGGGTAAATTCGATTGGCATTATGGCTGCCAGTTACATTTTCAAAGTTTTAAAACCCTCTTCCAAAAACTCCACTTGCCAGGTGCATTTTTTAATGTCTTTTCTATGTCGCTGAAGGAGGATTTAGCATTAAACTCGGCAATTTGAAATTGCCTGGAGTTCTATTAGCATCTTGAACTCTATAGACATGTCTCATGATCACAATCCACATTTAAATATTCTGAAATTCTCTCGGTGAACCAAGTCGCCAATAAAATCAATGCACGAGCATGAGCCAGGTCGGGCCCCAAAGTGGGTCTGACTAAAAAAAATTTCGTTTTTATTCAACTGACTAGTTATCAATTTTCCTAAGCATAAACAAATCAAGACAGTGTACCTCTGCCATTTGCATCGCACGATTTGGTCGATCATCTTTCAGCTAGTTCAATCAACTACCTATCAAATTTTAGTCACTTAGATAACGTCTTATATAGGATAGATCATTCCTGAAACCAGACTGAATCTTACACTATGCTTAGAATCAACTTAGATAAATGTCTTATATAGGATAGATCATTCCTGAAACCAGACTGAATCTCAGTTGTTTCTCCCAAACAATACATTAACCGAACAACTAGCTCTGAAATTGATCTTGACCTCTGCATCACAAACAACTTTAGGTCACACTAATCCATAAAAATTCCTACACAAACTAGGAGTTCTTGTAAGAAAGAAGCCAAAGGCAAAGGAATACCCTTTTCATACACCAATAATCCATTTTATGAAAAGGATCCACTCACTGACATACCGTCGTCATCAGGCGGACCAATTTTTGATGAGCCTAAATCTCCCACTATATATGAGATGGAACACAATGACGGAAACAAGGATGATAATAACATTCCCGAAAATGATAATGATTCCTCATCATCAAGTGAGGCTGACAAAGACACTGAACCTCCAAAAAAAGAAATCCTTGACTGTCAAAAGGAAAAAGACTTTAGAAAAATGATGAAAGCTATCATGACCTGAGAGAAGGAAGACTATTTCTTAGAACTAGCAAAACAAGGTGCTAAACTTCCTACTAGATATGATTTTCAAACACTCATTACTAAAAAGAAAGAATCACCTATACTCATGGTACAAAAACAATTACAAGCATTATGAAAGGAGGTCACAGAACTGAAGAATAAGGATAAGTCCCCAAAGCAATACTCTCTAGAAACAATATGTCCCTTTCCATTTGACAAGAATCTATACATGCCTCCATTTCCTTCACGAGTGGAGATCCCAAAATTTGATAAGTATGATGGTACCTCATATCCCCAAGATCATATCAGAGAGTTTTGTGCCACATGTATGGAGTTCATGCATGATCAAACATACCTCATGCGCCTTTTCCTGAGGAGTTTAGGGGGTTAAGAAATGGAATGGTTCTCAAGTCTACCCAAAGGAATAAAAACATTTGAAGAACTAATCCAACTATTTTTACAACAGTACTCATACAACATTTGAAATCTTGTGATAATTATCGAGCTTTGCAATACTAAACAAAAAATAGGGGAGCCTCTTCTTACTTTCCTCCAACGCTGGAGAAAGATATTTTCTAGGTATTCTTGACCCATTCCAGACTCTGAGAAAATGGATATATTTGTCAATAACTTGGTCCCCGAACTGAAATATAGTATACCAATGCAAGTACACCCATTATTTAACAAAATGGTAGATAATGTCATTTGAATGGAAGATGTGCTCATAAACAAGGGGGATATCATGCCTTGGAAAGAAACACAACCAGGATCTAGCTCTAAAGAAAAGAACAAGTATTGGAAGTTTGGCAAAGACAATAACAAGAATGTTGTTAATGATGGAGTAGTAGACACTGTCAAAGCCAACTCAAAATCCACAATATTCAACTTGGCTAGTGGTACACAAGCACTTAAAGCCATTGAGGCTGCAGCAGAAAATCTGCCAAAGAAAAGCCTTGGCTTTCCAAACCTAAGCGTGATTTTAGTCCTCTCAAAGAATCATATGAATCTAATTTCAGAACTCTGTTGGCAAACAACTTGATAACACTACCAGATAACTCCAGACCATATGATCCAGAAGTTAAACCAAGATGGTGGAAAGAAAATGAATATTGTGACTTCCATTGGAATAAAGCTCATAACATAAACAATTGCATGAAGCTAAAACATGAGATTCAAGATCTCATAGACGCTGTTAAAGTTGTTGTTGGGAATCATCTGACTAATGTAGATCATAAAGCATTTAAAGACCCTTTGCATGTTTATGACCAAGGTGATTCTTCAAAGACCAAAGGAGGTGCCAAGGTAAATTATACTTATGCCAGTTAGGACAACATTATCAACATGATTGAGCCTTCCCACTCAGAATATTGCAATGTGATTATAGTCCAAGATAAACCAAATGAATCATGATATGCAAGAGCTGTCACCTGTTCTCAAAAGAAAGTCACCCTCCAAGGAGCTAGTTCTTTTGACCTAGCTCAAGCAACATCAAACCCACCAGCCTTGCCAAACAAACAAAAAGAATCAACCTTGGACAAATTTAAAAGGTTAACTTCATCATCATCTTCTAGATATAGTGTCGTTGAACAGTTAAAAAAGAAAAATGCTCAAATATCAATCTTTGAATTGCTAAAACTCTCATCTTATCACAAAGAGATCCTAGACAAAGCATTGCTCACCACCAACATTCCAAAATATTTAGACATTGATCGGTTTCAGTCTATGGTGGGTCATCTGACTTCACCTCACTATCTAATCTTCTCTGAAGAAGATGACAACTCACTAAATCATCCACATAACCAGCCATTGCACATAGAAGCCATGATCCACAAACACAGAGTCAAATGTGTTTTGATAGATGGAGGCATGGGGTTGAATATTTGTACTTACAGTCTGCTTAAACAACTAGGCTTCTATGAAAATATCATTGATCCCTACAAGAAAATAACAATAAAAGCCTATGATGAGGAAGAAAGGACTTCTAAAGGTCTGGTGTCATTACCTATCAGAGTGGGACCTGTAGAAAGAGATGTCCTTTTCCAAGTACTTGATATTCCTTTGTCATACAATATATTACTGGGCAAGCTATGGATTTATGAAATGAAGGCAGTATTGTCAACATACCATCAATGCTTAAAGTTTCCTTATAACGGAGCTAAAGTCAGTGTTCCTGCTGATACAAATGTCATCTGTAATGCATTGACAAAAGGTGCAGATACATTTGTGCCTCATAATAAGGTAGCCTCTCCAAATGTAGATCCAAAAACACTAATGAAAGACTTAGAAAAGGGATTGAAGATTACAAATACCGACATGAATGGCTACAAGATAGAACCGGTACTTTCATTAGTTTCTCTCCCTCCATCACCAAAATAGTTGGGCAAGCCATCAGAGGCTATGAGAACACAAACTTCAGCCCTAAATACCATATATGATGGTCTCTTTGTACAGTCGTCTACCTTCTTGGCGGATTAAATAGAAGAAGATGTTGTTCTTAACTGACTCTTTAAGGAAGATAGTCAAAATGAGGAGGTATGACATTATGAGATTTCCTCAAACCAATATGGTCCTGGCTACATAATGATTCAACGCATGGGGTGCTCAGGTACTGGTCCTCTGGGCAAACAAAAGGAAGGTATTACTGAACCAGTTCAGCTACAAACCAAATCCACTAATGGCAAGGCTGGACTGGGATACAATCCAAAAAAGACATCAGACCAAAAACATGTTTCTAAGTCTAAGTGGCAAAAAAGAATATCGCCTTTAACATTATAGGAAGTAGAAACTCAACAAACAAAAGCAGAGTGTAGAAAAGAGAAAGAGGAATCAGTAGTCAAGAAAGAAGAAACGGTTAGTGCTCAAGCTTTGATGGTGTTAGCTACAATAATACAAGAAGTTAAGATCACTGAGGATAAGAGATGAAGTAGTAAGAATCAAAGAATTGTTTGCACCACTAAAAGTTCCAGTCACATATACTAGCAGGCAGCAAGTAGATGATTCAGAATTTGATTCAAATGAGTATGAATGGGGTCCTAACCACCTCTCAGACACATCCACTACAGAAACTCCAGAAGAGTCTAGAGATGTCATAAATGATGCTCAAGAGCTGATGCACATAAAACTAGAGAAAGAAATACAGGAAATTAGACAAGCGAGACAAGCAAATTATGAACAAGGACTAAAAGAAGGAAGAATACCAGAAAGCTTCTCATCTATGTACCCCTATCCTAAAATAGAACAAATCAAGTATACCACTACACAAGAAGAGTTGGAAGCTAAAGAACAAGAACCAGTTATTAGTCCAGAAGAATCTGAATGGAGTAGACGACAACAAATCACAGAAACATCAAGATCATGTCAACAGGTGTGTCAGATACAAGTGACAAATGAACCACAACATGAAAGAACTAGTAGTATTAAAGATGTTGGTGTTGATACCATACATACACTTATTAAATCACTTGAAGAAGACTCAGAAACTTCACCTGATGAATCTGATGATAGTCCTATTCAGCACAATATCTACTTAGCCTCAAATTTTGAATCAGCTAATATAAACAATGAAAATATGTCTACTGATCTTATCGTTGTTGGACCACGATATGACATCTAGTGTAGCATATTGAATAATGTTACAAGTATGTCTATCGGATTAGATCAACTAAATATTAATGTGAACTTTAATAATCATGATCTGACTCTTCCTTGTCTTGAGACACTTACGCAAGGTATTCTTTTGGAACTCAACTTTTTGATCTGCCGCTGTGATAACAATACCTTGAACGCTCTTGAACCTATCCAAGATTTATCCTTATTACATCCCGAATTAATTGACTATACTTTACAAAACCAGCCCATGAATATACCTAATTTTGCCAATGACTATACATTGGCCTATTATCTCAATGCATTCGAACCTATAGACTCTTCCACCAGTGAACAGAGTGAAAATATGACTGAAGTGGATATCAAGTATCTTACTTGCAAAAAAAAGAAAAAGAAAAATAAAAGATCTGATGGCGAAAACCACATTGTGGTGGTGTCAGAATCTAAAATAGAGAAAATAAAGGATGTACCTAAAGGTGAAAACCTCTCTGAGGCACCTGAAGGTGAGATACTTGATATACTGCCAAGTCATTTCCAGGAAAGGTCCTCCATATTGATCGAGCCAACTCAGCCAGTGAACATTGGGAGTCAAGAGACACCACACATCATTCATGTAGCTCAATCACTATCAATAGAAGAATTGAAGGAGTTCACTCAATTATTCTTAGAAAATAAAATAAACTTTGCATAGACATACTTTGATATGCCAGGCTTGGATCCTGATCTCATTATGCACCATCTTTCAATTACACCAGGAGTAAAACCAGTTAAGAAAAAACTTCGTAAGATGTACCTGCATGTAGCACTATTAGTCAAGGTTGAACTATAAAAACTACTCAAAGATGGATTCATTAGAGCTATAGATTATGCCAAGTGGATTTCAAACATAGTACCTGTGTCAAAGGTAGACAAGTCTATCAGAGTTTCTACTGACTTCATAGATCTTAACAAAGCATGTCCGAAGGATGACTTTCCATTACCAAATATTGATATGATAGTCGACATGACTACTGGGTATGAGATGTACTCACTAATGGACGGATTCTTCGGATACATCAAATCAAAATAGCTCCTGGAGATCAAGAAAAGACAGCTTTCACCTGTGCATGGGGAACCTTTTGCTGGAACGTCATGTCATTTGGGCTAAAGAACATAGGAGCAACCTATCAAAGAGTAGTTACAATTATTTTTCATGACATGATGCATAAGAATATGGAAGGTTATGTTGATGACACACTAGTGAAGACTATGAAAAGGTCAACGCATATTCAAGAGTTAGGTCCTATACTTGACAAAATGGAAAAGTTCAAACTCCAGTTAAATCCAAAGAAGTGTGCATTCGGAGTGACATCTGGTAAACTACTTGGCTATATCATTTCAAAGAAGGGAATCGAGGTTGATCCTGAGAAGGTTCAAGCTATAATGGAAATGCCACCTCCGAAGAACATCAGTCAAATGAGAAGTCTACAGGGACGTCTCCAATCCATCAGACGATTCATTTCTCAGCTAGTAGACAAAGTTCAACCTTTCACAAAGGTATTGAGAAAAGGAATAATATACAACTGGGATCAGTAGTGTGAACAACATCTTCAACAGATAAAAGAGTGGTGCAATAGGATGACAATAAAAGGGAATGAGCTATTTATTACATTAGCAGGACATTGGTGTCTTATGAAATGAACTACACTATAATAGAAAAAGCATGCTTGGCATTAGTCTTTGCATCACAAAAATTGAGACACTACATGATAGCATATTCAGTCAAGCTAGTGCCCAAAATTAATCCACTCAAGTATCTTCTCAATAAAGCAACACTTACAGGAAGATTGGCGAAATGGGTCATGATCCTTACAGAGTTTGACATTGAATATGTGGAACAAAAAGCCATAAAAGGACAGGTAATTGATGATCAACTTGTTGAAGCTCTGCTTGAAGACTCTCAACCACTACACATAGAGTTTCCAGATGAATCTATAATGCATCTTACTCAACAACCTTGGAAAATGTTATTTGATGGGTCCTTTACTCAAAAATGGTTTAGGTGTTGGCATATTATTCATTACTCCTCAAAAGTACTCAATCCCAAAGTCTTACAAGATTCTATTCCCTTGCACAAACAACATTGCAGAATATGAAGCTTTGGTGAATGGGATAAAACTAGCTATTGAATGGAAGGTTGCAGAACTGTATATCTATGGAGATTCTCAACTGGTGGTTAATCAAATCAACGATAAATATCACACTCGAGATGAGAAACTGATGCCTTACAAGAGAATGGTTGATGATCTTAATAAGTATTTTGCTTTTGTATCATTCCAATAGATTCCTAGGTCCACAAACAAAGTAGCAGATGCTATGGCTACCTTGGCATCTATACCTAAGTTACAGGAGTCCAATTTTCACTTTGATTTCTTGGTGGAAGAGTTATATTACCTCGCTTATGATTCTCCTAAGACCCAAATAGTCTGTTCTATTATTGGACATGACTCATCCTGATACAGCCACATCTATTCCTATCTATGCGACCAAATTATCCCTAGAAATGTTACATGAAATGAGGAAAGAAACCTAACTCAAAATGCTTTGCAGTATGTTATCATAGCTAATGATTTATTTAGATGAAGTTTGGATGGTAAATTGCTTAGATGTCTAGAAACTAAAGAATCTAAATGTGCATTATCGGAAGTCCATGAAGGTATTTGTGGATCTCATTCAAATGGCCTTACTTTAACTCAGAAACTACTACGAGTTGGCTACTGCTGGTCAGACATGGAAAAATACGCCATCCAATTTGCTAAGACTTGTGAGAAATGTGGGCTTCATGGAAATCTCATACATGCCCCGACAAGGGACCTCATACCATTTATAACACACTGGCCTTTTCAACAATGAGCCTTTGATCTCATTGGTCATATATATCCTACTTCATCCAATGGACATAAATTTATCATAACTACCACTGAGTATTTCACCAATTGGGTAGAAGCAGTTCCACTAATTAAAGCAACCGGTAAACAAGTCTCCTTGTTCATCCTAAACTCTATCATATGCAGGTATGGGATACCTTCGTCCATCGTGACTGATAATGGAGGACAATTTAAGAATAAAGATCTGGATGAGCTTTGTGAGAAATTCAAAATAAAGCAACACTGGTCATCGGTATACTACCCTCAAGGTAATGGACATGCTGAGGCATCTGACAAAAACCTACTGACTATTTTGCATAAAACAGTGAACCAATCCAAGAAGGATTGGCATCTACAGCTCAATCCTACACTATGGACTTACAGAACAAGTATTGGAACACCTACTGGGGCTACACCTTTCTCTTTGGTGTATGGGTCTGAAGCAGTACTACCTATTGAAGTAGAAATACCATCTCTAAGAGTTTCTTTGCAAGGTCTTGTTACTAATGAAGATCATAGAATATCTGGATTACAAGAACTCGAATTGTTGGATGAGTGTCGGCAAGTGGCGTTTGATCATCTCAGAGTGTATCAAAAGAGAATGTCCAGAGGATATAACAAGAAACTTTGACAAAGAGAATTTTAGGTTGGTGACCTAGTTCTGAGAGAAAATCCAAAAAATCAGTAGTTTCACGACAATAAAGGGAAGTTTGAACCCAATTGGCTGGGTCCCTACATCGTTACTATAGTATTCGGTTATGGTTCCTATCAACTCTCAAATTCAGAAGGAGAACTCCATGAACCGATTAACACCATCCACTTGAATAAATTCTTCACTTAGCATTCTTTGTGCCGTCAACTTGTACAGCTAAAAAAGTCCTGAAAAAATCCTAAAAATTGAAAAAAATCCTTAAAATTGAAAAAAGTCCTGAAAAAGAAAAAAAATATAAAGAGAGAAAATGCCCTAGTGAAAACCTGGTAAACAGGCACCTTGGTAAAAAAAAATTGAATCTCTGCCAAGTAGGTGAAAACCTGGCAAACAGGTGCCTCTTGTACACAAGAGCTCCATCTATCAATGCAACATTGGCATTTCCCGCTTTCATGCATCTTTGCTTTCGCTTGTACATATTTTTCAGTCACTTTCGTGACATCCTTAGTTGGAACCCTCATGACTTGAAACTGATCAATGTCCTAGTCTTAGGTTAATTGACAAAGCACATTACATATCCTAAGCAGTGTCAACCAAGTCATCTTTCCGTCAGTGAAACCTGGTCGTCCACTCTGAGTCAGTCACCTGTCTCCTAACTACCAAAGAGTTTTTATCACTGAGTAAACAAGCAAAACAACATAA
Organism: Cryptomeria japonica; assembly: GCF_030272615.1. Taxonomy (NCBI): domain Eukaryota; kingdom Viridiplantae; phylum Streptophyta; class Pinopsida; order Cupressales; family Cupressaceae; genus Cryptomeria; species Cryptomeria japonica. The sequence goes on from NC_081414.1 coordinate 473,374,116, forward strand.
TGGAAAACAATCATGAAACAGTTTGATCTATGAATAAAATTTTTCTTTATATGTTATCTTTTATATCGGTTTTTGATTATTATCCCTCAAAGTGACCTGAGGAAGTCTATTGTGACTAAGAGGAGCAAGGATTGGGGGCATAATATTTTCTTTGTTTTCTACTTGTAGGAATGATCCCAATGATCTAGAAACATATAAATTAGCTGGGTGTCTGTGATAAGAGCCTTCACAACAAGGTAAAATTGCCTCACATACCTCGACTCTGCTTATTTGTATGCTACGGGGAGGTCCATATCATTTCTTTGTCTATTTTGAGGGAATTTCTTTATAATGCAATTCGGGTCCCTATGAAATCTGTCCAAGGATATGAACGAAAAAAGGGTCATTGTGGACAAGATAATTAATATTGCACATTGAAAAAGAAAGGAACTCTAACCTACCTATTGTGTTCGTTATGCTCAGTGATGAATCTTAAGTATTTTAAATCCAGTGACTAGGTTTAGGATGCATTTTGCATATCATTTCGCATATCATTTCACATATCATTTTGCATATCATTCTGCATTTTTGTGAATTTAGAGTGATTTCAGTAAAGATAATAATCTCTTTATCTTCTGAATGAGAGCTGAAAGCATCATCATTTCTTACACTAAGCGGTCTATTTATCATCATTTCTTCGATCGAGTACTTGTGTTTTGAGATGTTAGTTGCATAAATAACATTTAATATAGCTTCATACATTTCATTATTTACTCATCTGCATTCATCTTATTGCATAGAAAAATGAAAAACATTGCATTACTCATTGCTCATTCATTTATTTGCATATGAAAAGAACCAAAAATAGACATCCATAATCATTTGCATTAGATACATACATATTGAAAAGAAATGCATACATATAGAATAAAGCATAGAAAAGATATCTCATAAAATAATCAACATAAGTACGATGAAGTGAAATCAGATCTTGTATATATATATATATCATGTTAATTCTAAAGGTACAAAATGATGTCGAATGACATATACAAACTCCCATCGGAGCAAGAATCATATAGGCTACAAAAGAATGGGTGTGTCTACAAGAAATATATCTGAGCTACCAGAAGAATATCTAGCTCTGAGCCTCTCTCTCATCACCTAGTGGAGGAGGAGCCTGATGACCGGGATCCTATCGAGGTGCTCGAGCTCCCTCAGAATGTGCCATATACTGAGAATTAGGAATCACCTGTTGTGCTACTGGAACTACCACGCAATATGTTGCGACATAGTAGGTTGCCTTGTTGTTCTGATGCAAAACCTCATGTTGGAGGGTGTCTTGCTCCGCTCTCATCACCGCAAGCTTACGATCATTCTCTTCTCTCATCTCAGCCAACTATCGATCTCTCTCAACCCACACCTCTGCAAGCTACCAGTCTCGCTCCGCCAGCTGAGTCTGAGCCACCGTCAACTATGACTGCAACTCTGCAAGACATGCTCTCATCGACTGTCCTATGTCTATCCCCTGCTCTTGCACCAGCTCTCCACCTCCATCTCCACCTCCAGTACCACCCTGCTCCTCCCTCCACTACCAGACCTATCTCAGAGTTGCTCATTCCTCCTCAGCTCCACCCAATCTCACTCCTACTCTCCCAAGGGATCCGCCCTCACCCTTTTGTTGTCCACCCTCAACTGGAACCCTACTGCTACTAGAACCAGGATCACCACCTGTCCACCTCGGAGCCTTGGCTCTCTGTCTCTATCCCTGTCTTGGACCCTGTCCCTGTACTTGTGCAGGGGCATCATCCTCAACATCCTTAATGCATGATTCTTGCTCACCTGGATCAGTAAACCTAGGAAAAGGATACTACCGGAACCACTCTCTGTACTGGGGCAATACCCCCACATCTGCAACATCATCTATATAATCCCATCTGAGGCGTTGTAGACCAGTTAGCTCCTGCATGGCTAAGGCATAAGATAATTGAGGAGACCATCCCTCTCTCTCCTCATCCACGTAACGCACATATGTTGTATACTCCTGGGAGATCCCCTGAGGCTGGCCATACTACCTCATCACCCATGATACAATGAACCACTCAACAATAGTCTATGTTCTCCCAATAAGAGGACGTGTGACAAAAAGGTCCCTTTGGACTAGCCGCCAATCATCCCAAGGCTCCAAACTTCTATACGATCTCCACACTATGGCTATCAAATCATCTAACTGTCACCGCCAAAAATCTGTCTTGCTCAGATGGGGCTGCGTAATATAATCGGCATACCTGTATATAATCGGCTGCCCGAGCTCTCTACTATCATCTACAATAGGCCAACAAATGAGAAGATGCTCCCAAGCCCAAACCTATAAAATATATACACCTACAGCCATGCTCCAACCATCTCTATATACAATCTCATACATCTCGCGATACATGTGACCTAGCAAGCAAGAACCCCAGCCAAGCCTGTAAGGGGTCTCCATCAATCTCATCAACATCCTACCCCAACCACACTAGAAATCCTACTACTCTCTATCTGGCATCAGAAAACAACCTATAAATCCTGCTAGAACACATGCTAGAGGAAACTCATCGCTGTATCTGCTCATCAATATGTCCCAACTAATGGAACGGGTCAAAATGTCAGGATATTTGAAGACATGCCTCACTACTTGCAATCCTGGAAGGTGTCCTGAATTGTAATCCACCTTATCTCCAGAAAAAGGGATACAGAGGATCCTATATACATCCTCAAGAGTGATAGTCAACTCCCCCATCGACAGATGAAACGTGTTATGCTCTGAATGGAAACGCTCTACCAACGTTGTGAGCATACTGTGATTCACACAGATATCTAGTAAACCAAGAAGATGAGTCAAACCACATACATCAATATGATCCTGCTCAACATTAGATAAATGTCAAACTAATGCCATAGTAGGAGGATAAACACATCTAAAGAGCACAGGTTGTAATCAAACATACAAAAACCCAACAACGAAGCATCAGAAAACATTCCAAATGAACCTACAAGAGAAGTAAAACATCAAGAAAATCCAACTAAGTCAAATGCAAAATCAAATTTTCATGTTTAGACCTTAAAAAATGCTCAATGTCACCCGAATGACAAAACACAGAGGGGCAACATCTCGTATGAGTAAGAAATAGCTCTCGTACGATAAAACAACCCAAAACGACAATTTATTGGACCCCGCACAACAAAATGGTCTTTTAACAGACATGTCTTTTGATACAAGGGTGCATCTCGAATGATAATTCAAATGACTTCAAACGACAAAAGAAAATTTACCAGTTACTCGTACAAGACAGAATCTTGTCTCGCACGATAAAACAAGAAACCCAACCCCACACATGCAAAAAACTTGAAAAATGAACAAAAAAAATCAAAATTGAAAACATAAAGAGGCTTAAGATCGATCACTTACCGCTGGCTCATAGTTTCGGGGTTGATTATGACGTCTCTAGCACTCGAATCGATGCTAGTGAGTAGGAACCACCATTTTCTTCGCAGAAGGCTTTTTGAATTTTCAAACTTGGAAGGTTAAAATGATTTGAAAATGACACTTTTGTCCCATATATAACCAAAAACCTAATTTTTCAACTTGCTTCGATGGACATGAAAATTGTACCCTTAGCTAATTTGATCGTTCTAATTCCATTTTTGGGATCGAAATCAAAATTTGAGATCATTTTGCTAGTCAATTTCACATTTTGGACCACTTAGCACTCTTTTCATCAAATGCTCATTCTTTCTTCAAATTGCGCTCAATTTCAAAGCTGAATATCAATTTCAATTCTACACATCAACTTTACGATCAACTCTGCGCTCAATTTCTTATCAATCAATGCCAAATTTTTCAAAAAAATTCCTTAGGATCAATTTGCACTCAAATAACTTATTATCGCCAACAATTGCCTATCACGTACCCTTGCTATCTTTTGATTTCGTTCCTGAGGGGGCATACTCACGACCTTATGACCTCACACCTTCAATGTCGAGAACATTTTTTTTTCAAATCTTCATCAAAAGTCGAGCAAAATCTTTTTTTTAACTTAAGAAAATCAATTCTTATTGCTAAGGGATGTCTCAGCTTCATCTCTTCACATCAAGTTGAGATCTCTTGATCTTCTTAATTGAATCAATTGCTAGAGGCATATTAGTTTCATCGCTTCAAATCAAGCTGATATTTGTCCTTCATCTGAATCAATCTCTTAATGTTAATCAGTTTCATCGCATTACATCAAGTTGATTATTCGTTTAAACTCAATAAAAAGTTTAAAGAGTATCTTTGATCACATTCAATCTAAGCAAGTGTTCAGTATTCATTTCTTGATCAAGCTGGACAGTTTATCTTCATCGTGTCTTGATCAATCAAGTTCAAGATTGATTTTTATCATCACTCACTACATCTAAGTTCAATCAAGTTCTAGATTAGTAAGATCCACTTCTTGATCAATCAAGTTCAAGTTTGGTATCTTTTGTTTCTATCGTTCTTCAGTTCAATAAAGTTCAAGAACGGTATCGCTTTAATTAGACTTCATTCAGCTTTGTTGCTTCGAATCAAGCTAAACACCTTGCTCTTCATCTAGCTTGTGATCATTCAAGTTCAAAACTGGCATCTCCTAGACATCACACATTCTTTGAACCAACGCATTGCTCGCACTTTAATTCAAAGAGGGGCAAGTGTAATACCCTAAAAGTGGTCATCTAAATCATGGGCCCCTAATCTCGACAACATCACCAAGGTCCTAACCAAAGACATTAAATCAATTTTGAGCACATTATTAATTCTTTAATCATCAAATATCACATGGCAAATGAATTACTCAATATTAATTAAATATTCATTTAATTAAATGGAATCATTTCCAAGAATATCATTTTGATCAATTATTCCATTTTAATTTATTAAATATCCTTGCATATTTAATTAATTAATAAAATTGTCATTTAATCATGCAAAAGGAATTAATTTATTACAAAAGAGGAATTAATTACAAAACAAGAGTTGAATTGAAATTAAAATAAAAGAATTGAATTGAGAGAGAAATCAAACTTGAGATATTATTTCTTTTTCTAAATTTAGAACTTGAAATCGAAAAAGAAATTAAATTGAACTATTGAATTATTCTCTAAAATTGGAACTCAAAGCTTTTCAAAAAAAGAAGTTCAGTTGCATTGAAAAGACTCTTTTCTTGAATAAATAAAAGAATTATCTATTTTTATCACAAATGCATGGAATTAATTTATTATTATTTCCAATGCAACTGGGACTTCTAATTTGAATGCATTTCAATTAAACTATAATTGGAATCTATCTCAAGGTTAACTAAACCTGATTTCTCAATTATTTTCAATTAATTCTAAATTGAGCTTTTCTCTTCGTAATTCTCTATAAATTCAATCTTCAACTCTCATTCCAATTTACCCCAAAGATATTTGAGAACACGCTTGGAGATTATTATCACGCTAATTTAGATTATTTGCATCTATTTTACTCATCCATCCATTTTACATTCATTATTGCTTGAATTGATTATTTGCTTGAATTATTCATCCATCTTGCATCCATATAGTTAATATCATATAGATTAAATCCTTCATCTTGGTGTAGTCTAGTCACTGGTATTGCTTATAACAATCTGAGAGAAATCTTATACTCGCATCTTTTAGATGGCAATTAGTCGCTTTGTTATGGTTTTTTACTTATTGATTATTGATTACTAACCATGCATATAATGACTTAATTGAAATGTTATGCTTGCAGCTACAGACCACTTTTTCACACACACATTTTGCACCTATAGCTAGGATTGAAGCTGTAAGATTATTTCTTGCCTATGTTGCCCATAAGAACTACAAGGTTTATCAGATGGATGTTAAGTGTGCATTTTTGAATGGGGATCTTGATGAGGAAGTTTATATCGAGCAACCTGATAGTTTTTCACTATCAGATGATACAAACATGGTTTGCAGGTTAAGGAAAGCTTTAAATGGATTGAAACAAGAACCTATAGCTAGGTATGCAAGGTTGGATAAATATATTTTGAAACTTGGTTTTACTAAGGGTAGTGCTGACAATAATTTATATTATAAGATCACTGATGATATACTAATTATTGAAGTATTTGTTGATGATATTATTTTTGGAGGTGAAGATAAGTTGTGTAAGGAATTGGCTAACAATATGAAGAATGAGTTTGAGATGTCTATGATTGGGGAAATGAGATTTTTCTTAGCTTTGCAGATTACTCAAACAGATAAAGGTATTTCATCTGTCAAACTAAGTATGCTAAGGAATTGTTGAAGAAATTTGGTATGGGAGATTCTAAACCAGTAAGTAATCCTATGGTTAAAAGTGATAAATTGACAAGGAAAGATGTTTCTGCACCCGTAAATCCTACAAGATGCAAATCAATGATTGAAGGTCTACTTTATTTGACTCAGACTAGGCCTAACATAATGAATGTTGTTTGTATTGTATCAAGATTTCAGAGTGATCCTAGAGAAAATCATGAGAAAGCGATGAAAAATATTTTTAGATACTTGCAAGGTACATTAGAATATTTTTTATGGTACCCTAAGGATGATAACTTTACTTTATGTGCATATATAGATGTTGATTGGGCTGGAGATGTTGATGACCAGAAAAGTACTTTTGGTGGAGCTTTCTTTCTTGGAAAGAAACTTGTTTCATGGATCAGCAATAAATAGTCATGTATTTCTTTATCTACTACTAAAGTTGAGTATGTTGTTGTTGCTACTAACCGTACACAAGTTCTATGCATGAAGAAAATGTTGAAGGATATAAAGGTGGATTGTGATGGACCAATAGTTATTCACTATGATAACTCTGTTGCTATTGACATATCAAAGAATCTGGTATTTCATTCTAAGACAAAGCACATATCTATCAAGTACAACTTTTTGAAGGAAAAGGTGGAAGCAAATGAAGTTAGATTGTAGATATCTTCACTAAACCTTTGCCTAAAGAATCATTTGAGTGCCTGAGAGATAGATTGGGGTTTTTTGCCCTTCTGGTAGAGAACTAATTGATGTAGTTTGGCATCAGTTTGGTATGCATTATTAGAGATATTTTTCATTCTGGCACTGATGTGGGGATGCTACTGCTCGGGGGGAGTAGTCATCTTTGTGATTCAGTGGTTTATGTTTTTGCTTTGATATTTTTGTAAGAGTTCTGGCATTGATGTAAAAGGGGGAGAGATATTGATGTGAAAAAGAAAAACTTAAAGAGTTGTATACATTAGGGAGAGAGATGTTGGAATTATGTGAACCGACATGAAGACATAATGATATTGTATATTGTCGTTGATGTCAATATGTGACATGATGTGAACCGACACATGTGATAAGTGAGTGATAGGTGAGAAAAGAGAACCGACATATGTATGAACCAGTATATATGCCAAAGTGAAGCGGTATATTTGTTCAAGGTGAACCGGCATGTAGTTATGGGAACCAGCACATGGAAGCAATGTATGACTACCAGTTGGTAGCTAGTTTCCACTTCAGGATTTTTGGTTGGAGTACCTCACGCCTGTGTGACTCAATCGATGATCTTTGTGTGATGAGTTAGCAGTTTAATGGAGAACAGATTGTGTTGCCACGTAAGCTCTGTGCATGTGAAGTATCTTGCATGAAGAAGACTATTCCTATCTACCTCGGGAATGTGCGAAGTTTGTCAAACAGTGATAACACGTGATGGGTTATCAGCCACCATGAAATCAGTGGATAATGGACGATGGAGAATGTCTTGAGATTGATTCAAGATTGTTGCATTTAATGCAGTATGATTCAACGGTCAGGATTGAACCGCTTGAATTGCTTAACCTAACAGGTTTAGGGTTTAGGGTTTTTGCTACCGACCTGTCTGTTTCCTATAAGGTCGATGTTATGTTTCTTTCTAAGGTTGTTGGAAAAAGTTGTGAGTGTGTATCCAAGGATAGTGATACATGATTCTTGTCAAACCAAAGGAGAGAAGAGATATCTGCAAAGTGAATGTGCAGAAGGTGAAGAGGAGCCAAAATGGATCTGCATTAGCATTGAGTGTTGTTACCAGATCATTGTAATTCTTGTTGATCTCTTTTCACTTCAACAGTTGTGAAATCCCGTAACAGGGTAGCCTTAACCAGCTTGCTACAAATCCCCTAATAGGGTAGCTTTAACCAACTTGATTCAAATCCCTTAACCGGGTAACTCAAAGTTAATGAGTTCTGAGAAGCTATAGAGCTCTGGAGATCCTTTAGATATTGAGTTTTTGAAATCCTCTAACAAGGTAACCCCAACCAGGTTTGACCCTTAACTGGGTATTGTAGTCATCCCTTAACCGGGTGATCCCTAACAGGATCGGTTCCTAGCAGAATCTATTGTAATGTCTTTAACCGGACAAGGCTCCTAACAGAGCAGACTTCTAAAGAGTTCAAAAGTAGATTGTGGGTATTCATCCCCACCGTGATTTTTCCCAGTTGGGTTTCCACATAAAAAATAGGTGTGTCATGTGTGATGCTTTTGACTTGTGATGCTTTGTTATTACCTGTTGAACACATGATGGTTCTATGTTTCATGCCTATCTATAAAACATACTGAACTAAATGTTGTGAAGATCAGATGATAGTTTACCTGTTCATGCATGTGGGTGTAATGGTACTATAGTATTGAGCTAAGAGGAAATCTCAGTGAGTGACCGGTTTATGATTGTTTTAGTTGTTCTGGGTCTTACCGGTTGCACTCTGTTTCAGCTAATATCACTGCTTGCCAGTCTTTGCTGTTAAACCGGTTTTGGACTGTATTTTTGTTTGTACTGATTCACCCCCCCCTCTCAGTACCAGTTTGGTACTATTGGTTCATCATTGAGTTATCAAGAGATATATGTATAATTCAGAGCTTTACAAAGATATCATTCATAGGGGGAGTTTGGTCTTTTTTTTCAGAACTTCATTGCTATATCTTTATATGGGAGACTGTTGGTTGTCTTCCATTGGGGGAGACTTGTTTGGAATTTATTGGTTCTTAGATGTTTTTCACATCTAGTGTTGCCATCAATGCCAAAGGGGGGGATTGTTGGCCATTTGGTGGAATTGATTGTGTATTGCATTGATGTTTTGTCATTGATGTCAACACTAGATGTTTTGGATGCTTTACTGGCACCCTTTTGGTCCCGATAGGATGAGTGGTTTCTGGTTGGTTTGGATCTAGCATGATCCAGTAGGCTCTGGTATGGTTTGGTTATGGAATTGGATTATTCATGAAACTCATGCTCATATTTAGTTAGTTGGTTTTAGTCTGGTGATTGAATGCTATCGTGCTTTCTTGGAAGCTTGGCTTGCAGTTTCGGCGATTATTTCACGGGAAGAGATTTTGATGAAGATCTTTGATTATATGTGACACCCTTCTAAATGGCACAAGATTAGTCTATGATCAAATAACACAAAAACACACAAAACATTAGTGTTAGTCAATCGAAAACTAATCTAAAAAGGCATACCAAAAGAGAGACTACAAGCATGCAAGCATATTTAACTATCAAAGCAAACATGATGAGGCATCTCCAAATACCTCCTAACATACTCTTAGTTCCTTCTCCCTTGTTCCTCTCCTCTCCAAGTTCCAAAATAGTGTAGCTCTCAGCAGCTTTTTGTACTATGGATGCTTATGGAGGATTGAGATTTAATATTAAGCTTCAAATATGAAATGAAAAGCTAAATACTATGCTATTGATGCTAAAATGATATATTTTAACCAAAAATGATAAGATGTTAGATTGCTTATGCTAAATGCTCTCTAAAAATGTCTATAGCCTAAATGCATACAAGTTTTCAGGATCTGGATTATGAAGGAATGGGCTCTATTTATAGGAAAAATGGAGCAATGGATGGCCAGGATTGAAGGGTTTAATCAAGGGTCTAGCTTGAAAGTTGGGGATCCATGTGCACAATTTGCACCAATGAAATGGTGACAAGTGTCAACATAAGATTGGGTTGAGAGAAGAGGTTGGAGGCATTAAATGCCTGAGGAGACCTCATGGTTATCTAGAAGGTAAGGGTCAAGCCTAAATTAGGATTACCCACTGGATTAGGAGTTAATGCAAGGATAAACCTTTGTGCAAATGATTAAGAGATAATCATGGTCAAAGCATTAAAGGCTTGATGAGACCCTTGGGTTGGGTAGAGGTTGAGTCAAAACAAATGTTTTAACCATGTGGGAGGGTTTGAGGTAACCATTAATGGTTATTGGAGACTTTGGGGATTAAGTGGTTGAAGGTTGAAAGCCTTCAATGGTTATCAAAGACTTTGAGCCATTTAGTGGTTGAAGGTTGGAAGCTTTCAAAGGTTATCCAAGACTTTGAGACATTTAGTGGTTGAAGGTTGAAAGCCTTTAATGGTTATCAAAGACTTTTAGGCTTTGAGAAGTGACTCCATTTTGCTTAGGAATGTGACAATAATTAGGGGATGGATTAAGTTAATTAGGAAGGGGTTAGAAGAATCTAGAAGGGGATTAGATTTTGCAAGTGGATTTGGTGGGTGAGGGAAAATAGGATTTTATTAAAATAAAAATTTATTTATTTCAATAAATGTGTGCAAGTTGTATTTGGATAAATATTCAAATAAATATTAATTTATTTAAATGAGAAAAAGGAAGATAAAGCATTAAAATGCTTGAAGACTTTGAGGGGAACCATTAAAGGCTTGAAGACTTTAAGGAAAACCATTAAAGTCTTAAGAAGACTATAGAAGGAAGCCATCAAGTTTGAAGACTTTAAAGCCATCAAGTTTGAATACTTTAAGGGAAACCATTAAAGGTTTCAAGTGGGTGAGGATAAATAGGATTTTAAATAAATAATTTATTTAAAATAGTTGTGCAACTTGCTTTTGTAGGAAAATACAAGTGGGTGGAGGATAAAGGTGATTTAAATAAATTATTTATTTAAAATAATTGTGCAACTTGCTTTTGTAGGAAAATACAAGTGGGTGGAGGATAAAGGTAATTTAAATAAATGATTTATTTATTTAAATGTGAGAGGTGGGATTTTTGGGGGATTTAAATAAATATTAATTTATTTAAATGTGAGAGGTGGGATTTTGGGAGATTTAAATAAATATTAATTTATTTAAATGTGAGAGAAGATTTAATTAAACAAATATGATTTATTTATTTAATTAATGGTATGAATTTGGTTAAGTGAATTAAATCAAATAAATTGAATAATTTATTTAATTAATAGGAGAAGAGGGTTAAGATGAATTAATTAAATATTAATTGATGGTTAAATAATCAATAAATACTAAGTATTCATTTAATTAAGTGGACAGATTTATGTGACTACATTTGCCCCTCTTTGAGACGGTGCAGTTTTATCGCATCGTTTCAAAGAAAGAAAAATAGGTGTGAAGAAATGCCCCATAAAATGTAAATTTAATGGGTGGTATGCCCCCTCGAGAGATGGGCCGAATTTTTTTATTTATTTATTTATTTTTTTTTGAAAAATCGGGCAATCTCTCGAAAAAGAATGAAAAGTGGAGGGGAGGTAGAATAGAAGAATTTAGAACGAATGATGAAAGAATGGGAGAAAATGGAGTGAATATGAAGAAATAACAAGCCAGTGGGTACCCTGAGGTCATGCAAGAGATACATAGTAGATGTAGTGTGGGGTTTGGATTGATGCTATACAATTGATCAAAATTGGTTGGACAATCTAGTGCAATCGGTTTAATTGCCCCGGTCAAGTCAAAGCGTGACAGTTAATGTCAGTTGGTCGCTTGGACATGATAAAGTCTGAGTAAGTGAATCAAAGTGACCTGATGTGACTTAGACAATTGATGTAATTGCCCGATGAAGTCAAGGTATATGAAGAAAAATACTCGTTGAGACGTAGACAATTGATGTAATTGTCTGTTAGATTGTGTTTGATTGGTTGATCAATTGATAGTGTGTGCATGTGATGGATGATTGTGGGGAATCATAGCAACCCCGTTGAGACTAGGTCATTATGATAAATACCTGATGTAGTCTAGGATTACCATAATCGATTACCTGTTGAGAGCCGAAGATACTTGATCAGAGTATCTGTTGATAGTCTAGGTGTGTGTGAGTCGATGTATCTATGTAGACAGAGTAACTGGCTTGACTTATTGGATGACTTAGGATAGGAAACACAATCCCTCCTATTTAGAGATGGATGGTGATGAACGTGGCTTGATTAGGTTGATTGGGACACGATGTAGGGTATGTGATGCTGATTGTTGAGATGGGGAGGGTGGGGGGGGGGGGTTCAATGTTAAATAGAAGAAATGGAGGACCTATTACATTCCTATGGAAGAAGAGGAAAATAGAGTATCCATTGTCATTACTATGTATGCATGATATGCAGCTATTTATGAATGTATGGATGGATGGAATGCAATGAAATGCAATACATACAGATGAGATGGAATGATGATCCATAGTGCTTTATTTTTCATCATTGAGCTTTAAAATGTTGTAAGAAAATACAAGCATCTTGACATAATGATTCAAGATGACTTGAGTATTCCTTACATGGATTTTATATAGCAAGTTAATACAAACGACTTGATATAAGGGATCAAGTCGACCAGAGTATTGCTTGCGGAACAGACAAGGATTATCTCCTTTCATGCATGACTTGGATCATCCTCCTTGATCTTAGGCTGATCATATCCTGAGACAAGTGCATACCGTAATAAGAGATAAAATCTTTATCCAGTTTGGATGAGGTAGGAGGAACCAAAGAAAGAGAATTGTACCTGCAAACAAACAATATATACATAAAGAATAAAGAATATGGATCCTTGGTAATGGTTCATGCTCATATGGTCGAGGTATATGTTGTAGTCAGCAAGCCGTAGTGATCTATGATTGTATTTTTGCCTATGATCACATAGCTTAGTGAACTTCCCATGTAGACACCATTAGTACATGCCCCAGAACTTCATCGGAAATAATGCACAAACGATACAAAACAATGCTGAAAGATCCCGATACAGATAAACAAATGAATTACTCACGAATCAACCAAGCATTTGATAGCTTAACATAATTTTCTTGCCAAAGAAAATGTCACTTTTGTCTTTGTTTTGGTAAGGAAGGATGTATCCTTGTTTAAAGATAGTTTCTGATTTGTTGGATGTGGATTGTGTGGTCGATTGATAAATGGTCATTGTGTGAGTACTGTGTTAATGTTGGTTTTGCATCTGCTCGAATGAATATGTAGAAGGTGTTGCCATGTTTTTGTGTGATTTTCGATGGGTTTTTTGATGTTTTTGGATTTTGTGTAATAATTTTTGAATGTTTTTGGATTTTGCGAGACATTTTTGAATGTTCTTATATTTTGCGAGACATTTTTGAATGTTTTTGCCAATGAATCACCAGTAATGTAGAATCCACTTCCATCATCTAGATTGTAAGGGCATTGCCCCCAAGTTGGACATGATTTATGAAAAAGCGGGATGCCAGACGCATGAAGTACTTTCTTGGATTACAGATCAAATAACAAGCCATGGTTAGATGGATGGATGTGTGTATGTATGAATGTGATCGCAACGAGCCTGAAAGATACTGGAGCCATTGCCTTTACGAGTGGCGCCTGTTTGCTAGGTTTTCACCATCGTACTTACCCAAGGTGCCACTAGAGTGGTTGTTCACCATTTGGATGCATGATTTTTCTTTACTTTTTTGAATGTTTTTGTATTTTCTTTAGGACATTTTTCTGAATGTTTTTGGTATTTTCTTTAGGACATTTTTTTGAATGTTTTTGGTATTTTCTGATATGCAGGGGAGCCTGATGCCTTGTACACCTTAGGTATAAAACCGTTTGAGGTGCATGCTATTGATTGGATCTACGAGCGGTTCTCCATCTGATGTAGCCAACTGATATGCCCCAGACCCGAATACAGCAGTGACAACATATGGGCCGAGCCAATTTGATTCAAACTTGCCTTGATGAACATTCTTATTAGTGATATGAGAAGAAAGCATGATGGGGTACTAATTTCTATGTGCAATGAAGAATGGATGATGTAGAATGAATTGTGATTTGTTTGAGATTGCTTCACTCTATGGAAAGTGTTTGGATGATCGTGATTTGATTGCCTGTAATTGTAAACCTAAATTCTTAGGGTTTAGGGTTTATGCTACTGACCTAATTGTTGTTTATAAGATTGATGATGTTTGTTATTGTAAGTTGTTGGAAAAATTTATATGTGTATCCGAGTGATGAGATAATTGGCAGACCAATGAGAGAAAACTATAGAGTGTGATTGCATAGTAGAGGAACTGAAAAGGATTTTCCTTAGCATATAGTGTTGTTATCATATCAGAGTTTTACCTGTTGTCTTCTAACAATTTCAACAAAAGGAAAATCCCTTTGCCGGGTAGCTTTAACAAGCTTACTATAAATCCTCTAACCAGGTGACTCAAGATTATTGAGTTCTTTAAATCCTCTAGCAAGGTAACCTTTGATAGGGTTTCAACCTTTAACAGTGTATATAGCCATCCCTTAACCGGGTGATCTTTAACAAGATCGGTTCCTAGTAGAACCCTATTGTAAAGTCTTTAACCAGACTAGGCTCCTAATAAAGTGATCTTCAAAAGAGTTCAAAACAAGCTTGTGGGTATTCATCCCCATCGTGGTTTTTCCCATTTGGGTTTCCATGTGAAAAATCTATGTGTCATGAGTTGTGCATTTTTCAACCTAAATTCTTAGGATTTAGGGTTTATGCTACTGACCTAATTGTTGTTTATAAGATTGATGATGTTTGTTATTGTAAGTTGTTGGAAAAATTTATATGTGTATCCGAGTGATGAGATAATTGGCAGACCAATGAGAGAAAACTATAGAGTGTGATTGCATAGTAGAGGAACTGAAAAGGATTTTCCTTAGCATATAGTGTTGTTATCATATCAGAGTTTTACCTGTTGTCTTCTAACAATTTCAACAAAAGGAAAATCCCTTTGCCAGATAGCTTTAACAAGCTTACTATAAATCCTCTAACCAGGTGACTCAAGATTATTGAGTTCTTTAAATCCTCTAGCAAGGTAACCTTTGATAGGGTTTCAACCTTTAACAGGGTATATAGCCATCCCTTAACCAGGTGATCTTTAACAAGATCGGTTCCTAGTAGAACCCTATTGTAAAGTCCTTAACCATACTAGGCTCCTAATAAAGTGATCTTCAAAAGAGTTCAAAACAAGCTTGTGGGTATTCATCCCCATCGTGGTTTTTCCCATTTGGGTTTCCATGTGAAAAATCTATGTGTCATGAGTTGTGCATTTTTCATGTGATGATTAAGTATTCTTTGTTTGAGTGATTATGCATGTAGAGCTAATGGTTATGGTATTGTTGATATACCACATGCATATGTTTATGGGTGAACTAGTTATCAAGTATTGAATGTATTTGAAGGGTTCTGTTTTACTGGTTTATGTTGCCTAAAGTCTTGCAGTGTTTAACCGATATTTCCATGGTTAAGTTTAGTAATGAAGACAACTGGTTAGTATTGTTTTAACTTGATAAGTTGATAAGAAGTTTTTGTATGTACTGATTCACCCACCCCATCTCTCAGTACCAGTTAGGGTATCTATTGTTCATCATTATTCATTAATTGGTATCAGAGCAACTCCAGGTCCTTGGTGATATAAACTTAACCGCTTGAGGAAAAAGATCCTACCTTAATGATGAAGAGGGAAGGTCCTAAGTTCAATAGAGATAACTTCAAAATATGGAAGGACATAATGAAGATCTATATCAAGAGTTTGGGTGCTCAACATTGGAGCTATGTTGATAATGTCTATGTAATCCCCACTGGCACTCTAGCCGATGATCATAAAAGAGAGATTCAAGAAAATGGGCAAGTCATGGAAGCCCTTATTAGCAGTTTGTCTGACATTGAGTTCATTGATGTACAAGATAAGGACACTCCTACAGATATATGGGACACATTAGAAACTATTTATGGTGGTGATGAGCATGTAAAGCAGACCAAGGAAGAGATACTTAGAGGAAAATTTGAAGACATGATGATGTTGAAGGTGGGACCGTTCAACAATATGGCATAAGAAAGAGAACTGGTGGAACAATCGATGATGTCACCATTGTCAATAAAGTCTTGAGATCATTGTTACCGGTCTATGCAATCAGAGTTGTTGCTATTCAATAACTAAGGTCTATTGACAAAACCAAGGTATCCTTAGACTCTATCATTGCAAAGTTAACTGCATATGAGCTGAATAGCTATGATGGTAGTGTTCAGAAGACTGAATCAGCTTTTAGAGCATCTGTTGCACCATCCAGAAAAGGAAAAGAAGTAAGTACTAGATATGAATCCATGCAAAGAAGAGGTATGGATGATGAAGAGATTCTAATGGATTTTGAAGCTCTTCTTGCCAAGAGACTTCCAAAAGGCACTGGAAAATATAGAGGTAAGCTTCCTTTAAAATGTTTTTCCTGCAATAAGATAGGACATCTAGCTGTTAACTATCCTAACAATGACAATAAGGATAAACTGGAGAGGTTTAGAAAGTATAAAGGAGGAAATAGAATAAATTGTCTTGTTGTAGTGGATGAAGGTGTTACTGATGAAGAATCTGAGGAAGAAGAGAATGAAGACATAGTGTTTGTAGTTGTGAAGGAAGAAGTGTCTGACAAGAAAGCACTTGTCTCTCGCATTGACAACTCTAATGAGTGGATTATTGATAGTGGTTGTTCTCACCACATGACTGGTGATCAGAGAAAGTTTCTATCTTTAGAAGAATATGATGGAGGTGTTGTTAGATTTGGCAATGATCCACCATGCTTGGTAAAAGGAAAATGATCTATCTCACTAAATGGAAGGAGCAGTGCAGATGATGTCTACTAGGTAGAAGGTCTAAGGCATAACCAGTTGAGTGTTGCTCGGATAAATGATAAAGGACTCATTTTGGAGTTCAAAGGTGGAGTTTGCAGTATAATTGGAAAGAGTGGTGAACTTATTGCCACCGGTAAGAAGACCAGAGGTAGCTTGTTTTAGTTGAATGCCAAGATAAGTTGGTGTCTGATGGTGAAGTTTTATGATAGTTGGATATGGCATAGGATACTTTGTTATGTGAACTTTGATAATATTGGAAAGGATAGTGAGATCAAGGCAGTAAGAGGATTGCCTTTTCTAAACAAATCGGAGAATTCTTTGTGTAAAGAATGTCAACTTGGGAAGATATCTTCCTCGACTTTCAAATGTAAGTCTTTTTCAGCAGAAAACTTACTTGATCTTGTGCATACTGATTTGTGTGGTCCTATGAAAACTAGAAGTATTCGGGGAGATATTTATTTCATGATTCTTACTAATGATTGTTCAAGAATGATGTGGGTCACATTCTTGAAAGACAAGTCTGAGGCATTTGGAAAGTTCAAAGCCTTTAGAGAATTAGTAGAGAAGGAAAGTGGTCAAAAGATAAAATGCCTAAGAACTGATCAAGGAGGTGAATTCACTTCTGATGAATTCAACAAGTACTATGAAGGTAGTAGTATCAAGAGGTAGTTGTCTACCCCAAGGACACTACAATAGAATGGCATAGCAGAAAGGAATAATGGGACTATAGTTGAAGCGGTCAGAATAATGTTGATCCAAGGAAAGGTTGCTCACACTTTTTGGAGAGAAGTGGTGAGCACTGCAGTCCATACTATGAACCAGGTACTCATCAAGAAAGGTAGAATTAAAACCCCTTATGAGTATTGGATGGGGAAAACTCCCACTATGAGTTATTTTAAAGTGTTTGGTAGTAAGTGTTACATCAAGAGAGGTGAGCATCTGAGAAAGTTTGATGCTAAATGTGATGAAGGAATATTTTTGGGATATTCCACTAAGAGCAAAGCTCTCAAGTGCTACAACAATAGAACAAAAAATTGTTAAGAGTATCAATATCAAGGTTGATGAATCCCCCGAGGAACCTGAGGAAATGTGCAGCGAGGAAGTGGAAGATGAACCGGGTATAGCCTTCTAGGAACCGGTTAAGAAAGAAACAAGTAAAAATCTTGGTGTTCCTATACCGGTATAAGATGCAGTAGGTGAAGAAGAAGAAGTAAGTGAAGAAGAAGAGGAAAAGCTAGCAGAACCAGCTAGAGTCATTCCTAGGTATGTGAAACTACATCATGATCCGAAGCAAATCATAGGAGATAAAGATGCAGGGATACTCACAAGAAGAAAGGTGAAAGAAAACTCTTGTATGATTTCTGAATTGGAGCCCAAGACTTCTAGAGAAGCACTTACATATGAAGACTAGATTAAGGCAATGGAAGAGGAGCTAGACTAGATAGAAAAGAATGCAACATGGTCCCTAGTACCCAGACCAAAACATAAGAATGTTATAGGTACCAAATGGGTTTTCAAGAATAAGCTAAATGAAGAAGGCACAGTTGTGAGGAACAAGGCAAGACTTGTATGCAAAGGATATGCTCAGGAAGAGGGAGAAGACTATGGAGAAACCTTTGCTCCTATGGCTAGACTGGAAGGTGTCTGAATGCTAATTGCATTTGTAGAATTCAAGGGATTTAAGGTTTATTAGATGGATGTGAAGTCTATGTTCTTGAATGGAATCCTAGAAGAGGAAGTGTAGATTGAGAAACCAAATGGGTTTGCCTTATCAGAAGAAAGTAACATGGTGTGTAGATTACACAAAGCCCTATATGGATTGAAACAAGCACCTAGGGAATGGTATGAATGGTTACACTCTCATCTTGTGAAGATAGGATTTCAAAGAACAAGTGAGGATAGCAACATCTACCTAAAATCTGAAGGTGATCAGATTCTAATCTTTGAAGTATTTGTAGATGACATGATCTTTGGAGGAGATGATGAAAAGAGTCATGCTTTTGCAGATGAAATGAAGAAAGACTTTGAGATGTCTCTGATTGGAGAGATGAAGTTCTTCATTGCTTTACAGATTCAATAAATGAAAGAGGGTATCTTTATTACCCAGTCCAAGTATGTCAAAGAGGTATTGAAGACCTTTGGCATGGAGGAAAGCAAATTGGTTGGTACACCAATGGTGACCGGTTGTAAACTGACTAAGGAAGATGGTTCAACGTTGGTGAATGAGAAGGAGTACCAGTCAATGACCAATAATTGCACTATGTGGTGCACAATAGACCATATATTGCTCATGCAGTGGACATAGTAGCTCATTTTCAGAAAAGTCCAAGAGAATCCCACTTGGTAGTAGTCAAGAGGATTCTTAGATACCTGAAAGGGACTGTTGACTATGGATTGTAGTATCCATACAATGGTGATTTTAATCTCGAGGTATTTACTAATGTAGATTGGGAAGGTAATGTGGATGACCGAAAGAGCACAACTAGTGGAGCATTCTTTCTTGGTGGAAGATTAGTCTCCCGGACAAGCAAGAAGCAGAGTTGTACTTCTTAGTCTATAGCTGAAGTGGAGTATGTGGCAGCATTTATGAACTGCACTCAGGCAATCTGGATGAAACATGTATTGGACGGTTTCAAAGTACCCATATCTGAACCGGTGAGTATATTTTGTGATAATACTAGTGCAATCAATATTTCCAAGAATCCGATATTGTATGCTAGAACTAAGCACATTGAGCTCAAGTATCATTTCTTAAGAGAGAAGGTTCAAAATAGAGAGGTTGTATTACAACATGTTTCTAGTAAGGAGCAGCTAGCAGACATATTCACTAAGCCCTTATCAAAGACTACATTTACCTATTTGAGAGGTGAATTAGGGGTTTTTCCCCTTCATGAAGTAAACTAAATATGTGTGCTCCACATCAGATAGGTATTATAGTGTCAAATCTTTTAGGATTGATGTGTTGAAGGATACTACTCCATAGGGGGAGTAGCATAGTGGAGTATGGAAGATTGTGCCTCCACTTTGGCATTGTTGTCAAAGGGGGAGAAGATATATGAGATAGGGGAGAAGATATTTTAGATGTACTGGTCTATGATGTTTTTAGTTGCAATTCTACATTGAGTATTGCCATCAATGACAAAGGGGGAGTTTGTTGGCATTTGATGAACAAGTATGATGATATGATGATAATGTATGTTGGCATTGATGTCAATAAGTGCAAGTGGACCGGTATGAAGAGTTGTAGTAAACCGATGTCTAGGTTTCACTAAGTGTGACTACCAATTGATAGTCTTAGCTCTAGGGTTTCCGGTTTGGCAATCCAGCTTGTGCAATGCAACCGGTGAGTTAGCTAAGAGATGAAGATGAGATCGAGATTCCATGTCAGTTTTGTGCATGTGAAGTATTTCCTTGAGGATCTTGCATGTGAAGATCGACTGAATTAAATGTCTACCTCGGGAATGAACATTCTTATTAGCAGTATGAGAAGAAAGCGTGATGGGGTACTGATTTCTATGTGCAGTGAAGAATGGATGATGCAGAATGACCTATGATCTATTTGAGATTGTTTCACTCTATGGAAAGTGTTTGGACGGTTAGGATTTGACCACCTATAATTGTAAACCTAAATGCTTAGGGTTTAGGGTTTATGATATCGACCTAATTGTTGTCTATAAGGTCGATGATGTTTGTTATTGTAAGTTGTTGGCAAAAGTTGTGTGTGTATCCAAGTGATGAGATACTTGCTAGACCAGTGAGAGAAAACTATAGAGTGTAATTGCAGAGTAGAGGAACAAAAAAGGATCTGCCTTAGCATATAGTGTTGTTATCAGATCAGAGTTTTACCTATTTTCTTCTAACAATTTCAGTAGAAGGAAATTGCCTTTGCCGAGTAGCTTTAACAGGCTTATTGTAAATCCTCTAACTAGGTGACTCAATATCATTGAGTTCTTTAAATCCTCTACCAAGGTAACCTTTGACAGGGTTTCAAACTTTAACAAGGTATATAGCCATCCCTTAACCAGGTGATCTTTAACAGGATCGGTTCCTAGCCAAACCTTATTGTAAAGTCTTTAACCGGACTAGGCTCCTAACAGAGAGAGCTTCAAAAGAGTTCAAAAGAAGCTCGTGGGTATTCATCCCCACCGTTGTTTTTCCCATTTGGGTTTGAATGTGAAAAATATGTGTCATGAGTTGTGCATTTTTCATGTGATGATTAAGTATTATTTGTTTGAGTGATTATGCATGTAGAGCTAATGGTTACGGTATTGTTGATATACCACATGCATATGTTTATGGGTGAATTAGTTATCAAGTATTGAATGTATTTGAAGGGTTCAATTTTACTAGTTTATGTTGTCTAAAGTCTTACTATGTTTAACTGGTATTGTCATGGTTAAGTTCAGTAATGAAGACAACTGGTTAGTATTGTTTTAACTTGATAAGTTGATAAGAATTTTTTGTATGTACAGATTCACCCCCCCCCCTCTCAGTATCAGTTAGGGTATTTGTTGTTCATCATTATTCATCAACTTTTGCTCTGGTAGCTAGACTTGAATTTGTTAAATTGTTTCTTATATATGTTGCCTATAAAGATTTTAAGGTATATTAGATGGATGTCAAGTTAGCTTTTCTGAATGGTAATCTTGAAGAAGAAGTCTAAATTGAGCAACCTGATGTATTTTTATTATCAGATGATGGATACATGGTATGCAAACTGATGAAAGCTCTTTATAGATTGAAACAAGCCCCTAGAGCTTGGTATGCTAGACTGGATAAGTATTTGTCGAAATTGGGATTTAGTAAAGGCATTGTTGATAGGAATCTATATTTCAAGATTGAGAATGATAACATCTTAATTGTTGAATTCTTTGTTGATGATATCATATTTGGAGGAGATGATAACGCGAGTATGAAGTTTTTCGGTGATATATAAAAATAATTTGAGATGTCTATGATAGGAGAGATGAAATTTTTCTTCGATTTGTAGATTTCAAAGACTCGAAAGGGTATTTTTATATCTTAAACTAAATATGTGAAAGAATTATTGAAGAAGTTTGGGTTGTGTTAGTGAATAGATTTGTCACTGCGGTTGTTTATCTTAAACTGACCCTGTTTGCCCAATGAGCAGTGACAAACGTTCCAACAGTTGGAGAGATTGGAGTAAACCCACAATCTTCCTCTACATTTGAGAGGGGCAGCTCCCTCGTATGATAGGGGTATTTAGGATTTTTGTGTACTTTTAACCTAAAAGTACATAAAGGAGAAATCATAAAACTAAAAAGAAATAAAGATAGAAACCCCAACAATAGACATACGACCATCAACTGAGATTTCTCAACATTGCAACAAATTACAAGGGGAGTTTATAACACAATATGCTTAGTCATGAGGTGACAATAAAGAAGAATGACAAATATCAACATACACAGAGATGAGATACTTCAACACATTCAAACTGAGATACCGAAGGTTGCTTGTGCATCATCACATCAATTGTACAAATCACATATGCATAAAAAGACTACCAATTTGGCATACGAGAAATCAGCAATGATAACACATGAATACATTTAGAACACATGAACTAAGACGTATTCTTCATTATCTTTTTGTAAATATACAAGTCCAAAATCCTTTCTATACATAGTGTAAATCAAAATGTCATTACAAGTTTCTCTTGGAATTCCAGCAGAGTTTTACCCTCTATAAAAAGTCCCCCCCCACTTTACATTACAAATAGCCTTGTATTTATAGGCTTGTAGGATAACTACCTTATAACCAACTTCAATCCTGGGTTAATAACTAACTTTTTTCTGTGTAAATTTCAATGAGTTAGCAACTTACTATAATACCCTAAAAATGGTCATCTAAACCATGAGCCCCTAACTTGACAACGTCACCAAGGTCCTAACCAAAGGCAATTAAATAAATATTGAGCACACAATTAATTTCTTAAATCATAAATTTCACATGGCAAATTAATCAACCAATATTAATTAAATATTTATTTAATTAATTAAATCATTCCAAGTAAATCATTTTTAAACAATTATCCTATTTGTTTTATTGAATATCCTAGCATATTTAATGAAATAAATCAATTTGCCATTAAATCATCAAAAAGAGGAATTAATTTGAAAAAAAGAATTAAAATTTGAGAGAAAAGAAATCAATTGGAGATAATCTTGAAAAACAAATTTAAAATTGATAAATAATCTCAGAGAATTCAATTAAAACAATTAAATATCAGAATTGAATGAAATAGAGAATAAATCAGTTTTTTTTTTTGATTTTATCTTAAATTTAGTTCAATTCCCTTTAAGACTGAGAAAAGCATTCAATCACATCAATTCACCTGGATTGTGCTTCCTCTTGGAAAATCTTGACCGCTCATCATAATTTGATCTCAGTCGTTGGTTTCTTTCTGAATTTTCTATAAATTTAGGCTCTCATCTCTCATTCAAAGATCCTAGAGAATATATTGTTATTATGTTGTTTTTTCTCTAGGTTCATTGAGATATTGCATATTAGTTATTTCATATTGCTTAAATCATTTAGCTTAAATATTCATATATTTCTTAAATCATTTTAGATTAATCTTGCATATCTAGATTAATCTTGCATCCATTTAGCTCATATTCATGCTCATATAGATTTAAAAATCCTGCATTTAGTTATTGTCTAGTAACTGGATAGCATAGCAATCTGAAACCAATCTAAACTCACATCTACTAGAAGGAAATGGGTCACTTTGTAATGGTTTATTATTCATTGATTATTGATTTACTAACCATGCATCTAATGACTTAATTGAAGTGTTGTGTATTTCAAATACAGATACAGGTCCACCTTTCACACACACACTTACACTTTTATGCACAGAAGAAGTCAACTTTCTAGCCTTTGGTTACAATAAATCGTTGTCGATTTTTCTGAGGTGACCTCCATGTCTTCATCTGCATCTTTATCTTTGTAACTTTTTCATCATCAACTCTATGCTTACACTGCGGAGTGTAGCTGCATACTAAAACATCTATGCCTTTGGAACCAATACATTAATGAAGTTCAGTCATATTGGCTTCTCACTAAAGTTTTGGATCTAATCATGCTTCAAATTAAGCTCACCAACACAATCTATTGAACATTCATTAAGTGTCACAAGTTCCACTTTCATTGTAGTTTCTAGAGACTTTGAGCTTGTCCTTCTCGTTCTTTTCTTGAAAGCACCATAATTTACAAGTTGGAGTGCTAGTAAATTGAAATTTGCATCATGATATGACTCATCTATAAGGATAATATTTAACCATCATAAAAGAGTTTGGACATAACCAAATTTTCTCACACTCACACCCTTAAATAGTGAGTTGTGGTCCATCAAACTTGCTAAGCCTTCCAGAATAAATACAAAGTGATTTACAATTCAACTAGATGAAGTCAAACTTTAATTACTTGGAAGATTTACATGCTTAACCATCTGTTATGCATTCCCACCATCTTGGCAAAGAGATATTCATTCACTAATAAAATTTGAGAGTTTCCTTGTGCGATCCATTATGTGCACATTCTTCAATCCTTTCGTTTCATTCTTTGAGAGGACACTTCTTTGAGACATTTTTGTCAATTTTTTTGAAACCTTATTAGCACTTCCAGGTTTTGCATGTGCAGTGACAATGGCAGTGATGCCATTAAATCTATTTTGTGCATATTCTCTACAAATATTGCATTCATTGAGATGACATCTCCTTGAAAAATTATGTCAAACGGTTTGGTTGCCTTGTCTAATCTTTCCACATTACATATATTTCATGGCATTCATACACTTGTCGTGTCTAAGCTCCAACATTTTACACTCATGTCACCAGAGGAGTTGAACTACAACATCTAACAAAATTCCTCTATCTTTATGCCTTGAAAAATCACCATTTAAAGGTTGTGGAATTCGGCATTACATCTCTTGATTGCACTTGCATTACACCAAACAATTATCATGCAATGTTGATTCAAACAGTTCACGTGCAATGTTGATGCTTCCATGATCTTTTCCATGCTTTACGGTTTTGTGAACATTCTGTCAAATGTCACGTGCAATGTTGATTCGCCATGCTTCACATAATTGAGCTTCACACTCGCCAATTGCATCTGTTCTGTGCATTTTCTCTCGAAAGTTTTCAAAGCCTTTTTGACTAATCCATGTTAGTGCGAAATCTGCAATCAAGCATTCCATGAGATGACATTTCTTTGAAGCATTTTGTCAAACACATTGCATGCACTATGAATCTTTCCACATTTTGCATACATGTTTATCAGTGCATTTGCAACTACAATATTCGATACAAGTCCACTTTCACTTATGCTTTGATGAATGCGCATTCCCTGTTCTATAGCTCCCATTTTAGCACAAGCAGACATAATGTCGATAAAGGTTGTGGAGTTTGGATTTAAACCTGCAAATTGCATTTGATTGAACGTCTCTAAGGCCTTTTCAGAAAACCCATTTTGTGCATATCCTAAGATCGTCGCATTCCATGAGACCACATTTCTATGAGGCATTTAGTCAAGTAATTCACATGTCGTGTTTATGCTTCACGATTTGCATTCACCGTGTGACATATTTCCTTGAGGCGGTTTGTCAAACAGTTAAACGCCTTGTTTATGCTTCCACTATTACGTTTCATGTGATATTTTTCCAAACACTCCACATGCATTGTCTATGCCTCTACATTCTGCCTTCATAACTACCAAAGCGACTATGACTACAAAATCTGATGTAATCCCTCTATCTTTTGGTGCAAGAAAGAAAGAGCAAGGAGAGGTTGTGGTAGTTGAATTTACACCCGCAAAATGCATTTGCTTGAAGTTTCTAAAGAATTTGCATCAAATGTATACAATGCATATTGTGCAGCCCTCGCATTATATGAAATGACTACTGATGCATTGTTTTTGTAGGTTGCCTAAAGAGAATCAACCAAACATCCTGTATTCCTTAAATTCATTTTTTAGGAACCTAACTTGCTATCTGGTTAAATAATAAATCTGTATTTTATGTTTTAAGAGAATTCTGAGAGGTAGGAGAGTATGCTCTTGTCTATATAGACAATCAGAAATCTTGACCCTTGAGGCATTTTCTTTAAGTTTGAGATTTGCATATCTTTACCGGGCCTGCCCTCCCGAGGAGCTAATAACTCTATAGCCATTACGGTCGGTGAGAGGGGAATGACCCAAGTGGGAATGGCTAAACACCAACATGGCTAAACACCAAGTACTCCAACCCACTATAAAACAAACATGATTCAATGAAAATCAAGTCAATGATAGTGCTCGAGAATAGCTCTCCTCTGTACCTTCGGGTATAGTAAACCTTGGTTTTCAAGGTTGGGAGACCTCTTAATTGAGTTTATACCTCGATGCACCGAATGGATCCTTTACTAGTTCCAATTCAAATTAGAAGCTACCTAGTTCACCATCAAAAGGTTGATAATCTTTGTGCACGAGAGATAGTAACTATCCCAAGACACTTGCCATATCATGCCCCCATTAGTGTTTGGAGTTGGCTAATACGGCGTTGAGAATCCATTGCATGAGACTCAATGGTCATATTCTGATTAGCTATTAGGTGTGTACCTAAGTCAACAAGAAAATGTTTTCTTCTCTAAGCCAACTTCCATAGGGTTTGCATGTTGTGATTGAAGTTATTATTCGTATTACATTTTTTCTGTGTTTTCATCCCTGAAACTGAAATTGGAATACCAAAAATAGAGAAAATAATACCGAATAACTTAGTGATAAACTTTGTCAGTGTCAAAAACTAGTCCCTATCGGTTATTGAAAATCAGTCCTATATCAAAAACTAGTCCTCGTCAGTCAATGAAAACTCATTCTGCCTCAAAATTGGTCATGCTCAGTCATTGAAAACTTAGAATTTAACCTCTATCTAGACATAGTCATAAGAATCTTCTATTTTATTGTCCTTCTTCATATTCTATGTCGTATGATATTCCATCAGTCCTAACAGTCTGTCGTTTGAGCCTGCTTTTTGTGTCGTACGATACCTGTTTATTTGTCGCCCTATTTAGGGAACTGTCATTTTGTCTTGCATTCTGTGTCATACAATAACTCATTGCATTGAACAGTTTGTCATTTCTGACATACCCATCTGTTGTACAGTCTTAGGCAGTAGCTCATACGAAACAATATTATCATTTTCCTGAAGCTATTACACTGTCGTCTGGTCCTGAAAAAACCTATCATATGAATCTCTGATTTTGTCAGTCCAGAATAGTCAAACTTGCCTAAAACAGTCTACAGTGAGCCTAAAATCGGTTATCATCCTCCTAAGCATAAACAACCTTGATAGTGTACCCCTGCAGTTGCATTGCACAATTTTGTCAATCATCTCTAAGCTAGTTCAAACAACATCTTATCAAACCTAAGTTAACTTAGATAACGTCTTATACAGGATAGATCATTCCTGAAACCAGACCAAATCTTAGTTACTTCACTCAATCACTACATTAAATGAACAATTAGCAACAATTTGATCTTGACTTCTACAACACATCTAGCTCTCAGTCTTGTCGGTTGTAATGCCCATTCAAACCATAAGTTCTCGCAATAAAATAGACAAAGAAAAAGAAACTCCCTTTTCATCAAATGACAATCCATTCTTCATAGAAAACCTCATCTCAAATAGACTGTCATCATCACAAATACCAATTTATGATCTACCAATCTTTGGTCAGCCTCTATCTCCCACCATGTCTGGAAAAAGGTAGGAAAGACAAGCTGCTAAACACAAAAATCATGACAACATCAGTATCCATGATACCAACAGTGATTCCTCATCAAGTGAATCTAAAGCCTCTGAACCTCCAAAAAAAGATATCCATAAAGGTCAAAAGGATAAAGATTTCTGAAAAATGATGAAGGTTATCATGGCTAGAGAAAAAGAAGATTGTTTCCTAGAACTAGCAAAACAAGGTGCTAAGCTTCCTACTGGTTATTGTGTGTGTGAAAAGTGGACCTGAATCTGTACCTGCAATACACAACACTTCAATCAAGTCATTACATGCATGGTTAATCAGATATAATCAATGAATAATAAACCATAACAAATCGACCCATTGCCTTCTAAAAGATGTGAGTATAAGATTGCTCTCAGATTATTTAGCAAAACCAGTGACTAGACAACATCAAGATGAAGGATTTTAATCTATATGAACATGATGCATGCTAGATGGATGCAATATTAATCTAACAAGATTTAAGCAATAAATGATCTAAATATGTATGCAATATGTGGAATAACTAATATGCGATGAACCTAGAGCAAAACTAGCATAATAACCGTACATTCTCTAGGATCTTTTTGAATGAGAGATGAGCCTGAATTTATAAAAAATTCAGAAAGAAACCAATGGCTAAGATCAAAAGATGATGAGCGGTCAAGATTTTCCAAGAGGAAGCACAATCCAAGTGAATTGATGTGATTGGATGCTTTTCTCGGTTTTAAAGGAAATTGAACTAAAAATAAGATTAAATCAGAAAAAAACTGATTTATTCTCTATTTCATTCAATTTTAATATTTAATCGTTTTAATTGCTTTCTCTGAGATTATTTATCAATTTTTAATTTGTTTTTCAAGATTATCTCCAATTGATTTCTTTTCTCAAATTTTTAATTCTTTCTTGGTCAATTAATTCCTTTTTTTGATTTATTTCCATTTTTAGAGATTTGTGCTCAATTGATTTATTTAATTAAAATTAATTCCTCAAAAGGATTTAATGGCAAACTGATTTATTTAATTAAATATGCAAAAGATACTTAATAAAATAAATAAGATAATTGTTTAAAATGATTTTCTTGGAATGATTTAATTAATTAAATATAAATATTTAATTAATATTGGTTGGTTTATTTGCCATGTGACATTTAATGTTTAAAGAATTAATTGTGTGCTCAAGATTTATTTAATTGTCTTTGGTTAGGACCTTGGTGATGTTGTCGAGATTAGGGGCCCATGGTTTAGATGACCATTTTTAGGGTATTACATTTGACCCTCTTCGAATTAATGTGCGAGCACCGCGTTAGTTCAAAGAAAAATTTGATGTCTAGGAGACACTAGTTCTGAACTTGACTGATCACGAACTAGATTAAAAGTGAGGTGTTTAGCTTGATTCAAAGCGACAAAGCCAAATGAAGTCTCATTAAAGTGATATCATTTTTGAACTTGATTGAACTTAGGAACGATAGAAAACAAAAGATACCGAACTTGAACTTGATTGATCAAGAAGTGGATCTTACTGATCTAGAACTTGATTGAACTAGACATAGTGAGTGATGATAAAAGTTGATCTTGAACTTGATTGATCAAGATACGATGAAGATAAATTATTCAGCTTGATCAAGAAATGAATACTGAATACCTACTTAGATTTAGCGTGATCAAAGAAACTCCTTAACGTTAAGAGATTGATTCAGATAAAAGACAAATATCAGTTTGATTTGAAGCGATGAAACTGATATGCCCCTAGAAATTGATTCGATTTAAAAATCTCAACTTGATATAAAGTGATGAAGTTGAGATGCCCCCAGCGATGAGGTCTTATTTGATTGATTTTAGTTGAAAAAGATTTTTGTTGGACTTTTGATGAAGATTTGAAAATTTTCTCGACATTTGAAGATGTGAGGTCATAAGGTCACGAGTATGCCCCCTCAGGAGCAAAATCAAAAGAAGCAAGGGTACATGATGATAGGCAATTTCTTTAGCGATGATAAGTTGTTTTGAGCATAAATTGATTCAGAGGAAATTTTTTATTTTTTATTTTTAAAATTTAGCGTGAAATTGAACGCAAAGTTGACTTGTAGAAATTAAATTGAGATTTGGCATTGATTAACGAGAAATTGAGAGCAATTAGAAGAGAGAATGAGCATCTAATGAAAAGAGCGCTAAGTGGTCCAAATTCTGAAATTGACTAGCAGAATGATCTCGAACTTTTATTTTGATCCCGAAAATGGACTCAGCGCAACCGATTTATGAGCTCTTGATTTGATTTTGTCATACTTGTGTTGATTGATTATGAGATGTTGTTCTATATGTATGCATTTCTTTTCAACATGAATGTATGTAATGCAAATGAATATGGATGTCTATTTTTGTTTCTTTTCATATGCAAATAAATGATGATGCAAATGAGTAACTAGAATGAGTAATGCAATTTTTTTATTTTTCTATGCAATAAGATGAATGCAAATGAATGATAGCGAATGATGCAATGTTTTCATTTTTCTATGTAATAATATGAATGCAAATGAATGATAGTGAATGTATGAATCTACATTAAATGCCCATGTATGTAGCTAACATCTCAAAACACAAGTACTCGATCAGAGAAATGATGAAAAGAGACCACTTAGCGAAGAAATAATGAAGCTTCCAGTGCTCATTCAGAAAATAGGGAGATTATTGTTACCATACTGACATCACTCTAAATTCACAAGATGCAGAATGAAATGCAAAATGAGATGCAATCCTAAACCTAGTCACTGGACTTTGAAAAGCTTAATTTCCATCATTGAGTGCTTTACAATTATAGCAGGCAGAATAGAGTTCATTTATTTTCATGTGCAATATTAATTATCTTGTCTGCAATGACACTTTTTTCGTTCATATCCTTGGAAAAATTACGCATGGACCCAAATTGTACAATAAAAAAATTCCCTCAAAATAGACAAAGAAATGATGGGAACCTCCCTGTAGCATTCAAATAAACAGAGTTGAGGTATGTGAGGTGATTTCACCTTGATGTGAAGGCTCTTATCATAGACACCCAGCTAATTTAGATGTTTCCAGATCATTGGGATCATTCCTTCAAGCAGAAAACAAAGAAGATATTATGCCCCCAATCCTTGCTCCTCTTAGTCAAGATAGACTTCCTCGAGTTACTTAGAGGGATAA
This sequence comes from Cryptomeria japonica, assembly GCF_030272615.1. Classification (NCBI taxonomy): domain Eukaryota; kingdom Viridiplantae; phylum Streptophyta; class Pinopsida; order Cupressales; family Cupressaceae; genus Cryptomeria; species Cryptomeria japonica. The sequence continues at coordinate 473,404,959 of NC_081414.1, forward strand.
TAATTGAAAACCAATATAAAATATAGCATACAAAGAAAATTTTCATTCATAGCTCAAACTGTTTAGTGATTGTTTTTCATTATGTTATTTTGCTTGTTAACTCAGTGATAAAACTCTTCGGTAGTCAGGAGACAGGTAACTGACTCGGAGTGGATGACCAAGTTTCACTAACATAAGATTTACTTGGCTGACACTGCTTAGGACATGTAATGTGCTTGGTTGATTACTTAAGACTGGGACATTGATTGGTTTCAAGCCATGAGGGTTCCAACGAACCAGGATGTCACAAAAGTGACTGAAATACGCATAAGCGAAAGCAAAGATGCATGAAAGCGGGAATGCTAATGTTGTGTTGATAGATGGAGTGCTTGAGTACAAGAGGCGCCTGTTTGCCAGGTTTTTACCTACTTGGCAGAGATTCTTTTTTTTTTTACCAAGGTGCCTGTTTACCAGGTTTTCACCAAGATATTTTCTCTCTTTTTTCCCTTTTTTTTTTCTTCTGTTTTTCTTTTTTCTTTTTCTTTTTTTGAATTTCTTCAGGACTTTTTCTGATTATTAGGATTTCGTCAGGACTTTTTCTGCTATAAAAGTTGTTGGAGTAGAGAATATTTAGGTGAATAATTTCTTTAGATGGATGGTGTTAATCGGTTTGCGGAGCTATTCCCCTTCTGCTATTGAAAGTTGATAAGCACCAGAGCTGAAAGCTGCAATAACGATATAGGGACCCAGCCAGTTGGGTTCAAACTTCCCTTTGTTATCTCGAAACTATTGATTTTTAGGATTCTCTCTTAGAACTAAGTCACCAACCTGAAATTCTCGGTGTCGAACTTTCTTGTTATATCCTCTAGACATTCTCTTTTGATACACTCTGAGATGATCAAATGCCACTTGTCGATGCTCATCCAGCAATTCAAGCTCTTGCCATCTAGATATTATATAGTCTTCATCAGTAACAAGACCTTGCAAGGAAACTCTTAGAGATGGTATTTCTACTTCAATAGGTAATACTACTTCGGACCCATACACCAAAGAAAAAGGTGTAGCCCCAGTAGGTATTCTGATACTTGTTCTATAAGCCCACAGTGCAGGATTGAGCTGCAGATACAAATCCTTCTCGGATTTGTTCACTGATCTATGCAAGATAGTCAGTAGGTTTTTGTTAGATGCCTCTGCTTATCCATTACCTTGAGGGTAATATACTGAGGACTAGTGTTGTTTGATTTTAAACTTCTCACAGAGTTCATCTAGATCTTTGTTCTTAAACTATCCTCCATTATCTGTTATAATTGATGAAGGTATACCATATTTGCAGATGATATAGTTAAGAATAAATAGAGCTACTTGTTTATCGGTTACCTTGATGAGTGGAACTGCTTCTACCCACTTAGTGAAGTACTTAGTGGCAATGATAATAAATTTTCACCCATTAGATGACGCAGGATATATTTGGCCTATCAGATCAAACGCCCACTATTGGAAGGGCCAGTGTGTCACAAAGGGTATGCGATCCATTGCCGGAGCATGTATAAGGTGCCCATGGAACTGACACTTTACATAGGTTTTAGCAAATTTTATAGCTTCTTTCTTCATGTCTGGCCAATAGTAGCCAACCCTTAGTAGTTTTCATGCTAAAGTTAGACCATTCGAATGGGATCTGCAAACACCTTCATGAACTTCAAATAATGTGCATTGAGACTCCTTAGTTTCTAGACATCTAAGCAAAGTATTATCTAAAACTCACTTGAATAGGTCATTAGAAATGATGATGTATCATGATGCCTTTTGGATTAGGTTCCTTTTTTAATTTCAGGAAAGATTAGCAGGGACGACTTGGTCACGTAGGTAAGAGAAAATGTGGCTATAACAAGATGAGTCATGTCCAATAATAGAATAGACTACCTAGGACATGGGAGAATCATAGGCAGGGTAATGTAACTCTTCCACCAGGAATTCAAAGAGAAAATTAGACTCTTGTAGCTGTGGTATAGATGCCAAAGTGGCCATTGCATCTTCTGCTCTATTTGTTGTTTTGGGGATCTGCTGAAATGATACAGAGGTAAAATATTTCTTGAGGTCATCCACCATCCTCTTGTAAGGAATTAGTTTCTCATCTCTTGTCTAATATAGGTCATTAATCAGGTTGATAATGAGTTGAGAATCTCCATAGATGTGTAATTCCACGATCTTCCACTTGATGGCCAGCTTGATCCCATTTACCAAAGCTTCATACTCTGCAATGTTGTTTGTGCAAGGGAAGAGAAGTTTGTAAGCTTTTGGAATTGAGTATTTCTGGGGAGTAATAAATAGTATCTCGGCACCAGAACCATATTGAGTGAAAGACCCATCAAAGAACATCTTCCATGATTGTTCAGTAAGGTGCATGATTGATTCATCTGGGAATTCTATACGTAGAGGTTGATCGTCTTCTAGTGGAGCTTCAACAAGTTGGTCTGCAATAACCTGTCCTTTGATGGTTGTATGTTCCACATATTCAATGTCAAATTCTGTAAGGACCATGACCCATTTGGCCAGTCTTCTTGTAAGCGTTTCTTTACTAAGAAGATACTTGAGTGGATCAATCTTGGCTACTAGCTTAATAGAGTGTGCCAACATATAATGCCTTAATTTTTGTGATGCAAAGACCAAAGCTAAGCATGCTTTCTCTATTATAGTATAATTCATTTCATATGACACCAATGTTCTGCTGGTGTAATAGATAGCTCGTTCCTTTTTATTATCATCTTGTTGTGCCAGAAGTGCCCCCAGTAAAGTATCTTTAGCTGATATGTACAGGATCAGTGGCTTACCTTGAATCGGTGGCATTAATATGGGTGGATTAGAAAGATATTCTTTGATTTGTTGTAAATGTCATTCACAGTCTTCATCCTAGTTGTAGTGAATCCCTTTCCTTAATACCTTTGTGAAGGGTTGAGCTTTGTCAGCTAGCTGAGATATAAAATGCCTTATGGACTGAAGATGGCCTTGTAGACTTCTCATTTGACTGATATTCTCTAGTGGAGGCATTTCCATTATAGCTTGGACCTTTTTAGGTCCAACCTCGATTCCTTTTCTGGATATTATGTACCCAAGCAATTTTCTTGATGTTACCCCAAATGCACATTTCTTTGGATTTAAGCGGAGCTTGAATCTTTCCATTCTATCTAGTATGAGGCCTAGCTCTTGAATATGTGTAGCTCTCTTCATATTTTTTACCAGGGTGTCATCAACATAATCTTCCTTGTTTTTATGCATCATATCATGGAAGATAGTGGTTACTGCTCTTTGATAAGTTGCTTCTATATTCTTTAGACCAAATGGCATAGCATTCCAGCAGAAGGTTCCCCATGCACATGTGAAAGTTGTCTTCTCTTGATCTTTAGGCGCTATCTTGATTTGATTGTAACCAGAGAATCCATCCATTAATGAATACATCTCATATCCAATAGTCATATCTACTATCATGTCAAGGTTGGGCAATGGAAAATCATATTTTGGACATGCCTTGTTGAGATCCCTAAAATCTGTGCAAGCTCTAATAGATTTGTCTACTTTTGATACAGGTACTATGTTGGATATCCATTCTATGTAGTCTATAGCTTTGATAAATCCAGCTTTTAGCAATTTCTGTAGTTCAGCCTTGACTAGTAGTGCCACATGAGGATGCATTTTTTAGAGTTTTTGTTTGACTGGTTTAACTCCTGGCATAATAGAGAGATGATGCATGATGAGATCAGGATCTAGTCCTGGCATATCTGAGTATGACCATGCAAAGTTGATCTTCTTTTCTAAAAATAGATTGCTGAAATCTTTTAACTCTTTTGCTGACAGTGATTGAGCTAAATGAATGATATGCGGTATCCCTTGACTCCCAATGTTCACTGGCTAAGTTGGCTCAATCAATATGGAAGATCTCTCTTGGAAGTGACTTGGTAGTATATCAAGTATCTCACCTTCAGGCGCCTCAGAGAGGTTTTCACCCTTAGGTTCATCCTTTATTTTCTCTTTTTTAGAGTCTGACACCTCCACAATGTGGTTTTTGCCATCAGATCTTTTATTCTTACTTTTCTTGTTTTTGCAACTAAGATACTTGATATCCACTTCAGTCGTGTTCTCATGTTGTTTGTTGGTGGAAGAGTACATGGGTTCAACTGCATTGAGATAGTAGGCTAATGTATAGTCATTGGCAAAGGTAGGGACATTCAAGGGTTGATTATAAAGAGTACAATCAATCAGTTTCAGATGTATTAAAGATAAGGTTGGAACAGGCTCAAGGGAGTGCATGGTACTATCATCATGACTTCGGACCGACCAGTCGAGTTCTAGAAGACTACCTTATGTATGTGTCTCGAGACCAGGAAGAGTTATGACATGATTATCATCATTCATGTTAGTATTTATTTGACCTAATTCCACTGACCTAATTCTAGCATCATTACCTACTTCAGACTGGACTACATATCGTGGTATAATAGTAGACAGTATCTCATCATTCATGACAGAGTAGTCATAATGTGTTGTTGAATAGTTGTTGTCAAAGATAGAGCTCCTGTCTGAGTCATCAGAGTCATAGGATGAAGTTGCTAACTCATCTTCAAGTGGTTTAGTGAAGGCATATATAGTATCAACACCCACATCTTTGGTGTTGCAGGTTCCTTCGTGATTTGGTTCATTGATTGCTTGCATTTGACACACTTGTGGACATAACTTTGATGGTTATATTAATCCATGTCGGCTGTTCCATTCAGCTTCTTCTGGACTGATGACTGGTTCTCTTGCTCTAGCTTCTAGTTCTTCTTGTGCGGTTCTGTACTTGATTTGTCCTATCTCATTAGGAGGATTGGTAGGTGAAGGAATTGCTTGTGTCCTTTCTTTCTTCAACTGTCATTCATAGTCTTCTTGTCTTTTTAGTCTGATTTCTTCTATTTCCTTTTGCATTCTTAAGCATATCAGCTCTTATGCATCATCTATGGTATCCTTGAGTTCTTCAAGCATTTCTATAGTAGATGTATCTAAGATGTGATCTGGACCCCATTCATACTCATTTGAATCAATTTCTGAGTGATCTACTTGTTGTCTGCTAGTATATATGACCGGAATGTTCAGTGGTGCAAACAATTCTCTGATTCTATATATTTCATCTCTCATATCCTCTAGGGCATCTACTTCATGTGGTATCATAGCTGATACAACTAGAACTTGATTACCATCTATTTCCTTTCCCTGGGTGGGAAATTCTTTTTGTTCACCATCACATTCCTCCTGAGTTTGTTGAGTATCAATTTCTTGTGTTGTTAAAGGTAGTACCTTTTTCTTCCATTTACATTGATGGTGAGATGTGTGCTTCTGATTTGATGACTTTCTTGGATCATATCCTAGTCCAACCTTATCATTGGTCGACTTAGTTTGAAACTAAATAGGTTCAACAATACCTTTTTGACATTTGCCAAGAGGACCAGTACCTGAATATCCCATGTGTTGAAGCATCTTATAGCCTGGACCATATTGTGTTGGAGAAATCTCACAATGTCGTATTTCTTTATCTGCACTGTCTTCTTTGAAGAGCGATTTAAGGACATCATCCCCTTCTATTTCACCTGCAAGAGAAGTAGAGGACTATATAAAGGTGCCATCATAAATGACTTTTGGAGTTGAATTTTGTGGCCTCATACCCTCTGATGGTTTTCCTGACTGTCTTGGTGATGAGGAAGAGACGTTAGTGAGAGTATAGGCTCTATCTTGTAACCATCCACACCAATGTTTGTGATTCTTAGTTTCTTTTCCAAATCTTTCAACAAAGATTTTGAACTTTTAGTTGCAGAAGTTGCTCTATTATTAGGAACAAAAGCATCAGCACCCTATGCTAATGCATTGCAGGTATAGCTTGTATTGGCAAGAATACTAACTTCAACTCCATTATAGGGAAGCTTCAAGCATTGATGGTACGTAGATGGTACCGCTTTTATTTCATGAATCCATGGCCTACCCAACAAGATGTTGTATGAAAGATGAAGATCCAGGACTTGAAAAATGACATCTCTCTCCACAAGTCCTACTCTTATTGCTAATGATACCAGTCCCTTAGAAGTTCTTTCCTCTTCATCATAAGCCTTGATTGTTATCTTCTTTGTTGGATCAATAACATTTTTAGAGAATCCCAGCTGTGTTAATAGATCATAAGTGCAAGTATTCAACCCAGTGCCTCCATCTATCAAAACACGTTTAACGTGGTGTTTATGGATCATGGCTTCAATGTGCAATGGATGGTTATGTGGGTGACTCAGTGAATTATGATCTTCTTCAAAGAATGTGAGATAATGAGGTGAAGTCAGGTGACCTACCATAGATTGAAACCGATCTACATCCAAATCTTTAGGGACACTAGTGGTACGTAGAGCCTTGTCTAGGACCTCTTTATGAGTAGAAGAGATCCTACGCAGTTCTAAAATGGAGATTTGAGAATTGGTTCTCTTCAATTGTTCGACAATGCTACAACTAGGGGAAGATGATGAAGCTGGTTGTTTCAATTTAGCCATGATTGTGTCTGTTTGTCTATTTGGCACTTTTGATGTTGCTTGATCAAAAGTTGGGGGACTAGCTCCTAGGAGGGAAATCTTCCTTTGAGCGCAAGTCACAGCATTAGCAGCTTGTGCTTGATTTTGGTGGTCTGGGACTATGATCACATTGCAATATTCAGGTTGAATAGATTCAATCATGTTGATCACATTATCATTGTTAGTGTAAGTATAATTGACTCTAGCTCCTCCCTTGGATTTTGAGGAATCTCCTTGTTCATAAGTGGGTAAGGGATCTTTAAAGGCCTTATGATCAGCATTAGTTGTGTGATTTCCAACAACGATCTTGCCTACGTCAACGAGATCTTGGATTTCATGTCAAAGTTTCATGCAGTGGTTTATGTTATGTCCCTTGTTCTGATGGTAGTCACAGTACTCATTTTCTCTCCACCATTTGGGTCTAATTTCTGGGTCATATGGTCGGGAATTGTTTGGCAATGTTATCAAATTATTTTCCAATAAAGTTTTAAAAGCCAATTCATATGACTCATCTAGAGGAGTAAACTCATGCTTAGGCTTTGAGACCCAAGGTTTGTCTTTAAACCACTCTCTTGTTTTCTTTGGGGGATTCTCTGTTGTAATTTCAGCTGCCTTGAGTGCTTGTGTGCCACTGGCCAAGTTAAATATTGTGGACTTTGTTTTTGCTTGAACAGTATCTACCACTCCATAACTAACAACGTTCTTGTTGTTGTCTTTACCATATTTCCAATATTTACTCTTTTCTTTAGAGCTAGAACCTTGCGATGTTTCTTTCCAAAGTGATATATATCCCTTTTTCATAAGCACGTCTTCCATTCTGAGGGTATTATCTACTATTTTGTTGAATGAAGGGTGTGATTGCATCAGGATACTATATTTCAATTCAGGGACTAAGTTGTTGATGAAGATATCCATTTTCTCAAGATCTGGGATAGTCTGTGAATATCTAGAGAACATCTTTCTTCATCGTCGAAGAAAAGTGAGAAAGGGTTCTCCTGTCTTTTGTCTAGTATTGCAAAGCTCTATCATAGTAAATGGGTGATAAAGGTTGTATGAGTATTGTTGTAAAAATAGTTGGATTAGTTCTTCAAATGTTTTTATTCCTTTGGGTAGGCTTGCGAACCATTCCATTACTTGACCCTCTAAACTCCTTGGGAAAAGGCGCATGAGGTATGTTTGATCATGCATAAACTCCATACAAGCGGCACAAAACTCTCTGACATGATCTTGAGGATCTGAGGTACCATCATACTTGTCAAATTTTGGGATCTCAACTCGTGAAGGAAATGGAGACATGTAAAGGTTCTTGTCAAATGGGAATGGGCATATTGTGTCCAAAGACTATTGTTTTGGCGTTTTATCTATGTTTTCTATTCTTGTGACTGCAGTTTGTAGTGCTTGCATTTGTTTGCTCATTTTTCCCCATGGTGTATCTTCCTCTTTAGCAATGAGGGTCTCCACATTATAACCAGTAGGGAGCTTCGCACCTTGTTTTGCTAATTCTAGGAAATAGTCTTCTTTTTCCCTAGCCATGATGACCTTCATTATTTTTCAGAATTCTTTATCATTCTGACATCTATGTATTTCATCTTCAGGAGGTTCAGGAAGCTCAGATTCAGTTGATTAATCACTATCAGTGGCATGATTGCTGAAATCTTTGTGAGTGTTTTGTTTACTAGCTTCTCTTTCTTGCCTTTCTTCAGACATGGTGGGAGATAAGGGCTGACCAAAGATTGGTATATCGTAAACTGGTATCTGTGATGAGGATGGTATCTGTGACGAGGATAGTTTATTGTAAAAAGGATTTTCTTTGTAAAATAGATTGTCGTTGATCGAAAAGGGTGTCTCTTTTTCTGTCTCTTTTGCTGCGAGAGTTTCTAGTTTGAACAGGCATTTTGTAACCGACAAGACCAAGAGCAAGATGTGTTGCAAAAGTCAAGATCAAATTGTAGCTAGTAGTTTATTTAACGTAGTAATTAGGAGAAGTAACTTAAGATCTAGTCTGGTTTCAGGAACGATCTATCCTGTGTAAGACGTTATCCAAGTTGACTTAGGTTTGATAAAATGTTCGTTTGAACTAGCTAAGAAATGATCGACAAAATCATGCAACGCAACTGCAGAGGTACACTATCAAGGTTGTTTTATGCTCAGGAAGATGATAACCAGTTTTGGGCTCGCTGTAAAACTATTTTGGACAGGTTTGATTGTTCTCGACTGACAGAATCAGAGACTCGTACGACTGTATTTTTGGAACCGTATGATAGTATAACAGGTTCAGGATGACAACAGTTCTATTTCGTACGAGTTGCTACCTAGTACCGTATGACAAATGGGTAGGTCCCAGATGACAAATTATTCTTTTCAGTTCTATCTTGTACGACACAGGATATGGCTCAAGACGATAGACTACTAGGTCTCGTATGATAGAGGATTGGGTTCAAGACGACAATATAGTATACTTGTATGACATAGGATTTGGTGTAGCACAACAATTCAGGAGACTCGTACGGCTATTCACAGATCAGAGACTAAAAATTCTGGGTTTTCCAATGACTGGTTAAGGCAACTAAACATGACAAATTTTGAGGTGGACTAATTTTCTGACCAGGATAGACTAGTTTGTGACATGGATAGAGTTTTGATCACTGAGTTTGTTGATTTGTGTCTCTAGTTTTAGTATTTTAGTTTCAGTTTGGGAGATGAAAACATAGAAAACACGTAGTATGAATAGTAACTCCAATCACAACATGCAAACCCTATGGAAGTTGGCTTAGAGAAGAAAACCTTTTCTTGTTGAATTAGGTATACACCTAATAGCTAATCAGAATATGGCCACTGAGTCTCACGCAATGGATTCTCAATGCCGTATTAGCCGACTCCAAATGCTAATGGGGGCACGATATGGCAAGTGTCTTGGGAGAGTTACTATCTCTCTTGCACAAAGATTATCAACCTTTCGGGGGTGAATCAAGTAGCTTCTATTTTTTATCAGATCTAGTAAGGGTTTCATTCAGCGCATCGAGGTATAAACTCAATTAAGAGGTCTCCCAGCCTTGAAAACCAAGGTTTAATATACCCAAAAGTACTGAGGAGAGCTATTCCCAAGCACTGTCATTGACTTGATTTTCATCAAATCATGTTTATTTTATAGTGGGTTGGAGTACTTGGTATTTAGTCATTCCCACTTAAGTTGTTCCCCTCTCACCGGCCATAAAGGCTATAGAGTTTTAAGCTCCTCGGGAGGCAGGCCTGCTAAAGATGTACAAATCTCAAACAAAGAAAAAGCTTCAAGGGTCTAGATTTCTGATTGTCTTAGAAAGACAAGAGCATACTCTCCTACCTCTCAGAATTTTCCAAAAAGACACAAAAGATAGATTTGTTCATTTACCTAGATAGCAAGTTAAGTGCCTAGAAAAATTAAGGAATACACAATGTTTGATTGATTTCTCCTTAGGCAACCTGCAAAAACAACGCATCAGTAGTCATGTTGTTTTTTTTGTTTTTTTTCTTTGACAGGCATGGGTTTGGTCGATAAATTCTTTGACAAACATCCTGCAAGAAACTGATTAGGCTGTGAAAATATCAAGTACACACAAAACAGTTCAGGGTTAGCATTAGCATAATCAAAATTTAATCCAAAAAAAAAAAATCCTGAAAAGTAGTCTATTTTTAATCTGTCAAAAAAATCGTACGACAATCTTCATAAAGCATAACGATAGAAATATTTTATCGTACGAGTTATAAATCAGCACAGAATGACAAAAGATAGAATGAGCAGTATGTCGTACGAGTTAAGAATTAGCATAGAACGACAGAGTATAAAAGAATTAGTATGTCGTACGAATGACAATCCTGATTCGTACGACAAGTTAACGGATATGATCTTGCTTCATACGATAAACTGCAGGTGTTAATATAATGTCGTATGATGTAGTGAAACTGCTCGTACAATATTTCATAGAAGCTGTACGGACGAAACCTGCAGGATTAAAAAAAATGATTTTGAGGCCGAAAAAGTAGTTTTCTGCCTCATGGTGGGCGCCAGAAATGTGTGTGAAAAGTGGACCTGAATCTGTATCTGCAATACACAACACTTCAATTAAGTCATTATACACATGGTTAATCAGATATAATCAATGAATAATAAACCATAACAAATCGACCCATTGCCTTCTAAAAGATGCGAGTATAAGATTGCTCTCAGATTATTTAGCAATACCAGTGACTAGACAACATCAAGACGAAGGATTTTAATCTATATGAGCATGATGAATGCTAGATGGATGCAATATTAATCTAACAAGATTTAAGCAATAAATGAGATAAATGATCTAAATATGTATGCAATATGTGAAATAACTAATATGCGATGAACCTAGAGCAAAACTAGCATAATAGCCATACATTCTCCAGGATCTTTTTGAATGAGAGATGAGCCTGAATTTATAGAAAATTCAGAAAGAAACCAACAACTAAGATTAAAAGATGATGAGCGGTCAAGATTTTCCAAGAGGAAGTACAATCCAGGTGAATTGATGTGATTGGATGCTTTTCTCAGTTTTAAAGGAAATTGCACTAAAAATAAGATTAAATCAGAAAAAACTAATTTATTCTCTATTTCATTCAATTTTAATATTTAATTTTTTAAATTGCTTTCTCTAAGATTATTTATCAATTTTTAATTTGTTTTTCAAGATTATCTCCAATTGATTTCTTTTCTCAAATTTTTAATTCTTTCTTGGTCAATTAATTCCTTTTTTTGATTTATTTCCATTTTTGAAGATTTGTGCTCAATTGATTTATTTAATTAAAATTAATTCCTCAAAAGGATTTAATGGCAAACTGATTTATTTAATTAAATATGCAAAAGATACTTAATAAAATAAATAAGATAATTGTTTAAAATGATTTTCTTGGAATGATTTAATTAATTAAATATAAATATTTAATTAATATTGGTTGGTTTATTTGCCATGTGACATTTAATGTTTAAAGAATTAATTGTGTGCTCAAGATTTATTTAATTGCCTTTGGTTAGGACCTTGGTGACGTTGTCGAGATTAGGGGCCCATGGTTTAGATGACCATTTTTAGGGTATTACAGTTATGATGTGGAAACCCTCGTCACTAAAGAGGAAGAGACACCATTGGAATGCTAAACAAACAATTACAAGCGTTGCGAACTGAGATCACAAAACTAAAAAACAAAGATAAATCACCAAAACAATATTCTCTGGACACGATATGCCCATTCCCATTTGACAAAAACCTGTACATGCCTCCATTTCTCTCAAACGTAGAAATGCCTAAGTTTGACAAATATGACGGAAATACAGATCCTCAAAATCATATCAGAGAATTTTGTGTTTTATGTATGGATTTCATGCACGTTCAAACGTATCTCATGCACCTTTTCCTGAGAAGTTTAGGGGGCAAGCTATGGAATGGTTCTCAAGTCTACCTGTGGGAATAAAAACTTTTGAAAAATTAATCCAACTATTTCTACAAAAATATTCCTATAACATTCATCACCCAGTCACTATGATAGAGCTTTGCAATACCAAACAAAAAACATGAGAACCCTTTCTCACTTTTCTCCAACGATGGAGAAAGATGTTCTCTAGATATTCACGAACAATTCCAGATTTTGAGAAAATGGATATCTTTGTTAGCAACTAAATCCCTAAATTAAAATACAACGTCCAAATTCAAGTACATCCTTCATTCAACAAAATGGTAGATAATGCCCTCAGAATGGAAGATGTGCTTATAAAAAAGGGAGATATATCACTTTGGAAAGAAACATTGCAAGGTTCTAGTTCTAAAGAAAAGAAAAAATATTGGAAGTACGGGAAAGATAACAATAGAAATGTTGTTAATGATGGAGTGGTAGACATTGTTAAAGCAAAAACAAAATCCACCATGTTTAACTTGGCTAGTGGCACACAAGCACTCAAGGTAGCTAAAACTGCAGTAGAAAATCCTCCGAAGAAAGCAAGAGAATGGTATAAAGAGAAACCTTGGCTTTCAAATCCTAATCGTGAGTTTACTCCTCTAGATGAATCATATGAATCAGCTTTTAAAACTTTACTAGCAAATGATTTGATAACATTGCCAAACAATTCTAGACCATATGATCCAGAAATTAAACCCAAATGGTGGAGAGAAAATGAATATTGTGACTACCATTGGAACAAGGGACATAACACAAACAACTGCATGAAACTCTGACATGAAATTCAAGATCTCATCGATGCTGGAAAGATCATTGTTGGAAATCTTCCCAACCTAAATATTGCAATGTGATCATATTTAAAGATAAACAAAATCAAGCACAAACTGCTAATGCTATGACCCGTGCTCAAAACAAGGTTACTCTCCAAGGAGCCAGTTCCTCAACTTTCACTCAAACAACATCAAACCTACCTACTCCTTCAAATAGACAAACAGACACAATCATGGCCAAATCAAAATAGTTGGCTTCATTATCCTTTCCTGGTTATAGTATTGTCGAACAATTGAAAAGAACTAATACTCAAATCTCCATTTTGGAACTACTTAAGATCTCTTCTACTCATAGATAGATCCTGGACAAGGCTTTGCTCACCACTAGTGTCCCTATAGATTTAGACATAGATTGGTTTCAATCTATGGTGGGTCACCTAACTTCACCTCATTACCTCACTTTCTTTGAAGAAGATGATAACTCACTGAGTCATCTACATAACTAGCCATTACACATCAAATCTATGATTCATAAACACCAAGTTAAATGTGTTTTGATAGATGGAGGCACTGGGTTAAATATCTGTACTTACAATCTACTGACACGGCTAGGATTTTCTAAAAACGTTATTGATCCAATAAAGAAAATAACAATCAAAGCTTATGATGAAGAAGAAAGAACCTCTAAAGGTCTGGTACTATTACCAATTAGGGTAGGATCTGTAGAAAGAGATGTCATCTTTCAGGTCCTTGACCTTCCTCTTTCATACAACATCTTACTAGACAGGCCATGGATTGATGAAATGAAAGCAGTACCATCTACGTATCATCAGTGCTTGAAATTTCCTTATAATGGAGTTGAAGTCAATATTCATGCTGATACAAGCTATACTTGCAATGCATTAATGCAGAGTGCAAATTCTTTTGTTTCTCATAATAGGGCAGCCTCTATAGCTGAAAGTTCAGAATCTTTGCTGAAAGATTTAGAGGAGAAATTGGAAATCACAAACATTGGCATGGATGGCTACAAGATAGAGCCTATACTCTCACTAATGTCTCTTCCTCCATCACCAAGACAGTCGAGAAAACCATCAGAGGTTATGAAGCCACAAATTTCCACTCCAAAAGTCATTTATGATGGTCTCTTTATATAGTCCTCTACTTCCCTTGCAGATGAAATAGAAGAGGATGCTGCTCTCAAATGGCTTTTCAAAGAAGATAGTGCAAACAAAGAAATACAACATTGTGAGATTTCCCTGATACAATATGGTCCAGGCTATAAGATGCTTCAATGCATGGGATATTCAGGTACCAGTCCTCTAGGCAAGTGTCAAGAAGGTATTGTTGAACCTATTCAGTTATAAACTAAGTCTACAAATGATAAAGTTGGACTGGGATACAATCCAAGAAAGTCATCAGATCAAAAACGTACTCCTCACCATCAACCTAAGTGGAAATAAAAGGTACTACCTTCAACACAATAGGAAATAAATACTCAACAAACTCAGGACTAGTGTGATGATGAACAAGAAGAATTACCAACCCAGAGAGAGGAAGCATATGGTAATCAAGTTTCAATTGTATCAGCTATAACACTACAGGAAGTAGAAATCCCAGAGGATATAAGAGAAGAAGTATACAAGATCAGAGAATTGTTTGCAGCACTGAACATTCCGGTCACATATACTGCAGACAACAAGTAGAGGATTCAGAAACTGATTCAAATGAGTATGAATGGGGTCCAAACCATCTCTCAGATACATCTACTACAAGAACCCCTGAAGAATCTAGTGATATTGCAAATGACGCACAAGAGCTAATATGCTTTTAAATGCAAAAGGAAATAGAAGAAATGAGACTAAAAAGACAAGAAGACTATGAACAACTGGAGGAAGAAAGGACATAAGAAATTTCTTCACCTACTAACTCTCCCACTAATGAGATAAGACAAATCAGGTATGGAACTACAAAAAAATAATTAGAAGCTATAGAAGGAGGACCAGTCATTAGTCTAGAGGAAGCTAAATGGATTAAATGACAAGGATTAATAGAACCATCAAGGTTATGTCCACAAGTGCGTCAAATACAAGTGATCAATGAACCAAATCATGAAGGAACTTGCAGCATCAAAGATGTAGGTATTGATACTATATATACTTTTACTAAATCACTTGAAGATGAGTCAGAAACTTCATCTTATGACTTTGATAACTCAAACAGAGGCTCTATTTATAATAACAACTATTCAACAACACAATATGACTACTCTGTCATGAACGTTGAGATGTTGTTTGCTGACCCTGTTACTGTCACACCACAATATGTAGTCCAGTCTAAAGTAGGGGACGATGCTAGAAGTAGGTTGGCTGGGTTAGGTCCAATAAATACTAACATAAGTTTTGATAATCATGTTGTAACTCTTCCTGGTCTTGCGACACCTATGCAAGGTAGTCTTCTGGAACTCGACTGATCGGCCCAAATTCATGATGATAGTACCATGAACTCCCTTGAACCTATTCAAACTTTATCTTTGATACATCCTAAACTAATCGACTGTACTCTTTATAACCAACCTTTGAATATACCCACCTTTGCCAATGACTACACACTATCCTGCTATCTTAATGATGTGGAACCAATGAACTCTTCCATCAGTGAGAACAGAAAGAACATGACTGAAATAGACATCAAGTATCTTAGTCACAAAAATCAAAAAAAGAAAAATAAGAGATCTAATGGTGAAAACCGCATTGTGGCGGTGTCAAAATCAAAAATATTAAAAACAAAGGACGTACCTAAGGTGAAAACCTCTCTGAGGCACCTGAAGGTGAGATACTTGATATGCTACCAAGTCACTTCCAAGAAAGGTCTTTGATATTGATTGAACCAACTCAACGAATCAATATTAGAAGTCAAGAAACACCACATATCATTCATTTAGCTCAATCACTATCAGTAGAAGAGTTAAAAGATTTTAGCAACCTCTTTTCAGAAAAGAAGAACAATTTTGCATGGACATACTCCGATATGCCAGGACTAGATTCTGATCTCATCATGCATCATCTCTTTATTACACCATGAGTTAAACCAGTCAAGCAAAAACTTTGTAAGATGCATCCTCATGTGGCACTATTAGTCAAGGCTGAGCTAGAAAAATTGCTAAAAGTTGGATTTATCAGAGCTATAGACTATGCAGAATGGATATCAAACATAAAACCTGTATCAAAGGCAAACAAATCTATTAGAGTTTGAATAGACTTCAAGGATCTCAACAAAGCATGTCCAAAAGATGATTTTCCATTTCCCAACATTGATATGATAGTAGATATGACTGTTGGATATGAGATGTATTCATTAATGGATGGATTCTTTGGTTACAATCAGATCAAGATAGCTCCTAGGGATCAAGAAAAGATAGCCTTTACATGTGCATGGGGAACCTTTTACTGGAATGTCATGACATTCAGGCTAAAGAATGTAGGAGCAACTTACCAAAGAGCACTAACCACTATCTTCCACAATATTATGCACAAAAATAGGGAAGATTATGTTGATGACACCCTAGTAAAAACCATGAAGAGATCTACGCATATTCAAGAACTAGGCCTCATAATGGATAGAATGGAAATATTCAAGCTCCGGCTAAATCCTTAAAAGTGTGCATTTGGAGTAACATTAGGAAAATTTCTTGGTTACATAATTTCAAAGAAAGGAATTGAGGTTGACCCTAAAAAGGTCCAAGCTATAATGGAAATGCCTCCACCCACGAATATCAGTCAAATGAGAAGTTTGTAAGGTCGTCTTCAATCAATAAGGCGCTTTATATCTCAACTTTTAAACAAAGCCCAACCCTTCACAAAGGTATTAAGGAAAGGAGTTCAATACAACTAGGATAAATATTATGAACAACATCTAAAACAAATAAAACATTATCTTTCTAATCCACCCATATTGATGCCACTGATTCAAGGTAATCCATTGATTCTATACATATTAGCTACAGATACTCCACTGGGGGCACTTCTGGCAAAATAGGATGAGAATAAAAAGGAAAGAGACATATATTATATCAGTAGAACATTGATGTCTTATGAAATGAACTATACAATTATAAAAAAGGCCTCTTTGGCCTTAGTCTTTGCATCATAGAAATTAAGACACTACATGTTAGCACACTCTATTAAGCTGGTAGCTAAGATTGATCCACTCAAATATCTTCTCAGCAAAGCAACGCTCACAGGAAGACTGGCTAAATGGGTCATGGTTCATACAGAATTTGATATTGAATATGTGGAACATAAAGCCATCAAAGGATAGGTTATTGTAAACCAACTTTTTGATGCTCCACTTGAAGATAGTCAACCTCTGCATGTAGAATTTCCAGATGAATCAATCATGCACCTTACTCAAAAATCATGGAAGGTGTTCTTTGATGGGTCTTTCACTCAACATGGTTCTGGTACCAGAATACTTTTTATTAGTCCTCAAAAATATTCAATTCTATAAGCTTACAAGATTCTCTTCCCTTGCACAAAAAGCATTGTAGAATATGAAGCTTTGGTAAACTGGATCAAGCTAGCCATCGAGTGGAAGATTGTTGAATTACACATCTATGGAGATTCTCAACTTATTATCAACCAAATCAATGATCTATATCAGATAAGAGATGAGAAACTGATGCCTTATAAGAGTATGGTGGATGATCTCAAGAAATACTTTACCTTTGTATCATTTTAGCAAATCCCCCGATCAACAAAAAGAGCAGCGGATGTAATGGCCACCTTGGCATCTATACTGTAGCTACAGGAATCTAATTTTCACTTTGAGTTCCTGATGGAAGAGTTACATTATCCTGCCTATGATTCTCCCAAGTCCCAGATGGTCTATTCTATTATTGGACATGACACATCTTGCTATAGCCACATTTACTCTTACCTACGTGACCACATTGTCCCTGCTAATCTTTCCTAAAATAAAAAAAGGAACGTAATTTGAAATGCATCACGGTACGTCATCATTGCTAATGATCTATTTAGGCGAGGTTTACATAGTACTTTGCTTAGATGCCTAGAAACTGAGGAGTCTCAATGCGCATTACCTGAGGTTCATGAAGGTGTTTGTGGATCCCATTCGAACAGTCTAAATTTAGCATGAAAACTACTAAGGGTTGGCTACTACTATCCAGACATGGAGAAAGAAGCTATAAAATTTTCTAAAACCTGTGAAAAGTGTCGGCTACATGGGAACCTTATACACACTCCAACAAGGGATCTCATACCCTTTGTTACACACTGGCCCTTTCAACAGTGGGCGTTTGATCTAATTGGCCAAATATATCTTGTATCATCTAATGGACACAAGTTTATTATAACTACCACTAAGTACTTTACTAAGTGGGTATAAGTGGTTCCGCTCATTGAAGCAATAGGTAAACAAGTAGCTCTGTTCATCCTTAATTATATCATCTGCAGGTATGGTATACCTTCATCCATTATAACTAACAATGGAGGACAATTCAAGAACAAAGATCTAAATGAACTCTGTGAAAAAATTAAAATAAAACAACACTGGTCATCTATGTACTACCCTCAAGGTAATGGACAAGCTGAGGCATCTAGCAAGAATCTATTGACCATCTTACACATAACAGTAAATAAATCTAGAAAGGATTGGCATCTGTAGCTCAATCCTTCCCTGTGGGCTTATAGAACTAGTATCAAAACACCTACTAGGGCTACACCTTTTTCTTTGGTATATGGGTCTGAAGCAATATTACCTATTGAAGTGGAAATATCGTCTCTAAGAGTTTCTTTGCAAGGTCTTGTTATTGATAAAGACTACAAAATAGATAGATTGCAAGAACTCGAATTGCTGGATGAATGTTGGCAAGTGGCATTTGATCATCTAAGAGCATATCAAAAGAGAATGTCTAGAGGTTATAACAAAAAGGTTTGACAACGAGAATTTTAGGTTGGTGACCTTGTTCTAAGAGAAAATCCTAAGAACCAACAGTTTTGAGATAACAAAGGGATGTTTGAACCCAACTGGCTGGGTCCCTACATTGTTACTATAGCCTTTGGCTCTGGTGCCTATCAACTCTCAACATCAGAAGGAGAATAGCTCCATGAACTGATCAACACCATCCATCTAAAGACATTCTTACCTAAATATTCTCTGCTCCAGCAGCCAATATAGCTAAAAAGTCCTGAAGAAATCCTAAAAATAAAAAAAGTCCTTAAGAAATCCTAAAAATTAGAAAAAGTCCTGAAAAAATCCTAAAAATAAAAAAAAGGCCTAAAGAAATCCCAAAAAAAAGAGAGAGAAAAGGCCTTGGTGAAAACTTGGTAAACAAGCACCTTGGTAAAACAGAAAAAAATGAATCTCTGCCAAGCAGGTGAAAACCTGGCAAACAAGCGTCTCTTGTACTCAAGTGCTCCATGTATCAACACAACATTGGCATTCCCACTTTCATGCATCTTTGCTTTCGCTTGTACATATTTCAGTCACTTTTGCGACATCCTAGTTCGTTGGAACACTCATGGCCTGAAATTGGTCAATGTTCTAGTCTTAGGATAATCGACAGAGCAATTTACATGTCCTAAGCAGTATCAACCAAGTCATCTCTACGTCGGTGAAACCTGGTTGTCCACTCCGAGTCATTCAACTGTCTCCTAACTATTGAAGAGTTTTATCATTGAGTACACAAGCAAAACAACATTACTAAAAACAATCACTAAACAATTTGAGCTATGCATGAAATTTTCTTTATGTGTTGTCTTTTATATTGGTTTTCGATTATTATCCCTCCGAGTAACTCGAGGAAGTCTATCTTGACTAAGAGGAGCAAGGATTGGGGGCATAATATTTTCTTTGTTTTCTGCTTGTAGGAATGATTCTGATGATCTAGAAACATCTAAATTAGTTGGGTGTTTGTGATAAGAGCCTTCACATCAAGGTGAAATCGCCACACATACTTCAACTCCACTTATTTGAATGCTAAAGGGAGGTTCCCATCATTTCTTTGTCTATTTTGAGGGAATTTCTTTATCATGCAATCTAGGTCCTTGTGAAATCTGTCCAACGATATAAACAAAAAAGGGTCATTGCAAATGAGATAATTAATATTGCACATGAAAAGCAATGAACTCTAATCTTCATGTTGTGGTTGTTAAACACTTGGTGATGAACCTTAAGCATTTCAAATCCAGTGACTAGGTTTAGGTTGGATTTCATTTTGCATCTCATTTTGTATTTCATGCTGCATTTTGTGAATTTAGAGTGATTTCGGTATGGTAACAATGATCTCTTTATCTTCTGAATGAGAATTTGAAGCTTCATCATTTCTTAGGTAAGTGGTCTCTTCTTCATCATTTCTCTGATCGAGTACTTGTGTATTGAGATGTTAGCTGCATACATGAGCATTTTATATAGATTCACCATTCATTATCACTTATTTGTATTCATCTTATTGCATTGAAAAATAAACATTTGCATTACTCATTACTCATTCTCCTCATCATCCATTTGCATGATCATTTATTTGCATGAAAAGAAACAAAAATAAACATCCATATTCCATTTGCATTCATACATCCATACTAAATAGATATGCATACATATAGAATAAAGCATATAGACAAGCATCTCATAAATCAATTGACACAAGTACAATGAAGTCAAATCAAGATCTCGTATATATAAAATGATCAAGTCTTAGGGAACAAAAGGATGTCAACTAACATATACAAACTCCCATCGGAGCAAGAATCATAAGGGCTACAAAAAATGGGTGTGTCTACAAAAAAAATCTAAGAGCTACACAAAAAGATCTAGCTCTCTGCCTCTCCCTCATCACTAGGTGGTGGAGGAGGTGGAGCCTACTAACCCGGATCCTGCCTAGGTGCCTGAGCTCCCTCTAATTGAGCCATATACTGTGAATATGATACAACCTACTGCACTACTAGAACTGCTATGCTATAAGCCACAACATAATAGGTTTCTTGACTCATTTGATGGAGAACCTCCTGCTAAAGAGCATCTCACTTTGCCCTCATCGTTGTGACCTGACGATCATGCTTTACTCTAAGCTTAGCTAGCTAACGATCTCTCTCTGCTATAAGATCCACTAATTTTCGGTCTCCCTTTGCCAGCTGAGTTTGTGCCACTGTCGGCTATGACTGCAAACCCGCTAGTCGTGCTCTCATCGACCACACTACATCGGCCCCCTGATCCCTCACAGGCTCTCTGCCTCCATCTCCGCCTCCATCTCCTCCTCCATCTCTACCTTCAGCTCCCCCTACTCCTTTGCCAAACATGTCTCGGATCTACTCTCTCATCCACTCCACCACCCTCTGCTACCCTCACTCCGCTCAGCCTCACTCCAACCATCCCTAGGGATCCACCCTCTTCTCTCTGCTGCCTACCACCAGCTGGTACCCTGCTGCTGCTAGCACCAGGATCACCACCTACCCACCTCAAAGCCTTGACTCTATGTCCCTACCTCTGTCCATGTCCATTTCCCTATGCAGGAGAATCATCCTCTACCTCCTCTATGGGAGGTGCCTGCTCAACCGGATCTGTGAATCTCGGGAATGGATGCTGCTAGAACCAATCCCTGTACTGGGGCAATACCCCCACATTTGCAATATCATCTAGGTAATCCCATCTGAGTCATTGTAACCCATTCATCTCTTGCATGCTCAAGGTGTATGATAGCCTAGGTCTCCATCCATGCCTCTCATCATCTGCATAACATGTGTATGCAGTAAACTCCTGCGAGATCTCCTAAGGTCTACCATACTCCCTCATCACTCAAGTAACAAAAAATTGCTCGACCACTATCTGTGATCTGCCTATGAGAGGCCCTATCATGAATAAGTCTCTGTGCACAACTCTCCAATCATCCCATGGCTCTAGACCCCTATAAGGTCTCCATGTGATAGCTATCGGATCATCCAGCTGCCGTCTCCAATAATCGGTCTTGCCCAGATGGGGCTGCATCACATAACTATCATATCGATAAACAATGGGCTATTGTGGATCTCTGACCTCATCAATAATCAGCATGCATACTGAGAGATGCTCCTAGGCCCATACCTGCAAAATCAAAACTCTGGTAGCCATGCTCTTCCCCTCCCAGTAGATGATCTCATGCATCTCACGATACATGTGTGCCAATAT
Source organism: Cryptomeria japonica (assembly GCF_030272615.1). Classification (NCBI taxonomy): domain Eukaryota; kingdom Viridiplantae; phylum Streptophyta; class Pinopsida; order Cupressales; family Cupressaceae; genus Cryptomeria; species Cryptomeria japonica. The sequence continues at coordinate 473,426,914 of NC_081414.1, forward strand.
GCAAGACCCCCATCCTAATCTTTGGGGGTTCTCCATGAGTCTCTCCAACATCCTGCCCCATCCGCATAAAACCCCTTCTATCCCCTGTTTGGCATAAGAAAATAGCCGATAAAACCTGCCAAGATGCAAGCTAGTGTAAAGTCCTCACTATATCTGGTCATCATCTCATCCCAACTGATCGACCATGTCAGAATGTATGCATCATGACATACCTTCCTTAGGGCTAGAAGGCTAGGACGTTGTGTTGGATCATAATCTACCTTGTCCCTAGCAAAAGGGATACAGAGAATCCTGTATACATCCTCGGGAGTGATGATCATCTCCCAAACTGGAAAATGGAATGTATTATGCTTTGAATGGAACCTCTCCACTAACGCAATCGGCATACCATGATTCACATGGATATCAAGAAACCCAAGAAGATGAGTCAATCCACACGCATCAATATGCACCCGTTCTATATCTGATAACTGTCGAACTAATGTCATCATAGGTGGATATACACATCTGATTAATAGATGGGGAAATCGAACCTGCAAAAATCAAACAAAGGATCATCAGTTGACATTCCAAAGTATCTTATAAAGGAAGCAAAACATCATGCAAATCCAACTACATTAATTGCAAAATCAAAATTTCAAGTTTACACCTTCAAAAATGCTCTTTTTTTCCAAATGACAAAACATCACAAAGATAGAAACTCATACGAGTCAGGAATTATACGAGTCGGGAATTGGTCTTATACAACAAAATAGGCTGATACGACATAGGACTGGCCTTGAAATGACAAAATGGGCTCTTTTGAATGTTCTCGTATGACATAAGGGTAGATGCAGAATGACAAAACTAGTAGACTTAAATGATAAAACAAAATTGATCAGTTTGTCGTATGAGACATGATCATGTCTCGCACAACAAAATGAGATTGCTCAACTTAAACATGCCCAAAACATGAAAAAATCAACAAAAAAATTCAATTTTGAAATGAATAATAGGCTTAAGATAGATCACTTACTGTTGGCTCATAGTTTCAAAGTCAATTATGTCATCTCTAGTGCTTGAATTGATGCACATGAGTGGGAACCACCATTTTTCTTCACAGAAGGATTTTTGAATTTTCAAACTTGGAGGGTTAAAATGATTTGAAAATGACACTTTTACCCCATATATAGCCAAAACCCTAATTTTTCAACTTGCTTCGATGGACATGAAAACTGTACCCTTAGCTAATTTTCTCGTCCTTACTCCATTTTCAAGATCGAAATCATAATTCAAGATCATTTTGCTAGTCAATTTCATAAAATTTGGACCACTTAGTGTTTTTCATCAACTGCTCATTCTCTTCTTCAATTTGTGCTCAATTTCTCAATAAATCAACACTGAATCTATATTTTATTCTACAAATCAACTTTGCACTCAATTTCTCACTTAATTTTCAAGTATTCCTCTGAATCATTTTTTCTCAAATAACTTATAATCGCTCAAAAATGACCTATAATCGTGTACCCTTGCTATCTTTTGAATTCGCTCCTAAGGGGGAATACTCATGACCTTATGACCTCACATCTTCAAATGTTGAGAAACTTTTTAAATCTTCAAGCAGCTAAGCTTCATCAAATCAATCGCTAGGGGCATATCAGTTTTATCGCTTCATATCAAGCTGTTATTGTCTTTGTCTAAATTAGTCTCTTAACATTAATTAGTTTCATCGCTTTTCACCAAGTTGATTATTCATTTAAACTCAATCAAAATTTTAAAGAGTATCTTTGATCACACGCTCAATCTAATCAGGTGTTCAGTTTCATCACATCGAATCAAACTGGACAGTTTATCTTCGCTCATCATATCTTGATCAATCAAGTTCAAGATTGATTTTATCTTCGCTCGTTGTGTCTAGTTCAATCAAGTTCTAGATCAATAAGATCCACTTCTTGATCAATCAAGTTCAAGTTTGGTATCTTCGCTCTCTATCGTTCCTAGTTCAATCAAGTTTGAGATCGGTATCGCTTTAATCAACTTTGTTCATCTTCATCGCTTCAAATCAAGCTAAACACCTCACTCTTCATCTGGTTCATGATCAATCAAGTTCAGAATTGGTATCTCCTAGACATCAACTATTCTTTGAACCAACGCGTTGCTTGCACATTAATTCAAAGAGGAGCAAATGTAATACCCTAAAAATGGTCATCTAAACCATGAGCTCCTAATCTTGACAACGTCACCAAGGTCTTAACCAAAGGCAATTAAATAAATCTTGAGCACATAATTAATTTCTTAAATCATCAATGTCACATGGGAAATTAATCAACCAATATTAATTAAATATTTATTTAATTAATTAAATCATTCCAAGTAAAACATTGTTAAACAATTATCCTATTTGTTCTGATCAATTAAGAAAAATGGGTTTTTCAGGACCCGAAACCTTTAACAAAGGAGATTAAGATAAGACAATAAAAATTCCAGAGCTTATAAACCACTTACAAAATGACTGGCAAAAAAGCCAGTAAACCAAAAAAACAGCTAAAGATAAAAACAACAAAGAAACAAGGAAAGCACTAGACAGCTATAGTCTTCAGCAGGTCCTCCTCCTTTTTCACCAACTAGTCATATGTGGCCCCAATAGCTTTGAGATCTTCCAGGTCCTTGTTAGGTTTCTTTTCTTTCTTTTTGCCTCTAGTTTGGGTTCTGGGTCCTTGAGCATCCCCTGTTCCTTTAGTGTCCAGGTCAATATCTAGGGTCTCCTTCTCTTCATCTAGTTTGTTGAAGAGAGTAATAGTGTTTCTAGCAAAAATCTTCAGGATGCTTAAACTCTGCTCAGCAATACTCTTTAGGTGCTCCTCAATTTTGTTGACTTTACTGGCGGTACTCGAGATAGTTTGATCATTAGCGTCGGTAATATTTTTCCTTTCTAGCAGATCTTTCTCTATTTTCTCAAATCTAGGGTTGAAGGAGTCTCTTATGTTTTCAGCTTTTGCAATGGTATTTTTCAAGTCCTCAATGTAATCAGTCATATAATTCCCTTCCCCAGTGTTGATGGTTTCCAAAATCTGAATTCTGTTGTTGAGTTTTTTGTTGTCGTCCACAGCTTTCTTGTAACTAGTTATAAGCCACTCCATAGTATCCATGAAACCTTGCATACCGTCTAGAGGAGGGTTAGGGGGAGGATCAACCTTACCAGGGATATCCTATTCCTTTTTTGAGGATCAACAATTATCCTATTTGTTTTATTGAATATCCTAGCATATTTAATGAAATAAATCAATTTTCCATTAAATCGTCAAAAAGAGGAATTAATTTGAAAAAAAAGAATTAAAATTTGAGAAAAGAAATCAATTGGAGATAATCTTGAAAAAATAAATTAAAAATTGATAAATAATCTCAGAGAAAGCAATTAAATATCAGAATTGAATGAAATAGAGAATAAATTAGTTTTTTTCTGATTTAATCTTAAATTTAGTTCAATTTCCTTTAAAACTGAGAAAAGCATCCAATCACATTATTTCACCTGGATTTTGCTTCATCTTGGAAAGTCTTCACCGCTCATCATCATTTGATCTCAACCATTGGTTTCTTTCTAAATTTTCTATGAATTCAGGCTATCATCTCTCATTCAAAGATCCTGAAGAATATATTGTTATTATGTTGTTTTTTCTCTAGGTTCATTGAGAACTTGCATTGAGATATTGCATATTAGTTATTTCATATTGCTTAAACCATATAGCTTAAATATTCATAGATTTCTTAAATCATTTTAGATTAATCTTGCATCCATTTAGCTCATATTCATGCTCATATAGATTTAAAAATCCTTTGTTTAGGTGTTGTCTAGTCACTAGATAGCTTAGCAATCTGAGAGCAATCTAAACTCGGATCTACTAGAAGGCAATGGGTCACTTTGTAATGGTTTATTATTCATTTATTATTGATTTACTAACCATGCATCTAATGACTTAATTGAAGTGTTGTGTATTTTAGATACAGATACGGGTCCACTTTTCACACAACACTTACACTTTTATGCGCAGAAGAAGTCAACTTTCTAACCTTTGGTTACAATAAGTGACATAAGTCACTTTTTACAAAAAAAAAAAGAATCTCAAACCCAATACAGTGAAGAAATAACTCATTGTCAATTTTGCCGAGGTGACCTCCATGTCTTCATCTGCATCTTTATCTTTGTAACTTTTTCATCATCAACTCTCTGCTTACACTGCGGAGTGTAGCTACATACTGAAACATCTATGCCTTTGGAACCAATACATTAATGAAGTTCAGTCATATTGGCTTCTCACTAAAGTTTTGGATCTAATCATGCTTCAAATTAAGCTCACCAACACAATCTCTTGAATATTCATTAGGTGTCACAACTTCCACTTACATTGTAGTTTCTAGAGACTTTGAGCTTGTTCTTCTTGTTCTTTTCTTGAAAGCGCCATAATTTACAAGTTGGAATGCAAGTACATTGAAATTTGCGTCATGATATGACTCATCTATAAGGATAATATTTAACCATCATAAAAGAGTTTGGACATAACCAAATTTTCTCACACTCATGCCCTTAAATAGTGAGTTGTGGTCCATCAAACTTACTAAGCCTTCCAGAATAAATACAAAGTGATTTTCAATTCAACTAGATGAAGCCAAACTTTAATTACTTGGAAGATTTACATGCTTAACCATCTCTTATGCATTCCCACCATCTTGACAAAGAGATATTCATTCACCAATAAATTTTGAGAGTTTCCTTGTGCGATCCATTATGTGCATGTTCTTCAATCCTTTCATTTCATTCTTTGAGAGGACACTTCTTTGAGACATTTTTGTCAATTTTTCTGAAACCTTATTAGCACTTCCACATTTTGCATGTGTAGTGACAATGGCAGCAATGCCATTAAATATATTTTGTGCATATTCTCTGCAAATATTGCATTCAATGAGATGATGTCTCCTTGAAACATTCTGTCAATCAGTTTGGTTGCCTTGTCTAATATTTCCACATTACATATATTTCATGGCATTCATTCACTTGTCATGTCTAAGCTTCGGCATTTTACACTCATGTCACTAGAGGAGTTGAAATACAACATCTAACAAAATTCCTCTATCTTTATGCCTTGATAAATCGCCATTTAAAGGTTGTGCAATTTGGCATTACATCTGTCAATTGCACTTGCATTGTACCAAACAATTATCATGCAATGTTGATGCTTCCACAATATTTTCCATGCTTCACTGTTCTGCGAGCATTCTGTCAAATGTCACGTGCAAAGTTGATTTGCCATGCTTCACAAAATTGATCTTTACACTCACCAATTGCATCTGTTATGAGCATTTGCTCTTGAAAGTTTTCAAAGCCTTTTCGACTAATCCATGTTAGTGTGAAATCTGCAATCAAGCATTCCATGAGATGACGTTTCTTTGAATCATTTTGTCAAACACATTGTGTGCACTCTAAATGTTTCCACATTTTGCATACATGTCTATCAGCACATTTCCAACTACAATATTCAATAAAAGTCCTATTTCAATTATGCTTTGATGAATGTGCATTCCTTGTTCTATAGCTCCCGTTTTAGCACAAGCTGGCATAATGATGATAAAGGTTGCGGAGTTTGGATTTAAACGTACACAATTCATTTGATTGAATGTCTCTAAGGCCTTTTCAGCATACCCATTCTGTGCATATCCTAAGATCATCACATTCTATGAGACCACATTTTTGTGAGGCATCCAATCAAGCAATTCGCATGCCATGTTTATGCTTCACGATTTGCATTCACCATGTGACATATTTCCTTGAGGTGGTTTGTCAAACACTTAAACGCCTTGTTTATGCTTCCACTATTGTGTTTCACGTGATATTTTGCCAAACACTCCACATGCATTGTTTATGCCTCTCAATTATGCCTTCATAACTACCAAAGTGGCTATGACTACAACATCTAATGCAATCCCTCTATCTTTTGGCACAAGAAAGAAAGAGCAAGGAGAGGTTGTGGTGGTTGACTTTACACCCGCCAAATGAATTTGCTTGAATTTTCTAAAGCATTTGCCTCAAATGTATAAAATGCATATCGTGCAGTCCTCACATTATATGAGATGACTCCAATTTGAGGTATTTGTCAACCAGTTCACATGACATGTCTAAGCTTCAACTTTCTGCTTTATATGTGGAGTTTTGTCAAACAATCACGGCATTGACTAAGCTTCTGGGATTTGCTTTCATGTCTACTAGAGCCGTGGCACCTTGACAAAGCAATTAACAGCTCAATCATGCATTCTATGATTTGTATTCATGTCGCCAGAAAATTTGCAGCATTGATTTGCAGTTAATGAGACCATGTTTCTTTAAGGCATTTTGTCAATCAACTCACAACATTCCTTGTTCTCCTTATCTACGCCTTTCACATTTTGCACACATATCCGCATTTCATGACATGTCTTTTTGTATTGGTGATGTCCCACGATCTGCATTCTGCAACATTTTGTCAAACACTTCACATGTAGTGTATGTGCTTTCATGACACGCATTCATGTCAATCAGAGAACTTGCAATAGCATTATCTTTGTACACACAAAAACTCTTCTAGAAAGGTTAAGAATTCTCCAAAATGGAGCATTTCTAACCTTCTTGACAAGGTGAGCCCACAAGGTTAGGAAATAAGGTTAGAGATGCTCCGTTTTGGAGCATTCTTAACCTTTTTTTTCTTTTTGAGGTTATGAATATGGGTTAAGAATGCTTGAAAATGGAGCATTCCTAACCATTTTTTCTCAAAGGTTATGATTATGGGTTAGAAATGCTCGAAAATGGAGCATCTCTAACATTTTCTTAAAAATACAATGACCTCAACTTCAAAAACCATCAACCATGGAGGTGAAATAGAAGAGAATTTGAAAGGACATTTTTAGACGACTTATACCTCCTTAAGTGACTTCACATATTAAAATAATTTAAAATATTAAATTATTTATTTGAAAAATAATTTTAATATTTTAAATTTAATGCTCAGGCTTGAGAAAAATGACCATATCTTTCAAACGGTAGGGACTTAGGTCCTGAAATTTGAAATATGCATCGATGACAGGGAAATGGGCCAACAACATCATTTAATCCTCATGAAAATACCTAAGATGATATATTTTAATCATTTTTGGGTGAGGGACATCAAAATTTGAAAGTTTAATATATGATAAACTATGAACTGGGTTCAGGCAAAAATTGGCCATAGGACACAAAATGATGCTAAGAACATGTCTATCAAATTATTTCCCTCATATCTTGGTAGTTTCCAAAATTCATCCATTTTTCATATTTTGACTGGAAACAACCTTGGACCACGTGCTCACTACTTATGCATAAACACCTATTGGATCTTTATTCGACACTGAGACCAATTTGAAATTAAAATTTTAGGTATGCCAAATATGGGGGCAACAGTCTGGAAGACTCCAAACTAGTTGGAACTCTTATGGTGAATAGTTGCAAATTGTCTAAAAATGATGAATCTCCAAAAGCTAATCAATCTTTATATAGATCTATGGTTGGTGGACTTCTATATCTTACTCAGACTAGTACAGACATTATGCATGATGTGTGCATGGCTCCTAGATATCAAGTTGATCCGAAAGAGAGTCATGTCACTATTGTAAAGAGGATATTTTGATACTTCAAAGAGACTATGGATTATGCTTTGTGGTATTTGAGGAATGA